>NW_005871093.1:48949-135027 GCF_000147115.1 Myotis lucifugus
AGAGAGAGATAGAAACATCATGATGAGAATCACTGATTGGCTGCCTCCTGCACATCTCCTACTAGGAATTGAGCCCAAGACCCGGGCATGTGCCCTGACCTGGAATCAAATCATGACCTCCTGGTTCATATGTCGACACTTAACCACTGAGCCATGCTGGCCAGGCTATACCACATATTTTTTATCATCAAGGGTTCTTGATACTAAGAGCACATCAGTGGGTACCCTCCTGGCCAGATTCTGTGCTAAGTCCTCCCCAGGCGTCAATTTGCTGAGTCCCCACAACACCCCTGAGGTTGGCACCATTATCTACCCATTTTTTTTTAAATATATTTTATTGATTCTTTACAGAGAGGAAGGGAGAGAGCTAGAGAGTTAGAAACATCGATGAGAGAGAAACATCGACCAGCTGCCTCCTGCACATCTCCTACTGGGGATGTGCCCGCAACCCAGGTACATGCCCTTGACCGGAATCGAACCCGGGACCCTTCAGTCCGCAGGCCGACGCTCTATCCACTGAGCAAAACCGGTTTCGGCTCTACCCATTTTTCAGGTGATAAAACTGAGGCTCAAAGGAGTTAAATAATTGGCTAGTAAGAAGCAGAGTGAGCCCAAATCAGTCACTCTCTTAACTTCAACCTATACCCCCTCACAATTACACAAAATGCCCTACGATGTGCCTGGCACTTGGTAGTTGCTAAAGAAATTTAAGGTGTCTGCCCTAGATGGTTTGACTCAGTGGATAGAGCGTCGGCCTGCGGACTGAAGGGTTCTGGGTTCAATTCTGGTCAAGGGCAAAGCCAGGGTTTCAGGCTCAATCCCTAGTGAGAGGTGTGTGGGAGGCAGCTGATCAATGATTCTCTCTCAGCATTGATGTTTCTATCTCTCCCTCTCCCTTCCTCTCTGAAATCAATAAAAATATATTAAAAATAAATAAATACTGTATTTTTCCGTGTATAAGACACCCTCATGTATAAGACGCCCCCCACTTTTCCAACCAAAATTAAGAAATCAATATTTTAAACATTTTGCTGGTTTTCCTCTTAAGGCCTTCTTCTTTTTTGGCATCTAAAGGAGTTGTTCTTCCTGTTTTCTCCACTGTCTGATCATACACTCAGTGAGAGGAGGTCCAAATTGTCTCTCTGCTGCTCTATTTCCATGCTCTTTTGCATAGCTGATTACATTCAATTTGAATTTTGCAGAGTAAGACAACTGCTTACCGGTCGTTATTTATCTTTTTATTTTTTGACATCTTTATGGGCTCAGAACGCTCCGGTCCTGTTGCATCTTCGCACTCTCCACTTCCAATTATGGCGTCAGCTGACGTCAGTAACAATAAGGATCGTGATTGGAGGAAGCCTGTTTGACAAGGTACAGGCAGCTAGGCACCCCCTCCTTGGCTGACTTCCATGTATAAGATGCCCCTCGATTTTCAGTCTAACGATTTTAGAAAAAAAAAAGTGTCTTATACACTGAAAAATACGGTAAATAAATAAATAGAAATTTAAGGTGTCTAAATTCTCCTGTTTGGATACCAGCTGTGGCACTTCTCAGCTGTGTGACCTTGAACAAGATTTTTATCTTCTCTAAGGACTGCCCTGCCTGACTCTACTGCTGACAAGTGTGAGGTGAGGTGGGGGTTGTTACGTAGCCTCTCTGAGCCTCAGTTCCTTTACTTATATGATGAGGATACTAACAGCCCATAACCTGAGTGTAAAACCATCCAGTGCCTGGCAGCTATCATTGTATGATAGCAACAACATCGCACTTATAGCTATACCCCATCTGGGGGGAGGAAAAAGATCAGAGACAGAAACACAGACTGAAAGCATAAATTCAAAAATTTCACATTCTGATCCTTTCAGAATTTAGAATCAAGACAATAATCATCTCAACTGAAGATGTACCATTTTCCTTTCATTAGAAAGCAAGAAATTGTGTGATGTGGTGTATTTCCCTTTTTGCTTTGGCTGCCAGAAAGCTCAGAGCTAAATTTAATTCCTAATAATAGTAATTGGATGGCCCTGGCTGGTGTGACTCAGTTGGTTGAGCGTTGTCCCATGCACTGAAAGGTTGCTGGTTCGATTCCTGGTGAGGGCACATACCCAGGTTTCAGGTTTGGTCCCCAGTCAGGGTGCATAGGGGAAGCAACTGATTAATGTTCCCTTTCTCTCTCTCTCTCTCTCTCCCCCCACCCCCCATTCTCCCTCTCCCTCTCCCTTCCTCTCACTCTAAAAAATCAATAAAACATATTTCTAAAAAAATTTAAAAAGTAACTGGATGAGTCTGGGCTTAGTCTTCCTTTATATGATGCATATTTTAAAATTTCTGTCCTATTGACTTTATTGTTCCTGTAATACTAGTATTTGTTTAGAGTTAATTTTAAAAATTGTTATGCCAGCTGCTTGAAAAATAGGCCTGATAAAATGATAAGGACATATTATGTCGTTATAGTTTAAAGCAGTGCATTTGAAATCAAAGCATTGCTCATTGTTTGCATTTTAGATAAAGATAAAAGGCATGGAGATGCCTTTAGGCCAGAGAGTCATTTCAAAGCGGAGTTAGTTCACATGAAGCATTCAGAGAAAAACCTGTAAATCATACTCGGAGCTGGTCAGTCCTGCCTGTGGGCAGATCTGGTCAGCTCTGGGTCCTCTGGGGCCACCCGGGCTGACACAGCGAGTTTTCAGGTCCCAGCTCTGGGTGGAACGGAGGCCTGCCCCATCTTCCCATGCAGCCAGGGATTTCCTGTTTATCTTTCCAGATCGTGTGTCTGCTTGCACAAGATGTGGACCCACAGCAGAAGCCAAGATGACAGGAGCTATTTCTGTAAGTCAGTTCCATGTTCAACATGCTGGGGTGAAGGAAATGTACACTTACATTAAATTCCGGTCCTGTTCGCATTGTCTGGGGTCTCCAGAAAGAGAAATTGTGTGTGAGAGAGAGAGTGTTTGTGTGTTTATATATACATATGATATTCTCTCTAAATATATTGTGACGAGGGTTCGCATTTTGACGCTGGTGTAAAGGTCGAAAGATTGTAAACTCTATAAAGTTAATGGGAACTGGTAAAATGATGCCCATGGGATAGAAAAGGATGCAAGCATTAATCAAGAATGAAGGCACAACCACTTTGGAAAGTAGTTTGGTGGGATCTAGTTAATCTGAACACACACCTAATCCAAAATTCTCAGCCTGGCCTACAACAGCTTTCTCAGCGTTGGCACTACTGACACTGAGGTTGGGTGTTCTCTGCCGTGAGGCTGTCCTGTGCGTTGTAGGATGTGTAGCCGGATCCCTGGACCCCACCCACTGCATACCAGTAGCATCCCCTCTGCAAGCTGTGACAACCACAAATGTCTCCAGACATTGCCAAAATGTTACGTGCAGCAACATGGATAATCTGACACATAATGTTTAGCCAAAGGACACACACACACACACACACACTATAAATTATTTACAAAGGCATTTTGGCAGGGAGCAAGAAGGGGAACGCAGGGGGCTTCTGGGATGAGGGGAGCATTCTGTTTCTGGACACTGATTACTCACGTGTTTTTCACTGGAAATTCATCGCACTGTGCACTTTTCTATAATTATGTTAAAACTCAACAAAACTTTGTTGTTGTTGTTTTAAAAATGAGGCATATTTAGATGGTTGACATAAAAATATCTCCAATGCACATAGTAAGTGAAAAACAAAGCTGAAGAACGTGCATCTTGTGCTGCGTAAAGAACACCTAGGAGCAGCAAAAGCACACACACGGGTGGGAGTGTAAATTTCGTCACTGCAGAGCGCCCCTGGCCTTCATTATGACACTGAAGTTGCCCACTTCCTACCGCAGGGATGTGCTCTAGAGAAACTCCTGCCCCTTGTCTAAGGAGATGGGGGCAGGAATGCTCACCACAGTGATATTGGGATAGCAGGCGGAGGCTCAGAGGGCTTAAGAAACTTGCTGAAGATCACACAGCTTGTGAACCAGAAAACCAAATCTGATCCTAGAGCTTGAGCTCCTAACCACTGTCCTCCCCCTGGTCCCCATGGTACCCAGTGCATCAGGAACAGCATGACCTGGCTGTTGGCCTACTGAGCCGGCTCAGATTGCATCCCAAGGACAGGCCCACTAGTTCTCCACTTCAACAGGAAGGCCATGGGTGAGGCGGGAGGGGCTTCCCTAGTCCAGTCAACTCACCCTCTTAGCATGGGGCCTCCTTCCTGGTCTCCACCGGACCCTTTCTTCCACACCCCTAGCATGCATCCCGAGCTGTCTTACTTGCAAGGCGAGGGAGCTGGGGTGTCTATCACCAGTCCCATCGTCATCAGTTGAGGGCTGCTCCAGGGCCTGACTCTCCAGCACTTCCCTCTGGTCCTGCACACAGTGGAGCGACCTGCTGCAGCCAGTTAAGAGCCCTCCGTCTGGAGGTGCAGGTGCTCACAGGAGGCAGCCTTCAGAGAGAGGAGGTCAGAACAGCATGACCGCACATGCTGAGGGTCACGACCGCACATGCTGAAGGTCACGACCGCACATGCTGAGGGTGACTTCCGCAGCATAACCCCAGACCTCCATATACTATGTGTGTAAGCCACACAACGTCCTCCTTTTATTGCCTCTTCCTTGGGAGGTTCCAGCCTCAGGGAAATGAGGGCGAAAAGGAAAAGCCACTCTCCCTCATTCTGTGGATTAACCTGGAAGCCCCCTCCGCAGGGGGCTCTGCCCTCAGCCCCAGCCCCACAGAGGAGTGATGGCAGATGGGACCGGGCTGGACAGATCTGGGGCTGAGGACAGAAGCCAAGGGTGGCCCTGGCCTTTCGGAAGGGAGAAGCTGGGAGCTGATGGAGAGATCAAAAGCAGCTCCATCCCTTACAGATGCAAGAAGCTGCTAACACTTTTAAAGGGAGAGATGACATAAACATTGGAAAGGAAACTGTCCCTGGGCTGAAAAGCCAAGTTGCTCCCAGGCGTGATCACACCCTGGAAACGCTTACTAGAGTCTGAGCTGTTCCCCTGCTTTTGCGTCTGATTTTAGATCATCCACCGAAAAAGTCAAATTCCTTTCCATATTGATGAAGACGATGATGGTAACAATAACAGTGGCCTCTCTACTGAGACTTGTGAATGTCACTTTGGTATTTTACATCTAGTAACTCACCTAATCTTCCCACTTTCCAGTAGCCTAAAGGGGAGGTTCTATTAGCCCCGTTTTGCCATTGAGGAAACTGAGGCTCAGAGAAGATGGGTCAGAGGTCACAAACTCAAATACCTGCAGAGGCAGGCAGGCAATATAAATGTGGAAGGTGGGAGATGTAAGATATCAATTGTGATTAGTGAGAACCCTGTGGACTGGAGGCGGGAGCTCATGCCCAGAACAAAGGGGCCCTCCTCACCCCCATCCCCAGTGAGCCACATAGGAATGTGGGCCCAGTGTGGCCAGAGCTTATTTTTCAAGTGAAGACAGAAATTTGGATTTGAATGTAACATCTTTCCATTTTTGTAAGCAGCTAAATCAGTTAGGATTAGATTCCCCTCCTTATAACAAAAAAACTGAAAATAACAAGGTTGAGGTAAAAGTTTATTTCTCTCTCACATAAAAAAAAGAGTTGGAGAATCAACATTCTGAACACAGTTACAATCTGAGCACTGGGAGTTACAGTTTCAACATATGGATTTGGGGGGGTGGGGGTGGGGAGGAGAGACACAATTCAGCCCATAACACTGTCCATCTCCCCCACTCACCTACAAGCTCCGTAAAGCATCCCGAGCTGTCTTACTTGCAAGGCGAGGGAGCTGGAATTCATGTCTAGTCAGACAAACTCTTGAGGTTTCTTTAATTTATTGGGGTAACATCCTACATAATAAAAGGCTAATACGCAAATCAACCAGAGGGCAGAATGACTGGTTGCTATGACACACACTGACCACCAGGGGGGCAGACACTCAACACAGGAGCTGCCCCTTGGTGGTCAGTATGTTCCCACAGGGGGAGTGCCGCTCAGCCAGAAGCCGGGCTCATGGCTGGCAAGCGCAGTGGCAGTGGCGGGAGTCTCTCCCACCTCCACGGCAGTGCTAAGGATGTCCTACTGCTGGCTTAGGCCCGCTCCCCACAGGGAGCGGGCCTAAGCCGTCAGTCAGACATCTCCCGAGGGCTCCCGAACTGTGAGAGGGTGCAGGCCGGGCTGAGGGACCCCCGCCCCACCCCCGAGTGCACAAATTTCATGCACCAGGCCTCTAGTTGGTTAATAAAACCATACAGGTTTCAAGTGTACAACTCTATAACCCATCATCTGCATACTGCACTGTGTTCACTACCCAAAGTCAAGTCTATTTCTGCCACCATTTACCCACCCTCCTTTGCCCTCTTCTACCTCCCCCACTCCCCTTTCCCTCTGGCAATCACCATACTGCCTGTGTCTGTTTTGTTTTTCTTAACCCCTTCACCTTTCTCACCTCACCCCCCTACCCTCTCCTCTCTGACATCTGTCAGTCTGTTCTCTGTATCTATGAGTCTGTTTGTATTTTGTTTATTAGTTTATTTTGTTCATTAGATTCCACATATAAATAAAATCATATGGTATTTGTCTTTCTCTCACTTAGCATAATACTCTCCAGGTCCATCCATGATGTTGCAAAAGGCAGAATTTCCTCCTTCTTTTTATGGCCAAGTAGTATTCCACATGTAAATGTACCACAGCTTTTTTATCACTCATCTACTATCGGGCACTCGGGCTGCTTCCAAATCTTGGCTATTATAATAATGCTGTAATAAACATAAGGGTGCATATATTCTTTCAAATCAGTGTTCCAGGTTTCTTTTAATATATTTCCAGAAATGGAGTTGTTGGGCATAAGGCAATTCCACTTTTAATGTTTTGAGGAAACTCCATATTATTTCCCACAGTGGCTACACAAGCTTGTGTTTTTTTTATAGTTGAATACATGTATAATTGGTAGAACATATGACATACATGTTCTTAACTAAATAAGGTACACTGATGGTTTACTTCAGTAGAGGTTTAATTAGAAATTATATATATATATATATATATATATATATATATATGTATACTGGTAACTAGCACAATAAAACAATCACTTTACATATATTGTTTGGAATGAGGCTAGAAGAAAAACTGCAACATTAAAAATAAAAGATTGCTTGGCCAGTGTGGCTCAGTGGTTGAGTGTCGACCTATGAACCAGGAGGTCACGGTTCGATTCCCAGTCAGGTAGGGCACATGCCTGGGTTGTGAGCTCAATCCCCAGTGTGGGGCATGCAGGAGGCAGCCGATCAATGATTCTCTCTCATCACTGATGTTTCTATCTTTCTTTCCTTCTCCCTTCCTCTCTGAAATCAATAAAAATATTTTTTTTAAAAAAAAAGAAAAAGAAATAACTACATAAGGTACACTGATGTAGCAAAGACTATGAAGGTGGTACCTCAAGGGCTGGAGCTGCCGAAACTCAGTACCAAGAGCTGGTTCTCGGTACCAAGAACTTAAACTTCTTTTTTGGCTCTCTCCTTGGCTGTATGACCCTGGGCAAGTCACTCAGCCATTCAAAGCCCTGATTTCCTAATGTAGCCAATGAGGATTCCAAATACACGCGACCCATCTGTAATGCTGTTCTGAGCATTACATAAGGCTTGTGAAGAAGAGCTCAAGGCTGGGAACAGGCATCAATCCTGGCTCTGATGCTCACCAGCTGCGTGACCTTGGGCAAATATCTTTACCTCTCTGAGCCTGCTTCTTCTACAAGAAGGGCATAATGGCACTGTTAACGTAAGAAATGTCTAAACCCACAGAGAATTTTTATGAGTTTATTTGACCCAGATGGATGACAATTGCTAGGAAGCAAAATCTCAACAGGTTGAGAAAATGCTGCGGAGAATGGCAGTTTTCCATGTTATTTTATACATTAGAATCAAAGGAGGAGGTGTAAGGAGAAATCCATTGGTGGTAGATTAAGGGCAGAAGAAAGCAAAGTGGGAAAATATCTGGGACTTGGCTAAAAAGTAAAACGGAGAACATGCTTATTTTATATTGGTGGGTTATAGGATAATTAATAGTTAACATTTACAGCACATAGAGATACGGTATTTGGGGAAAGAGATAACAATAAGGGTTCTGTGGTCTGCGCTCTGTTGTCGTGGTGTGCCCTGAGGGGTCTGGAAAAGGAGATTACTCTGACATTTCAAAGGTATGTTATCATAGATGCAAAAAGACAATAGACAGGCTCAGCTAAGGTAAAGGTTGACCTTTGTTAAGGAAGATGCTGGCTTAGGATGTGACTGCCTGTCATGCTCACTTTTAGTTAGGAAGTTTTAATTTCAGATCATCCTATGTGGTTACTTTTGGTCTCTGAGTCTGTAAGGCCTCCCCTGAGCTTGTCGGGTTTAGTATGTGGCCCTTTTTTGTCCACAGTCCCTGGCTGCTAGGGTGGTCATGAGGATTCAATGAGTTAATTCACCTTTTGAGTGATGCCAGGTGTATTGTGAGAGCTCAGTCAACATCATCATTACTCACTCTGGGAAGAGCTCTGGAGGCCAGCGGAACTAGTCCTCCTGGAGGCCTTGACTGGGGCCAGTCCCAGCTCCAGGCCAAGCCCTTTCCAACTAGGCTGATGTCAGAATTCGAAGTTAGAAGCCCACATCCTGACATTGTCCCTAACACCATAGCCTCCAGGCAGAAACATGATGTCATGGGAACATGCTTTTGTCCTGAAAGGATGGGCAAGGCAGGTGGGAGGGGCCTTCCTAGGGCAGCCCCTTTTCCTTTTCTTTCCTGCTGGCTCACCCGGGAAGCTTGGACCAGAAGTTCTAGGAGTGTCCAAAGATCTTTACTTCTTTCTCACATGCTTCTGCAGTCACATCCTAGGCCCAAATGAGCCACAGACTTTTTAGCAAGGTGCCAAGCACATAATGAGCACTCAACAAATGGCACCTTTTTAAAATTATTCATGAGTGTTCGTTGTGTTCTATGCCAAGTACCTTGCATGCTTTATTTTATTTAATCTGCACAGGACCCAAGAGGCAGGTTCCCATTTTACAGATGAGGAAATTGAGACTTAGAGAGGCAAAAGTGATAGGGGCAGAAATAGAATATTGGGGATCAGCTATAATTGTACGAAATATTAATCATGCTCTGTTAACCATGACTGATTTGTTCTGATTAAAGAAGGCACATTCTAACCTGGCTGGGAATTGCATGTGGGACCCGGAAATGCACCCATCCTCCACATCTGGGAGCTGCCTATTATCATGGAAAGATTAACAACCTCGTTGCAGAAACCAGAGTGCCAGCCCTTTGCATACCCACAGGCCTTTGCAAACCCCCAGCCCGCATTACCTGTAAACTGCCCATTTAACATACCCTTTTGCCTACTTCCCCATGTAATCTTTGTCCCAATATAAGTAGCTGGCTTATGGTGGGGGGCAGAGCAGATGTTTGCGGATGGCCTGCTGTTCTCCCATACTGCCAGCAGTATTGGAATAAACGCTCCTATATGATTCAACCCTGTCTCTGCTGAATTGGCTCAAGTAGTGACAGGCAGCCCGGACCCATTGATTGTCCAGTTACAAAGGGATTTCCCAAAGTTCTGAAGTCAAACCACGTTGCATCTTCTGCCTGCAAGTCCTTTCCCCAAGTCTGAATTCAGTCTGATGTCACTTCCCTGAGGGGTCCCTCCATTAGCTGATTCTCTCTGACCTTGCTTTGGGCTCTTTGGCCCTGCCTTCGCATGTGAATCATCTGGGGAGCTTTCAAAAGTCCTGTTCCCCGGCTGCACCCAAGTGAACCACAGTCTCTGTGGTGAGACCCAGGCATTGGTATTTTAAAACCTTCAGGTCACTATAGTGACTGGCTAGGGCTAAAGATGGCCGTGATAAATGGTCACCCAACAAAGGAGTAAAGGTGGATGTTTCTTCTCTACATCTTGTGTCTCTTTCTCACATCCCTGGTGTTTGACTCATAAGGTTTGGGGAGCATTTCTGTCCCACCTGCTCTCTACAACTACTAACAAGAAAGCAATACTGACGCAACCAATATGCCTTTCAGTACATGAGTGGATAAATCAACTGTGGAACTTCAGGTGATGGAATATTATTCAGCACTGAAAAAGGAGCTATCAAGCCATGAAAAGACATAGATGAAACTTAAAGGCATATGACTCAGTGGAAGGAGCCGCTCTGGAAAGGCTACACACTGTATGATTCCAACTATATGACATTCTAGAAAACGCTAAACTATGGAGACATTAAAAGGATCAGGAGTGGTGGGGGGGAGGGATGAATAGATGGAGCACAGAGGATTTTTAGGGCAGTGAAATTACTCTGTATGATACTATAATGGTGGATACATGTCATTACACATTTGTCCAAATCCATAGAATGTACGAGCCAAGAGTGAACCCTAATGTAAACTATGAACTTTGGGTGATTATGATGTGTCTACATAGATTTATCAATTGTAACAAGTGTACCACTCTGGTGGGCGATGGTGATAATGAGGGAGGCTGTGCATGTGTGGGGGGCAGAGGGGATATGGAAATCTCCGTGCCTTCTTCTCAGTTTTGCTGGGAACCTAAAACTGCTCCGAACAGAATAAAGTTGTTTTTTTTAACTCAATGTTGAATAAGAGCTTCAACTCATTTATTCATTCATTAGGCCTGGCCCAGCTGAATACTGGGAGGTGAGTGTGTGCTCCCAGCTCATGCTGGGTAACATGGGCACCTTAACCTTCCTGTGCCTTGTTTTCCTCCACATCCAAAAGGACTGAGGCGCCTGGGTTTTAAGTCCCATGGCCATTACAGGTAGGGCTGGGGATTCAGGGTCCTGAGCCTGTGGGCCTCTCTGTGGTAGAGGGAGACTGCACAATAGTGGGAAGGCAGGAGGGTTTTCTGGCACCAAGAGAACACCTTGTGCAAAAGGGAAAGGAAAAGGTCTCCTGAGTCCATGCAGCAAATTACTGTGGTCAGTGGAGAGGGAGGAAAACGTGTGTGCATATGTGTATTCATGGACTCAGATACATGTGATTATGTATGTGAGACTGGAGGGGGTGTCTCTGAGTGCGTGAATGCCAAGAATGTGTATGTGTGCGCGCAGTGGAATGTGTCTGTGAATGCTTATGTGCAAATATGAATGCATGTGTATGTGACTTTGCATGAGGATTTGTTGTCTATGTGAGGATGTAAACAAGTGACTATGTACGTGTACATATATATGTAAATTGTGGATGTGTATGCGATGGATATATGTATAATGAGTAATCATGTAAGCATGTGCATATTTGTGTGTGTATGAGGGTGTGTGTTACTAGCTGGATGTTGGTTGGCAAATTATTTAACATTTCTGTGCCTCAGTTTCCCTGTCTAAAATGAAGGCAAGTACTTAACCATGGTGGATTAAAGGAGATCACAAATTCTTTGCCATTCTCCCCATTGATTGATTCGTGTGTAGGGAACAAGCGGCGGGGGGGGCGGGGGCGGTGGTCCATGCCAGTTCCCCTTGAATCTGGGCTGGACTTTGTGACTCATTCTGACCAGTAGAATCTGGGCCTTGAAAGATCACAGTTCTGCATTTGCACACGCAAAACACTGCCTCTCAGAACCCAGTGCCCGAGCCATGAGAAGCTAGAGCCAAAAGGTGAGGCCACAGGGAGGGAAACTGAGGCAGGCTGGTCCTCAGTGGCAGCTGAGCTCACAACCCACCGCAGCACCAACTGCCTGCCTCGGAGCGAGCCCTCTTGGACAGGATAATCCATCTCAGTGGATCCTCAGAAGACTGTGGTCCCAGCTGAGCAAAACCCTCAGCAGATCTCAGTTAACACACAGAATTGTGGGAGAATGGTGGTGGTTGGTTTGAAGCCATTTTAGGATGGTTAGCTATGCAGCAAATTGCCATCAAAAGGTCACTGCCACCAATCCTCTGCCCAATCTGGGGTATAGTAAAAGGAGAGATTTTATTCAGGTAAACAGTTTATAAAATAGGTAAAGAAAGCCACCGAAAGTACATTCCTCCAGACAAAGAGGAGGCCTATTTATACTGAGAAGGGGCACCCTGGTCCTTGATTGGTCCATTTTTATACAAATGGAGGATCTAAATTTGCAGAGTTTGATTGGTTCAAATTGCACTATCTGGATTGGTCAGAATAGCATGTCCTGATTGGTTGGTCATTATGGCACCAAGGAAAGATGCAAATAAGAATATAGCTGTGCAGCTCCAATTTGATGGGGCTTGTCTCGGCCCATTGATTGAAATATATACAAGGAAGTCCTTTACAAGGGTCAGCGGAGCTGGCAGGAACACAGTGCTGCAGGAGGCTTGGCAGTTTAGTCTGTGGCTTTCCCCTGAAATGCATCGTGTATAAGAGGTCCCCTACAAACAGCACTACTAGACTGATTATAAATTTGGGTCTACTTAACCACTAGAGTCGTTTTTGACAGGTATATTCCTTCTTAGAGTCAAAATATATAACTGATACTTTGTAGAGTTTTTAAGCACTTAGAATAGGAGTTGGTAAACTTTTCCTTAAAAAGGCCTGGTGGTAAATATTTCAGATTGTGCAAAAGCAGTTACAGATAATGACTGCTGCAATGATCAATGGAGGATGGTTTGTGTCGAAAAAAATGCACGATTGCGTTCCAGTAAAACGTTATTCACACAAACAGGAGGCAGGCTAGATTTTGGTCCACAGGAAGTCATTTGCCCAGACCTGGAAAACTGCCTGGAACACAGTGCTATAAAAGTGTTGCCCAGTGTTAGCTATCCATGTGTGTGTGCGAGTTCAAGAGCATTGATGTCTATGCATGCATATGTGTACATGCATATCAGTGTGGGGAGCCTGTGTCTGAATAAATGTAAATGTGTCTATGTGCCTAATCTGTTCAGTCCTGTAAAAACAAAGCAATTAGCTGTACCAGCCAACATTTCAAGGCAGCTACCGCAGGCCTTCCTGCTTCTATTCTGGGGAGAAAGGGAAGCATCTTAGAAAGCCAAGAGAAGAAAGAGCTGGTATGTCCCTGTCCATCTGGGTTAAGTTTGGAGGGAAGCCATCGCTGGTGGCTGGGCTACTGTAGAGCCAGCAGCCCACGCCTTCCCTTCTGCAGAAAGGAGGATGAGGTCACCTCTCTTGGGGGAGGGGGAGGGGACACTGTAAAACTGAAAAAGGAACTCTGGAGCTTTTAAGGAAGGGCTTGGGGTGGGGGTGGGGAGAAAGCTATCCTCCCCTCCTTCTTGGGTGGGTGGCTTTTTTAGGCAACTTATAAACATCTGCCTGCTGGTTTCATTTTGATCTCCCACTGTGGGACTCATGAGGGACGACTTCCTGAATGACTAACCTCCTTGGCTGGGTTTGCAAGGGCCAGAAGTGCAGCAAGTGCTCCTTTAGGAAGCAGCGGATGGTTGCAGATTCAAATCCCTATCTGCACTTACTTTGCTAAGTGGCCTTGGGGCATGTGGCCTCCTTTTGCTGGGCCTCAGTTTCCTCATCTGTAAAATGGGGATGATGTTAGTACCACTTCCTAGGAATATTGCAAGGATTAACTGAAGATGAAATGTGTCCAGCATTTGGCATGGAGTAGGTACCCTGCAAGGTGACACCCTGAGACAGGCCCGCATGGTGTAGTGTGCTGGGCTTCCAGATTTCAGGGCAGCCTGTCTTGATCCTCGGGGCTTCAGTAAGGTCTCTTCTGCTTTAGTGTCACAGAAGCCTGTTTCTTTCCTTCAAAGCATTCACCTCTGTTATTCAGCGCTCATTGGCGTGCTTATTTGACAAGCATCTGTCTCCTTCAGCAGACTGGACACTGCAGACAAATGCATTTTGCTAACCACACCATCCCAGGTGCCAGCACAGGGCCATAGTAGGCCCTCAATGATTATTTACTGAATGAGTGAGTGGAGATGGAGCACTTCATAATCTGGAATTCCCTGGGGCCCTAGAGAAGAGCATCTTCTCCCCGTTTTTAATCAACACATCCATTTGAGGACCTTCCAAAGGGGTCTTCCAGAACAAGGTGACAATAGGAGCCCTCTTCAGCCTCCTGTCGCATTGGTTAGGTTAGGTGGGGCTAGGCCAGTGATGGCAAACCTTTTGAGCTCGGCGTGTCAGCATTTTGAAAAACCCTAACTTAACTCTGGTGCCGTGTCACATATAGAAATTTTTTGATATTTGCAACCATAGTAAAACAAAGACTTATATTTTTGGTATTTATTTTATATATTTAAATGCCATTTAACAAAGAAAAATCAACCAAAAAAATGAGTGTGCTTGTCACCTGTGACACGCGTGTCATAGGTTCGCCATCACTGGGCTAGGCTGTAGTATCAAAGAACCCCACTGTTTCACAAACATCACAAAGGTGTATTTGTCACTCATGGGAAGTCCAGTATGAATCAGGTGACTGTCAAGGGCACCTGTTTCCTTGTAGTGACTCAGTTCCATCTGGTGATATCTTCATACTTGGCCTTTATCGCCTCTGCAAGGTCACACAGAAGTCCCTCCTGATCCCTGCCCATTGGTCAGAACCAGTCACCTGGCCCTCCTACCTGTAGGGGGGCTGGGAGCTTTGGGGTTCCTCAAGGAGATTAAGCAAGCAGAAGTGCCTGTGCCACATGTGGGAAGGGCTCAGACTTCTCAGCTGGTCTCAAGGGGCCGGGTTTAGTGAGATGATATGCAGATGCGTTTTGAAGACTTGGCAAGTGAAGACTCCTAGTAATTAGACTGCTTTTGAAAAACCAGGTATTTATCAGAGGAAAAATAATCAACCATCACAAATCCTTTGCTTAAAATATGTAGCAGTGTTTTCAGTGCAGCTTCTGGAACGTTTCAGTAGAGAGGTGATTTCCCTGAGGAAAGCAAGAACCTGCGGGGACCTTTTCTCCAAATGCCACACCATTTTTTTACGTGGTTGAAATGTGTTTATCCTTTCCTTTTGGTAAGGATCCACAGTTGCCCATCAGAGGCATAGCTCTTAATTCCAGGAGACCAATGATTAAATAAACCATGAAGATAAAAATCTTTTCGTGAGACAAGGTCCCCAAAAGCTTTTAGTTTGAGTCTGGCACACAGTGGGATTCCTAACCTGCTCTCCGCCCCCGTCCCCCCGTCCCCCCTTCATTGGAAGGTGTCTTGATGGACTTTAATTTTTTAAAGTGCTAGCTCAAAGTCCCAGCATCTGAGGACAGTGGGGGCAGAGGAATAGAGACTGGGACAAAGTGTCAAAGTGTGGGCAAAACCATTGGATTTTCATGAAAAGAGCCAGCATTTTGTGAAGACAGGCTGTATCGGATATATGTTCTCTCCAGGCTAGACTGAGGTCACTGTCCCTCCAAATACAGAGGCCTTAGCTGAGAAGTATCAGGATGACTCCAATGACTTTTTTTATTTTTTCAAAATATTTTTCATCATTTCCACCTCCCTGGGATTGAAGAAAGGGGGAACTGCTAATGGGACTAACTCCTGTGCCTACTTAGCAATGATATTTTGCCTTGTGTCTCTCAGCTAAAGAGTTCCGTCCTAGGACTTTATTCCACCACCACCCCCATTCAGCCATCTGTCTCTACCACAAAGCAAACTTCACACCCGCCAGCTGGTGTTTCCACAACACCTGGTGGGGAAATCGCAGGTTCTCTACTGAAAGGAGCCAGAAGGGCCATCTCAACGCTGGCTCCATTTTACTAGAATTACCCGGGGAGCTGTGAAAAGTGTCCATGCCTGGCTGCACCTCGTGGGGCCAGGGTGGAGTTCTGAGCACGGATAATCTTATAAAGCCCCTGGTATATTATTATAGCTCCAGAACTGAGAACCACTAGCTCAAGCTTTTCGCCAGGACTCAAGCAATGCAAATCAAATTTCATTTGAGAAATGAAATGGGGAGAAAGCTTATAAGAAAGAAGATGACATAATTTCAAAGAGATATGGGGGCGGTCAGTCCTCTCACTGAATGTCCTTCCTTTCTGGGAACATGTGCAACACATATTCACAACTGCAAACTCACTCGCAGTCCTGTGGGAAGGGAGGTTTGGGGATGGGGAGGCACTGGGCAGAGTGCCTGAGGGTGACTCCCTCTTAAGAAATGGATTCCCCTTTCTGTTGTCCCAAAGCTGCGGGGGCACAATCCTGAGAGACCACAACTAGCATTTGGATAGCACTTCTCAATTTCACATGCATTACTCTTTGATTCTCACAACAAACCGATAAAAGGAGGTACTATCGCTACCATTTTGCAAATCAGAAAACTGATGCCCAGACAAGCTAATTGACTTGCCCAAAAGATGATGGCCAGTGAATGGTAGAGCTGAGATGTCAACCCTAACATTTTTGGAGCATTTACTATATTTTAGGATTTAGGCAAGTATAAATTATATAATTATGGAATTATAAATTCTCTACATACTTCTCACTACTTTGACATAATCTTCTATTTGTTTCTGGCACTTATGAGGCAGAATCTTATTTACCCACAAACACCATTCTTCCTGCATATTTTGCTCAGAGCTGCTGTATGACAGGTACCAGGCTCTCTTTCCCAGCTTCCCTTGCTGCTAAGAATTAGCATGTGCCACCATTCCGGCCAATGAGATGTAAGAGGAAGTCTGCGGTGTTCCCTAATCCATTTTCTCTTCTCCATGCCTGTCCTAGCCACAGTGGGATCGTGACATGACAAGCATAAGGATAAAAATGAAAATGGCAGAGCAAAACGATGCCTGGATCCCAGCTTCATCCCTGTATTGCTGGCTGCCTACCTGTAGGCTTCTGGCTGATGAGAACATATAAGCCTCTATTTGTTTATCACTGTACGTTGGGTTTTTATAAGTTGCGGCCAAATGTATTCCTAAGTGGTACTGTTTCCTAAATGCCCTTCATCACTGCCATTTCAGTCCTTTACAATTGAACGCGCTGCCCACCAGCTTACCACCAGCCAGCATCTATCTGACTGAAGCCGAAGCTGAGCCCTGTTGGGGATACCAAATCAGGGTCATAAATGCATTACCTTTGAGACCTGTGGCATTTTGTCACCTGAATCAGCGCTTAGCTTTCCCAGCTTCCGTTTGTTTTTACAAGATAAGGGCAAATACAGGAACGAAGTGCAACAGCTGTGTAAACACACTGCTCAGAGATGGCAAGGCTGCCGCACCTGACCACTGAATGGGAGGCCAGCAGCCCACGTGCTTCAGCTGAGGAGGGAACCTGGGTTCGCTGTGGGGAAGGTGGTTCACTGTCAGTTAAGTGCTTATATCAAAGTCTGGCTGTTTGAAAGTCAGAAGCACAGACGTCAAGGACAGCCTGTATTTACTCCAGTGCAGCCCTAGCTAGCATCTGTATCAGTTAGCTTCCACATCCGTTAGCTGTTGCGGAGCAAGAAACGACCACTAACTCAGTGGCTTAAAACAATGTCTATTATTGCTACGGGCCGGCTGAGTGGTTCTGCTGACCTGGGCCAGGTTTAGCTGGTCTAAATGGGCTCCCGCAAGTGTTTCAATCAGTCGGTGGTCATGTCAGGTGGGGAAAAGGGGGCTATGGGATGGCCGCACCACCTGTCTCACAGGTGCTAGCTATCAGCTCTGATGAGAGGGCTGGCTGGGTCACAAGGTCTCTCTTCCTCACGTGGTGGTGGCAGGCTTCCAAGAAAACAGTGAGGAGCAGGCAAGGTGTCTTGAGGCCTAGGCCCGGAACTAGCACAATGCCTATTGTGATATGATATTAAATTGTGCTCTAGCGGAATGTGCGGCACCACATTCTATTGACTAAGGAAAAGTCACCAAGCCACTCTAGTTTCCAGCGGTAGGCAGAAGGCCCCTCCCCTTTTTGATGGGAGACTGCAGTCACTTGCAAAGGGCATGGGGATAGGAAGGGTGGGAGAACAGGGACTGTTTTGGTAATCAGCCCACTACGGTGCACAGAGTGAGAGCTTCTCACAGAAGGAACATCATGGGCATCAAGGAAAGAGATGAACAAAGTCTGGGTAGCAGAGAGATGGCTGGTGGACAAAATGGAAACAATCCCGCAGTGGAGAAAGAATGAGCAGGAAAGGGAGCAGAGGAAGGGGCCGGAGACACAGACTAAACGACAATCCCATTCTGATCATTACTTCTACACTGATTTGCACTGGGTGCTTAATATACATGTTAAGCACTTTGCAGGCTCGAGCGCACCTACTCCCCAACTACTCCTATGAGGGAGGTTCTATTATGAATCCCATTTACAGAGGAGGGACTTGAGGTTCAGAGAGGATTAGGTAATTTGCAAAGAGAGACACAGAGAAGTGCAGGAAGCAAGACTTGAAGACTGGTCTCTTGGCATTAAAGCTCTGGCCCTATTTCTGACACTGTTCTGTCTCTACGGTAACTGGTCTCCCTGTTCCTATTTCAATCCCACTCACCCCGCCCCACCCAGGCCCGGACCACGGCAGCCTCTGATGACTTCCAGTTTGATTACTTCCAGCAATCTTTTCTGTAGGGAGCCAGAGAGTTAAGTATTTTCAGTGTTGCATCCCAATTACTCAACTCTACCCACAGGGTGAGAGCAACCAGAGACAGTATGTAACTGAATGGGTGTGGCTGTGTTCCCATAAAACTTTACTTACACAAAAATTAAAGAAAAGAAATAAATCATTTGCCAACCCCTGCTTAATCCAGTCTCCTCCTTGCAGCCAGCGTGAGCCAAATTCAAATGTTGACCCTGCCATTTCTTGCCTATCCAGTATCTTCTGGATCAGTCCCAACTTGCAGTGTGGTTTACAGCCTTGCAATCAAAGCACAGCCCCTGAACCAGCAGTAGCACACTCACCCGGAAGCTAGTTAGAAAAGCAGTCTTGCCCGGCCAGTGTGGCTCAGTGGTTGAGCGTTGACCTATGACTCAGGAGGTCACGGTTCGATTCCCGGTCAGGGCACATACTTGTGTTTCAGGCTCAAGCCCCATAAGGGGTGTGAAGGAGGCAGCTGATCAATGATTCTCTCTCATCATTGATGAATCAGAGCTTGTATCCTAACAGACTCCCAGGTGATTTGCACACTCCAGTTTGAGCAGCTCTGGCTTCAATACCCCTGGTGTCCTGGTGCCTTCCTAACTCTCCCATCTCACCCTTGGCCTCTGAAGCTTCCTCGCGCCCCGTCCCCACTTTCCAGCCAAACTGAAATGCTCCTTTCACCTCTGTGCTTGAGGCATTCTTCTCCAGCCCAGCTCCCAGCCTGTCTTTGGATCTGGACTTAGACATCACTTATTCCAAGCAGCCCTCCCTGAACTGCACGAGGTGCCCTCTTCCGTGCTTCCATAACCCTCCCCCCCCCCCCAACATCCACCACTGTATGGAGACGTTGTAACTGCCTGCCTCTCATAACAGTCTGTGCTCATGAGAAAGAGACCACGTCTGTCTTTGTCATCACTGCGTGTGTCCTCCTTGCCTGGGGTAATAGCCACTGAATGACTACTTGTTAAAAAACTAAAGGCAACACACCCCCACCCTCTTTTCCACTGGGCAAGTGTCCTACACAACTACTGTTTAATCAGCCTGTGGGTACAAGTTTCCCTGAATTTCCACTGGCTCCAAGGCTTTGAAGAGTCCCACCTAGCCTCCACGCTGCCATCTCTCACTAAACCGGTGGTTTTTCATATTAGCAAATGTTTACCATTTGCAGAGGGCCTGAGGGCCTGAGAGATTTCTGGGTAAAATTCTTGAGCTATGAATTAGCCACAGGCCAAGACTTGAACTGCATTTAGGAGTGTGTGTGGAAGTGGGAGGAGAGGAGGGTAGAAGGGGGGCATGGGCAGAAGGTTCTAGGCAAGGAAATCGAAGACTGGAAGGCAGGACTCCAGGCTGTAAGCCTGCAGAGCTATGAACTGGCCTCCTTTCCCACCTGTGGATGGAGCCAGTTCTGTACAAGCGACGATCCCAGCTTTGCTGCGTGGGAAAGTCTCCCACACCCCCAGACGCTGAGAGCAGGTAAGGAATCATACGCCAGGGCAGCCACAGGGAAGGAGACCCCTCCCCAAATCTGACGTCCAGTCCAGAGGTTTCTACAAGATCCTTTATTAACAAAGCAAAGTATAAAAGAACAAGGCCTCCAAATGATCCATGTGGTTAAAAGTGCAAATTTACTCCAACCTGAAATAGAAAACAAATGTCAGGCCTCAGCTATTGGGGCCATAGAAACTTGGTGTGATTAAACGCCTTTTAATCACACAACTGTAGCAGCTGAACCATATTTATTAACTCTTTAGTCTCTGTTATTGGAACAAAACATATGCTCTGACGGCAGCTGACACACTGCATCATAATACACAGTTTGGGGTCAGAACACACATTAAAAATCACAATAAAATAAGAGGAATGTTTTAAAGTCAAGTGACTAAATCAAGGCACTTTTTTTTTTTAAAGCAAAAGATGCTCAAAATATTCCTGAATATCTGATACTTCAAAAACCAGATTACATATAATTTAGCTGCACATTTTAGTCTATTCTCTCTGTACACAAGATCACATGTATCTTCACCTGCTCCCAATTTATACTTGCTTTATCCCCACCAAATCATGAGCTGTGTAGGTATAGAAGAATAAACAGTAGTGTCTTAGTAACAGACATGAGATTTTAAAAAAATTAACAAATGCCACATGATAACACTGAACTTCTTTCCCTCTCAAGGGACACTGGAAATGTTAATGAGATTCATTTTTTCCACCACTGGGAAACATTTTTTCCTCTTCATGGGTGGGTGGGGAAAATTAAGTCTTCAGCCTCAAGGTCAAAAGCCACATTTTACAGAAAAAGTGACTTACTCCAGGAGGATAAAAGAGACGCTCTGGAAGCTGTTAGGTTCATTCCTTCAGAATGTTGATTTTGGTGGGAGCCACTGAGTCAGAAAGGGATAGACACATCTGATCAGAACAGTGTTCTTGGCAATGGGAATGGTAACAAGCCTAAGAAGCTGGGCCCAAAGACCCAGCACTGTTTTTCTGGTGTTCAAGGCCACCAGCTATCCTTGCTAAGGCACAGGCAAGGACACTGCTAAAAAAATAAAAATAATAACAATAATAATAATAATAAATTTTAAAATAAGAATAAAATGCAAATAAAAAAGAAAAGTTATTCTGCAATCCTTCCTGATGAGTCATCTTCAAACTCCAACACAGCCTAGGAGTTTAGCCCGGACTCACCAGGAAGGAAATGCCAAGAACGGGCCTCATGGTTTGCTGGAGGATCTGACTGCAAAGAACAGCTCCACGAGAGGGTCCTTCTGGGAATTGTGAGTTCAGTGTCATCTGTGGCCATGTTAATATTGTTGGTTTGTTTCTACAATAAAGCTTAGCTCTGAGAGATAAAGAAGACTGAGATATCACTCCCCCAACTAAGTATAACAACATCATATCCATAACAATAAATATAACCTTATACATACTTGGGAGTTTAACTGTGTAAGTCAGGGGTCGTAAACTGGTGGCCTGCAGACTTAACCAAAAGTTTTGTTTGGCCCACATGGTGCTTTGGAAATGTTAAAATTACTTAAAAATCAGAAATTTAACTTTTAAAAAAATCCTGATTTCCAGCCCCTCTGTACCCCTTTCCCCTGCATGGTGCCAAATAATGGCTGTTTCCCTTAAGACAGGGGGTCCCCACTGCCCACCCACCCCTTCTCTACCTTGCTTCTGCAGGCTGCTGAGTTTGTGACCCCTGATTTTGATATAGCACATACCTAAAAATGTGTTTCCTAACCCAAACCTCTCTCCCACCCTCATGATTTCCACCCCATCTCTCCTTCCTTTCACTTCCATCTTAGGTCCTACTTCCCGAGTCCTTCAGATTTCTCTTGGTTCACTCACATTCTCCCTTCTTTCACTTCAGTTTCATTTTGCAAACCCCACCTCCTACTCTCAGCCCTGGAGCATTCTAGGATGGCTCCCAAGACTGCTCAGTGGAGGTACTGAAGGGTGTCTCGTGGCAAAATGGCTGAGTCATTTTCTCCAAACGTTTTCTTTGGGCACTGCCTGGACAATTAATCTTTTTTTTTTAAACATAAGCAATTCTGAGCCTTCCTGTATAAGATTATTTGCAAATATGAATCTCCAGTACCAGGTATACACCAAAAATGTGTACTTTTCTGATCAAGATCATGACGGAGCCCTAATAAAATACAGAACTGAGCTTAATTTAAGTGCCTTGGGCAACCATCACACCTGGCTAATATGCCATATTATTTCATTTGTACACAGTACATGTTTGGGATTACTAAACATTGATCAAAATCGATCGAAAACTCTAAGTTTTGGTTACCATGTCCAGAGAACAATTGCTCAGCATGGCATTTAAATAAAACATTAATATTAAAAAAATTAACAAATACAATGCCCATTAATTTAAAAATAATAATAAAAATTTAAAATATTGAGGATGGATGAGGCTTTGGGTAATTAACCTGAAGAAAAAAATAAAAAGAAAAACCTACAAGAACAGTATGTTACCAGATTTAAACTTCAAAACACTACAAAGATAAAAAAGGAACCTATCAACTTAGCTAGAAATATTTGGAAAATTCAGCTTTTAAAGCTTTATAATCCCCCCAGAGCCTCAATGTCCCCCACTCCAGTAGACTTAAATGACTACAGGGGACACTGAACTCTGTAAAGCTGGTAGACTGATCCCTTTGCTAAATGCAGTACCTTATAACCTAACACTGACCTCAAAAGCTAGGAATGATCTTTGTGGTTTCAAGGGGAACTCTCCCCAAAACAACCTCAAGGAGAAAGCAGAACATCTGCAACTGTTTCTCTTACAGTCCAAGGCTGCAAAGGATATAAGAAGTCTCTGCAGTTCTGATGAGGATTTCCTATAAATCATTTATTCACAATGATTTCCTGCAGTGGCCAACTAGGTCCCTTAAAGAAAGTTTAGAGTTCCCTCAAAGTAACTCAGGAATTAAACAATGGCCCTATTCAGGTGGCTATTTCTGTCTCCCAAGTTTTACCCTTTAAGAGCCTAAGAGAGTACGTGTCTTTGTTTAAAAAAAAAAAATCCCAAAGTAACACTGGGACTGGCTGCAGTTTCTAGTAGAAGAGCATAGGATGGACCATTCTAAACTTGGAACTGTGGGCTGTTAGAAATTTGGGAGGACAAAGAGGGATTTCAGAAGGGGCTCCTCCTGGTTGCAAGACACACCCAACCTGGTGATATTTCTGTCCAAAGGACCAAAAAAAAAAAAAAAAAGCTGACAAGGGCTATCTCCCTTCATCTCCACCCATCTCCTCATGCTCTCCTCTGTATTTCTCCTCTGCTGATTGACCAGGGAGTCGTGGATCTTCAAAGACAGAGCCCCAGATACTGAACTATACATAATGAAATGCTTTGCAAGACCTGTGCTGACAACCGCTCTTCAAAGTCGCCTTAGGACCACTTAAAGGCAGCTTGGGCAACAGGAGAATAACTTTCAACCACTAACCATTACTGAGCATTGAGAGCACTAACTACAAGTTAGGCACTACAGTAGGCATTTCCTCTTCATTACCTCATTAAACTCTGAAAGAAATCTCATGCAAAGGAGTTTGCTTAAAAGCCTTAAAAAGAGGTTTTTGTCTCCAGCCTGCAGCAAGTTCCAGTGAGACTCCTTGATAGGCAAAGACTAAAATACATCTTTCTCGAGACCCAACATGTTTTCCGCCCTCCCCGGTGTTGTCTTAAACGTGCACTTTGATGCTGCTTTGCACTGTGCCTGGATCACAGCATGGGCTCAATGAATGGCTGTTGACTGGTACACATTCTGGCATGTGCCCGGAGGGATGTAAATAAAGTAAGCCAGCTTTTCAAGACTGCACCTTTCTTAATAGTAAATATAGCCAGTCTCCCTTTTAGATGTAACACTTGGCACTAGCGATTATCACAAAGAATTGATCAAAATAAAGTGCTATTTGCTCTGGAAGTTTCTCTAACCAATTCTTGGCTGCCTCTCAACCTGTGTGACTTACTTCTTCACAATCCCATCAAACACTAACGATTACACCATTTAAAAAATACATTAATATTCATTTGAAGAGTGGAAACTATGTTCCTCAGAACAGTAGCCCCCAGACTAGAACTTTCAATTCCAGTTGTAGAAATTTATGTTTTTTTACAAAATCAATCAAGAACCCAGGACCTAGCAAGTCATCAAGCCAAAAACAATTTAACTTCTTTAAATTTGAGGGCAGAGAGATCTGTGACACAAAAACCAACAGAGGGAACTATTCCTGCTGCCAGCTCTCTCTTCCTTCCCGGGACCTTCCTAAAATCTGCAGATCCTTCCACAGAATCATTCCACACAAACCAACGTTTGGACTAACTCTTAGCTGCTGCTGTTGGATGTTTTTCTGGAGCCTGCCTACGACACTCTGGTGGGTGTGAAGAAGTTGCCATAACTATCCTGGATTGTGGACCCAAGGGTGTCATTTAAGCCACCAAATACCATCCTCCGAAGTTTCCAACACCTTCTGCAGCTCATCTTTCTGGTGCTGAACTGGCTTCATGGCCATCCCCACCGCCACCTGGTGGGAGAGGCTTTAGGAGCATTAGGCCAGGGTTTATGGTTCATCTTTGGGGAAGCCCTGGCTGTGCTGGGGGCGCTGACTCCGGGGTGGAGAGCACCTGGCCAGGTAGCGGGGACCCCCATAGGCCCGCAGAAGCTGGGGCAGCCTTCGCCATGTGGACAGCAACCGCGCAGCCACGAGTTCCCGGGCGTGACCATCGAAAGCAGCCAGGAGGTCAACTGGGGCGGCTTCACGAAGTACCTTGGGCAGTGGGCCCACTTCAGCGGCTGCCCCGCCAAGGCCCAGAACACAGTGGAACAGTGTCTGGCGTCCCAGCAGGCAGTCCCTAAGAAACCGAACTAACTGCTCCATGCGCTTGCCCAGGTGAGCCTCATCCCAGCCTTGCTCGGGCGCCCTCTCGCACAGCAGCACCGCCAGCAGCGCTGTCTTGAGCACGTATGAGGACAGGATGCGTCCCCACTGGGCGGCAGCCCTTGGGTCCAGCCCGCGGGCGCCCAGGTCTCGGAGGGCTTTAAGCAACTGCAGGCACTTGAGGTAGCAGGCACCTGGAGGGGCCCGTTCCTGCAGCCAGCCCAGCAGCTTCTGCTCCTGGCGGGCGGTGTTCACGCCCCAAAGTGCATCTGCACGCAGGCCTTCCGGGAGCTCCGACAGGGGCCCAACGGGTGAGGATGGCGGTGGTGGAGCCACGAGGAAGACACCGTCGCCCAAATGGATGGCGGGAATGAGTCGCACGGCCATGGAAAGTCTGCAGCAGCCATAATCGGTGCGGCAGGGCAGGATGTGCAGGGTGGGAGGTTGCTCCAGGCCCCCCGGAGTCAGGGTGACCCGACAGCGCTCCTCCAGGCTGTAGCGCACGGTGGCCAGGGAACGCTGCAGATGCGACTGGAACCAGCGCAGCACCAGGGTGGCCGAGAGGTGGCGCCGCCCGCGCACGTCCACACAGAAGCCCTCGGCGAAGGGTTTGCAGTCCCGGAGCCAGTGACCCCCAGAAGCCCCGGGCGGCGCCTTGAGTGCGCACACGAAGCAGCCGTGAAAGGCTGGGGCCAAAGCGGGCTGCGCGCCCAGGCTCCGCGGTTCCAGCGCCACCAGCGGCGGCAGGCGCAATGGCACCAGAACGTCGAAGGCGTCCGGCCGGCGGATTTTATGCTGCTCATACGCGCTGCCCACCTGGATGAAGTCTCCGCGGAAGGCCAAGGCCAATGTGCCCCCAGGAATAAGGCCTGGGGACCCCCGGGCGCGGCCAGCCCGCACCAGCTCGCCCACGATCCGGCTCACGTGTGCCTTGCTGTGGCCCAGCACGTGCGGTGACAGGCGCACCTCATGCTCGTAGTAACTCTCCAGCAAGATGTCGAGGCTGGGCTCTTGGAAGTGTCTTGGAGAGAAGGTGGAGTGACCCCCCAGGCGGGGAGACCCGGGCAGGAAACGCTGCCGGACAGCGTGGCGACAGCGGAGGAGGATGTAGCCGAGGAGCAGCAGGACAGATATCTTGAGCAGCGGGAAGCCGCCGTCCGCGCCGTCGGGGGGCTCGGCCCGGGCGCCCCCACTCCCTCGCAGGACATGGTATAGGCACACGAAAGCAGTGCACAGGCCAGTCACCAGGGGCCAGAAGACTCGCAGGTTGAGGGTGTAATGCACCGACATGCCGGCGCCAGCCCCGGCGTGCCCCCGGCCAGCATGCGCGCAGCACCCCACCAGCCCCGCTGTCCCGGTCTCCTTCGCCTTCGCGGCGGCTCCCCCCTCGCAGGGCTGGGGGAAGCCGCCTTCCCAGCTCGGCCTCCTCTCCAGCTCAAGTTCTCTTTCCAGCTGCGGCCCCGCCCTCGGCTCCCAAGGCTTCCAAGCTCCGGGCCCCCCCTGCGCCGGCAGCGCGCTGCGTCTGGCCGGGCGGCCCTCCCCACCCAGCGCCCCGGCGCGCTGCCCACGGCCAGCTTCTGGCCCGGCCCGGCCCGGCCCGCCTCCTACCCTGGGCGGCCCTCCTGACACCGGGCTCCCCGCTGCTCTCCTCCGCGCTCGTTCCCGTTACTCGGGCCCCGGGAGTTTCCTCTTCCGAGGGGAGGCGAGGCCGCGCCAGCTAGCGGGGAGGAAATGCCGAAGTCTGGAGCCGCGCGCCCAGCCGGCGGGCGGGGTCGGGCCCCCTCCCCGGCCTCCGCCTTAAAGCGACGTGGGACGGCGGGAGGGACTTCAGGACGCGCTTGGAACTGGTCTTCTGTGGGCCACCCCCATTCTCCCTCCCCTAAGGCAGAACTGGGAAGGCCCTGATTCCGGGGCGGTGGCCTTGTCCAGGGAACTTCTAGGGTGCACTCACATCAAGTTACACACTGGAAAGTTAAAAGGAGCAAAGTGCTCAAGCCGAGACTGTCTCTCCTCCACCCACAGCAATTCGTGGCGGCGTGGTATTGGTGGGGTGGCAGGCCCCCAAAGAAAGCAGTCCCTACCAGAGTGGCGCAGGCCCCCAAAGAAAGCAGTCCCTACCAGAGTGGCGCTGTCTTTATTCAAACCAATATTTACTGAGCACCTACTATGTGACAAAATATACACAGTTTCTGTTCTTCGTAAAGCTTGCAGCCTGAAAGAGCGAGAGAGAAGAGAAGAGAGAGAGGAAGAAAGAGTGAGAGAGCGAGAGAGAAGAGAAGAGAGAGAGGAAGATTGAAAAAAGGTAGGAAGGAAGGAAGGGAGAAAGGGAGGGAGAGAGGAAGAAAAAGAAAGAATCAAAAGAGAAGGTCATAGAAGAAAATGCTCTGGATGAAACAACTGTATGAGTGAGAAGATGAGTTTTGCTGCATGGCAGCTGGAGGTGACATCTGGTCTGAGAACTGCATGAGGAGGAGCCAGCCTCCGGAATAATAACAGCTATTACAAGGGACTTACTGTATGATAGTACTGTCACCTTACACATGTTCACTCACTCCTCCTGTTAATCCCATGAAGTGGGCACTATTTCCATTTTTCAGATGAGGAACCAGGGGCACAGGCAGGGTCAGCTGCTTGCCAAGGTCACACAGCTTTAGCAGACTGCCTTGAACACAGGCACCAGGGTCCCTACCAGAGTGCTGCTCAGAGAAACCAGGGTCAGGACTCGGAACGGACCAGAATTCCCCTTCCTCAACTGCTGGGAATTTGTCTGTATCCTTTGTCAGACCGACATTGGGACCTCAGTCAGGGGGAGCTTTGTTTTATTGCATAATCAGGGAGCACCCCCTGAATTTATCTAAATAATCATCTTTATTTAGTTAACACTCATTCCACCTTCCCTGCTCTCACCATCAATTAAGGAGAACAGGATGAAGGCAATAAAAATGTTCAGAGTCCAGCTGCCACGTGGGAATCAGAACCGAGGATGGCTCCTGAGTTAAGCACCAAGATTACTCCCAGGAAATCCTGAGCTGAGCCTGTTAGAGCTAAGCAAACCTGCTTTCAGATCCCATCTCCACTACTATTAGCTATCAGACGGTAGTCTGTCAGTCAGGATTCTTTGGGTTGTAAGTGACAGAAACACAGCTCAAACAGAATTGATTGTATCATGTTAACAGACATCTAGGGGATCCTACTTCAGTAAGGCTGGATTTAATTACTCTCCATAGGCCTCTTAGCTGTTTTCTTCTAAGTTGGCTGCACCCTCTGCCAGGTCCTCTCCATATGCCCCTGGCTGCTCTAGCTTCACTTTAGCTTCACTTTATCCTCGCTGCAAAGGAAGAGAAAGTTTTGCTTGTCTGAAAGTGGCAGCAAATGCTATGCCTAGGGATAGCCTTTGGTCATATGCTACCAGCATCCCAGTTAGAGATGCACTGATTAGCCTGGCCTGTGGTGGAGCTATGGACTGAACTCTGTCCCTTCAAAATTCATAGGTTGAAGCCCTTATCCCCGACGTAACCGTATTTGGAAACAGGGACTTTAGGAGGTAGTTAAGGTTACATGAGGTCAGAATCCAATGATGAGCCCTAATCCAATAGGACTGGTATCATTATAAGAGGAAGAGAGAGAAAGAGAAAGGTCTCTCGTTCCCACACACCAAGGAAAGGCCTTGTGAGGACACAGGGAGAAGGTGACTGCAGGCCAGGAGAGCCTTCACTAGAAGCCTGACCTTGCCGAACCTTGACCTTGGACTTCCAGCCTCCAGAACTGTTAGAAAATAAATTTGTTTTTTAAGCCACCCAGTTTGTGGTATTTGTTATATATACAGCCCCAGCTGACCAAGACAGTTGGATACCCAATTCTGGAACCAGGAGGTGAGGTGAGCCTTGCCCAGACCGTGGGGGCTGTGGTCCCCAAAGAAGTCAGTATGCTATGCTGGAGAAGAGGGAGGGGATGTTTTGGCATGTGAAAGCAACAGGTGGCCACCATATTTTGATAAATCCCTTAATCACACTTTGCTTTAATTTCCCCATCTATAAAGTAGGGGTAATACTAACAGGGTGACTTATTTTTCCCCTAGTAGATATGATGGCATGCTATCATCAACCATACAAAAAGGGCGATGCTCTAGATCAGAGGTCAGCAAACATTCTGTGTAAATATTTTAGGCTTGTGGGCCATACAATCTGCTACAACTACCAGGGTTGGCTGCTGTAGTTCCAAAGCAGCTACATTTATTTTCTGGGGCTGCTGTAACACAGTACCACAACTGGGTGGCTTAGAACAACTGGAATTTATTCTCTCACAGTTCTTAAGGGCAACAGGCTGTACTCCCTCTGAAGCCTTTAGGGGAGGATCCTTCCTTGCCTTGTCCAGCTTCTTTTTTTCCCTTTTCTTTTTTAAAATATATTTTTTTATTAATTTCAGAGGGAGAGGGAGAGAGATAAAAACATCTATGATGAGAAAGAATCATTCATTGGCTGCCTCCTACACACTCCACACTGGGGACCGAGCCCACAACCCAGGCATGTGGCCTGACCCGGAATTGAACCATGACCTCCTGGTTCATAGGTCGACACTCAACCACTGAGTCAGGCCGGCTGGGCAGCCTTGTCCAGTTTCTGGTGACTCCAGGCATTCTGTGGCTTGTGGCTGCATCACATTAACTTCTGCCTCCATCTTCACGTAATCGCTTCTCTGTGTATCTTTTTTAAAAAAATTGATTTGAGAGAGAGAGGGAGAAAGGGAGAGAGAGAAACATCGATTTGTGTTCCATTTATTTATACATTCATTAGTTGATTCTTGTATGTGCCCTGACCGGGATTGAACCTGCAACCGTGGTGTATTGGGACCAACTGAGCTACCCAGACAGGGCCTGTGTCTGTATTTTTTCTTTTCTTTCTAAGGACACCTGTCATTGAATTTAGAGCCCACCTGGGTAATCCCAATGGTCTCATGCAGAGATCCTTAACTTAATTATTTCTGCAAAGACCCTTTTTCCAAGTAAGGTAACATTCACAGATTCCAAGGGTTGGGATGTGGACATAGCTTTATGGAGGTATACTGGAAAAAGCTCACTTTTCCCTCCTGTATCTCCTTTATCATTCACACGGAACACTTCACCCCACTGCACTGAGTCAATGATGTGTTTCTGTTACTGTTTTTCCAGTCCGTAATTGGTTCCCATAGCTCACTTCCTCCAAAGAGTTCAGGTACAGACCTCAGAACTTTGCCCTTGGAAAATCTACTGTATGTGTCAGAGCAAATACAAGCCCACTTATTTATTAGTTTATTACCCACTTTTGTGGGTTCTTACTGTATGCCAGGCAGAGGGGAACCTGAAGGAAAACAGGGCACTCCCAGCTGACGGATTAAAACACCGCACAATATGGGTGGATTCAGAAAAAGGTTTTGTAGACTTTTGATAATTATTTCATTAAAAATTTCCTTTAATGTTTAATACTTGACAAAGTCCACTCCTGTTGTTTTTTTTAACAGCTTAGCAAATATATACACACAGCCCTCCCAACATTTCTGATATCCCAGAGGTGTGTCTCCCAACACTGATGAGAGGAGAAGTGAAAGAGGAGGTGACTCACTTCCCATGGAGGCCGGGGAAGGCGCTCGGGAGGAGACATAGGACTAGGCTGTGAATGGTGGCAACAGACAACACTGTATCATATGTACCATGTGCCTCCTGGACACAGCCCTTCCTATAGTTTCTCCTAAGATGCTCAGAACAAGCCCAGTGAGATAGGGGCTGTCATCAATGCCTTTTCAAATGGGGGGAAAGTGAGGCTAAGAGAGGATGAGTCACATGGCTGGCAAGGCTACTTCAGAGCTGGGTTCTTATTCCTGGTGCTTTTGTTCCTTTCACATTGTAAAGGGTTTATTGCACAGAAAGAGAGCACTCTGGGAAGGCAGGTTAATTTATGTTTGTATCTATCTCACTAACCAGCTGATGAGGTTCTTGGAAGGAGGGACTTTGCCATAGTCATCTTAGTATCAGAAGCACCCAACACTGTGCCTGGAACGTTATAGGGGTTTTCTGAATAAATGAATGAATGATGCTTCTATCAGCAGAAATTCAGGGAGGCCATTCCAGGTAATGGGAACAAAATGTGTAAACGCTCAGGTCCAGGAGCATGTGATAGTTGGAGGCAGGGGGAGACAGGACATCGGTCCTATTGTTGTAGAAGTCTAGAGTTGGTGAGTGGATACTGTGGCATTCACTGACCATCCATTCCAGCCTTCTTCTGCAAGCTGGGGCTGGAAAGCGAAACACATTCCCACATTCCCTGGCATGGGGACAGGAGCTGCCCAGGACACCTGCTTTGCTAGTGCAGCTGGCAGCAGAGGTGGGTGGTTTTGAAGCCCACAGCTGGGCCCTGATTCCACAGGCAGCTCCCCGGTGGGGTGGAGGTGGCAGCTCCCTCAATGGCCCAGCCTGCTGTGTAACTTAGGAATCCTTTCTGGAAGTCCCAGAGTCCTTTCCTGCAGCTTTCCCACAGCTTCTCAAACTAATTGCAATAACTGATCTGTTGCTGTTTCTTAAACATGTCCTGTTGGTTCTACTATGCATGACTATTACACAGCACATGGCACATGCTACTCAGAACACCCACATGGCCTAGCCTCTGTTCAGAGAGACGAGCCCATCAATCACACTTTTGTGGCTGTCACAGCAATATTAAGTTGATGCAGATGTCTCTAAACACTTTACTCTAAAGTGACTGGAGCAGAGCAGCCAGTAACAAGGCCTGACACACAGCTTTGCCAACAATGCCACCCAATACTGGATGGTGACCAAGTGACCTAAACCCATCTAAGCAAGACTGTGGGCAGAGACAGGGGAGGGAGGAGGGTGCATACATTCCGGTGCCTTACGAAGCTGGCCACAGCTTTGCAGCAGACACAGCTGGCTCCCTGGTTTGAATGGGACACAGAAACCATGAGGAAGTGGAACTCAGAATTAAGCAGCAGGCATGGAACAGACAAAGGCTTTGAGAAAATAAAAACCATAGCAGGTCAGGGGAGGGTAGGAAGGAGCGAGGACAGCAAGCAGCTGATCTGAGAATGGTGGGTATCAGAGTTGATGTTGGGGCACAAGGGCTGCTGTGTGCCTGTGACAAGCTAGATCGTCCCTTCTGAGCGAGCAGCTGCTGCCTTGGTTCCCTGTGGATCCTTATAACAATCACTGCTAGACTCAGGGGTGGTTGTGGCATGAGCTGGGAGGCATTTTAGCTCAGTCCCCTAGAAAACAGGACCTAAGTGGACGGCTTGCATGTGAATGTGTTCTGGGGAGTACAAAGCCAAAACCAGAGGGGAAGTGAAGCAGGGAAGGAAGGAGGGTGTATACATGTGGTGCATTACCGAGCTGGCCACAGCTCTGCGGCAAACATAGCTGGCTCCCCAGTCACCAAAGATGCTGCACAGAGTCCCTTTATCTCTAATCAGCCGTTGAGAAAAAGGGCAGCCAATTCAACAGATGGTTCCCTCCCACTTCCTGTCCCTCATCTGTCAAAGTATGCCCACTGGGCATTAAATGCCAGCACTTCCTGGATGTGTGTCCAGGTCGATGGAGAAGCCAGAGTCTCTGCAGGTCTAGCCTAGTCTGTACACATGCGGTCAGTCTCTACTTCTTGGTTGACTCCATGCAAAGGCAGGCCTTGGTTGGTGGCAGTGATGGCAGTGCTCTTTCCAATTGTGATTGATAATGGAGCAAGCTGTCACTAGAGCTACTCTGGGCAAGAAGCAAGGCCAGTAGACAAGGCCGAATGGTCTGGGGTGGCCCATCAGCTGGGTCTGGTACAGAATGCTCCCTGAGGAGGTGTCTGCTGAATTGATTCTGGAAGATGAACTGGTCATTGCCAGACAAAGGAGAAGGACAAACGTGCAGAAGTCCCTTTGTGTATGGAACCCTGGACAGATGAGAGAGCATGGTCTGGATTTCAGTAGGTCTGAAGTTGGAGGCTAGAGGGAGAAATGGTGCAAGATGAGACTGGAGATCTGGTCACAACCTGTGTACCATACTGTTTGGTTAGGAAACTCTTGGTGACTAGTAATAAAAGACCCCAACTCAGTTGATTTAAATAGCAATAACATGTTACAACCTCACCAAATGCAAGTCTGGAGGTGAAGTGGCTCCAGGCTTGCTTAATTCAATGGCTCACCCACATCACCAGGTTCCTTCCATCTTTCTGCTCTACCTTCTAGACTAGCTCTCCTTCTGGTTACACAATGGTTGCCATGGGTCCAACATCACATCCAGACACACAAACATCCATCAGAAGATGGACCTAGCACCATGTCTGGTACTTTATAGAGGTGGCTGTCTCCTATGGATCTCTATTTTAGAGCAAGGAAATATTTCACAGGAATTCCCCAGCAGAACTTACTGCAAGTTTCATGGTCTACAATTGCATCATGTCCAGGCCCAAGCCGATCACTGGCCAGAAGAAAGGAGTTGCCCTGATTGGCTTATATTAATGAGGACTTACCTCTGAGCTAGGGCTACAGTCAACTTTGTTAAGAGTTGATACCTGAATAAATTTGGGGTTCTCAAATTTATTAGTAAGGAAGGAGGAGGACTACAATATCAATGGAAATATTAATTAAAATATAAGTTCTGCGCCCTAGCCTGTTTAGCTCACTGGATAGAGCGTCGGCCTGCGAACTGAAAGGTCCCAGGTTCAATTCCGGTCAAGGGCACATGCCTGGATCGTGGGCTTGATCCCTGGTGGGGGACTTGCAGGAGGCAGCCAATCCATGATTCTCTCTCATCATGGATGTTTCTATCTCTCTCTCCCTCTTCCTTCCTCTCTGAAGTCAATAAAAAAATATTTTAAAAAAATAAGATAAAATATAAGTTCTGCTATTGTTACAGAAACACTTCACTTGTCTGTCGTGAAACAGTCATGGTGTCAGGAACTTGGGCTCCTTCAATCTCCTTGTTCCACCCTGCCTAGGTGCTGCCCTGACATCTATAGTGCAAGATGGCATTCCAGCCCATGGGAAAGAGTAAACGGACAAAGGAAGGGCATGACATGAAATTAATTGCACACTCCATGTCTGCACATTACGTGGTATTGTGATCTTTAATAAGAAACATAAACTTGGTCTTTGTCCCTATTTCAGGCACAGATCTCCTAAAACCCTTGGGATTTCCTAAGTGACCAGAGTGTCAAGGTATTTTTTGTTATGTTACTGAGGTGACATTTTTCACCAGCATCTGAGGATGGGTTGCCAGGAGAACCAACCATGTGATTAGAAGGATGGAACTTTCAGACCTCTCCAGTTCCTCCTCCCCACTCCCCCTTCCACCCTCCATCTCCAGGGAGGAGAAATGGGCTGGAGATGGAGCTCAAACACCAATGGCCAGTGGTTTAATCAATTAATAATGAAGCCTCCATAAAAATCCAAAAGGATGAGTTTGGAGAGCTTCTGGGTTGGTGATTACATGGAGATGTGGGGAGAGTGGTGGGCCTGGCGCGGGCATGGAAGCTGGGCGCCCTTCCCCTATGCGCCCTCCCATCCGGCTGTTCCTGAGTTTTATCCTTTCATAATAAACCAGGGATCTAGTAAATAAAATATTTCTCTGAGTTCTGTGAGCCACTATAGCAAATTAATCAAATCCAAGAAGAGGGTTCATTGTCTGTCAGAAGCAGAGGGGACAACCTGGACTTGCAATTAGCATTTGAAATGGGGGGTAGGAGCAGTCTTGTGGGCCTGAGCCCTTAATCTGTGGGATCTGATGCTACCTCTAGGCAGACAGTGTAAAAATTGAGTTGAATTGTAGGGCACCCAGCTGGTGTCCAAGAATTGCTTGGTGTTGTGGGAAAATGTCCTTCCACACGTTGGAATTGGTTCCAGAAACATACATGGCCACATGTAACAGCAAAGGAGACTGAGAAATGTAGTCATTATTCTAGAGCATCGGTTCTCAACCTGTGGGTCGTGACCCCTTTGGCGGTCAAACGACCCTTTCATAGGGGTCGCCTAAGACCATCCTGCATTTACATTAAGATTCATAACAGTAGCAACATTACAGATATGAAGTAGCAACGAAAATAATTTTATGGTTGTGTCACAACATGAGGAACTGTATTTAAACGGCCAGAAGGTTGAGAACCACTGTTCTAGAGCATGAATCCTGCTAAAAAATGTGTTGTTATTATGAAAAAGAAAGAGAATGAATATTAGGGACAATCATCAGCCTTTGCCACAGTAGTCAACCAACAGTATCTACTCGAAGGGCTGCTATGGGATCAGTTCTATCCTAATTTCGATTCATTATTTGTGTGATTACTAATTAAATGTTTGTATTTCTAAATATACTGTAATCTCTTCTTATGAACAGTGACCTTATCTGTCCTGTACACATTCAATTACTAATTGTTGAAGGACCAACTAAATGAAAGAATGAATGAATAATCCTTATTTTCAGAAGTCTGGCAAAGTAGTCCCATACAGAGCTTTTCACTAGAGAATGTTCTTCCCTGGTCTGTATTTCCAAAGCCACGGTTTATGAGTCATGAATAATGAAACCAGCATCAGTCAAAGGGAAGCTTTGGTCCAGCAGAGATGAAGGGCCAAGAGAGAGCTAATGAGTCTGTAATGCAATTTTTTGCCAATAAAATGGTGCGATATTAAATTCAAGGCCATGAGATTTACACTATAAACCCAACACAATTAGAGAGTAAGAACCCACTTCCCCACCTGCTCCAGTTCTTCTAGTTTGAATCATTTTATGGACATAGATTTCCCACTGGCATTGTCTGGTGATGCCACGATGAGGATTTTGACAGGCATTTAATTTCTGGTTGTAGGGCCAATGGGGCCAAAAGAGACTCAGAACTGAGTGGAACATAGAATCGCTGAGTTCAGAAAACCACTGTCTGCAATGTTAAGAGTCACATACGAGGCCCCTTCTTCCCTGCCTCCTGCTATCAGCGTGGAGATAAGAGTCAGCATGTCCTGAGTGTTTCCTGTTCCACAGGCAACATCCTAATTAAGCACTTTAGTAGTTCTCAACCTTCTGGCCCTTTAAATACAGTTCCTCATGTTGTGACCCAACCATAAAATTATTTTCGTTGCTACTTCATAACTGTAATGTTGCTACTGTTACGAATCGTAATGGAAATATCTGATATGCAGGATGGTCTTAGGCGACCCCTGTGAAAGGGTCGTTCGACCGCCAAAGGGGTCGCGACCCACAGGTTGAGAACCGCTGCTTTACATGGTTTTCACTCATTCAGCCCTCACCACACAGAACAACCTTATGAGGTAGGTTCTATTTTTATCTCCATTCTGTAGATGCAGAAACTGAGGCATAGGCAGACTACACACTTTGTCCCAGGTCATACAGCCAGAAAGTGGCAAAGTTGGATTCGGACCCATACCTCTCATGCCGATACCTTTAACAACCCTACACACTACCTTGAGTCAGTCATTTCCCAAATGGACATTAGATAATGTTTTCCAGAACATGGGGGAAAAGATCAAAGTAAGACATATGAAGGAAATTTTTCATAATACCCAATTTACAGTGGAGTCTCCTCTTACAGGGTAGGGACACTTCAAAGTCAGCATGTAGCAAAATAAAACTGCATTTAGTTCAAATTGCCCTTGACAGATTGGCAATAGAAGTTAGGATTACACATTTGTCAAAACATTTAATGGTCCACTTCCAACTTACACATTTCACTGTATCTAAATTTTATCTTAAAAAATACCACAAACATTCTAGTGAGTAAAATGCATGCTGAAGTGTTTAGGGGTGATGTGAACTGGTCTCAGCAACTGCCTTTGAAATATATAAGAAAATCAGAGGAACGGATGGGTGGAGAGAGGGATGGGTAAGTGGACAGACATATGATACAGCCAGTGAAGTTAAACGTTAATGGTAGAATCTCAGTGGTTGATGTATGGATGGTCTCTGTACAGTTCTTTTGATTTCCCTGTTTGAAGAAAATATTTTAATATAATGTTGAGACAAAAAAATCAAACATTTAAATATCTGTTAGGATGTTGCTAGTTTGGAAACTGATATCCTGTCTCTCATTGACCATCATAGCCAGATTTTTTCCAGCATCGAAACCAAAGTTTCTTCAGTTGAGCACCCAATGAACTGGTCTGAGTTCATGGGCCAAGTTATGTGAATTCATATGTATCTTTAAGCACTCAGCATGGTGAACAAGTCATTGTAAGACATGGACACTGGGAGACGAGATCAGCTCTTTAAGTACAGTCATTTAAGTAAAACAGTATTGTCCAGACTATTTAAAGTGCTCTCTCCCACACCTGAAGCATTTTTGTTTATGTAACTAAGCCACAGCAACTTAAATTTGCATTCTAATACAGTGATTTAAAAAATCAATCCACTCTGTTGAATGTTAAAATAACCATTTTCTGCCCTGGCCAGTTTGGCTCAATGGATAGAGCGTCAGCCTGAGGGTCCTGGGTTCCATTCCAGACAAGGACACATATCTAGGTTGCAGGCTCCATCTCCGGCCCAGTCAGGGAGTGTGTGGGAGGCAATCAATTGATGTGTCTCTCTTACTAGTACATTGATGTTTCTCTCAGTCTTCCCCCCTCCCTTCCACTCTCGCTAAAAATCAATGGAAAAATATCTTCGGGTGAGGATTAACAAAAACAAACAAACAAGCCATTTTCTTCTAAGGAAAAATTGATAACAATCGTGGGAAGTTGGTTTCTCTCCTTCAGTCCTAACAGCAAAATGAAAAGTTGGCAATCCTAGATCAATAAATCACTTCATCCGCCACTTGCATGTGGGCAGGGCTCTGTCTGTTTGCTTTGTGGCCCTTTATCTCACCAGTGCTTGGCACAAGTGTCACCCCATAAATAAATATTTGTTGAATTCATTTTACCAGCCTGTGAAATCTAAAGGGTTGGGGAGAAAAAAGCCTGCACCTGGATGCAAGAAGTCCTTACTAAACCTACGGACCGATAGACAGATGGGCCTGCACTAGGGCCCGGCCCCACACAGACGTCCTGTGATCATCTATCTAAGGACACAGTTTCCAAGGCATTCCAACCACAGCCTGGCCAGGATCCTCCCAGTGTAACTCATACTCCACACATTTCACTTGGGACAACTTTCTCTCAAGGAGGGAAAGTATTACTCTTTTATGTGCCTCAAAAGCCAAGTGGACCTTTGTGTTTTGACACCAAAAAAAAGGATCACTTGGGATTTGCATCTCTCTTGGAGGAGGAGGCACAGCAGAGAGGAACCCCAGGACCACCATTGGGGACCATATTTCCCTGCACTCTGGGGTGGCACAGTGGGAAATTCTGCCACTTACTCATGACATCTGGCTTCTCAGCACCTGGGTGCATCTACAAACCCACAACTGTTCCTGCGCCCCTGCTATGTGTCAAGCACTGTACTTTCCATATGTGTAATCACTAATGCTCATAGCCAACTTGTATATAACAGGTGGGTATTAATGCCATCTCCTACTTTACAGATGAGGAAACTAAAATTCAAAGGGATTACAAGACATGTACAAGACCATCCAGTCAAGAGCAGATAAAACCAACAATTAAACTCAATTCCATTAGACTTCCACTCCAATGCCCTTGCCATGACAGCTCCTTGAATTGAATGTCAAAGAGGCAGTGTTGTCCTTAGGGCTATGCTGCAAATGAGAACTAGAATTGAGGCCATTAATGCAAGCTCGCTCTATTACCAGTATGGGTTAGATCGTTCTAGTAGGTATCTCTTGTTCTGCTTCCTTGGTACCTACCTGGTGGTAACAGCTTGATTTTTCTTGGGAACTTCCCCTCCCTCAGCTGTTTGTTTGATTTGGATGTCACTGCTCACAATCCCCAGCTTGAGGAACAGACACATAACCTAGGCCAGTCTGTTGAGAGTACAGTATTCCCCTGCTCACTATGTGATTCAGAGTGAAAAGGTGACCCAAGTTGATCCATAAGTATTAGTTAGCTTTTGCTACATAACAAACATCCCAAACCTTGAAGGCTTAAATAACAAACATTTATTATTTTTCACAATTCTGTGGGTAGGCAGGGTGGTTCTTCTGCTCTAGGCCAGCTCAGTTGATCGCAGTGGTCTCTTGGTGGCTTGCCTGGAGCTGAGTGGTCTAGGATGGCCTTCTCAGTGTCCAGTGGTTGGTAGACTGGTTTGTCTAAGGACATGTGGAACAGCATGTTTCTGATCCGTGTAATTTTTCATCCTCTGGTAGGCTATTCCAAGCTTGTTGCTGTGGGAGCAGCATTCAAAGAAATCCAGAGCAAAGACTGAAAAGCAGATTGAGACTTAGGCTTGGAACTCATATACTGTCGCTTTTACTACATTCCATTGGTCAACACAAGTACAAGATCATCCAGCAATAAATTCCACCTCTTGGTGAAAGGAGCTGCAAAGAATTTGAGGCCATTTGCAATTTACTCTAGAGTTAATTTTCACTGGGAAATTGAGAAAGAGAAGTCCTTTTTTTTGAGAGAAGTCCTTTTTCTATCAGAGTTGCTGATCCATTAGGCTGTAAGCCCTGAGATGCTGGCAGGCAGCTTTGCCAATACAGGGGAAAGGCCTGTTGGAGAGGAAAGGACTACCAAGACTAGAGATAGAAACTGCTGATGGTTTCATTTGAGCTCCACTCATGCCTATATTTAAGTTGGTTTGAGTCTCTCCTCTGAGATTGGAAGTGAGAGAAAGGAGGGTTTCTTTCCTTCTGAATACCTTCCTCAGACTCCCAAAGCATCTCATAGCCCACTTCTTAAATGGTGGCAATAGCTGTCCTCCATAATTGAATGCTGTCATTCTCAGTCAGTGTGAGACACTATAACAGAGTATCATAGATTGGGTGACTTATAAACAACAAAAATTTCCCTCTCACAGTTCTGGAGACTGGAAAATGCAAGGTCAAGACACCAGCAGATTCAGTGTCTGGTGAGAGCCCACTTCCTGGCTCAGAGACAGCTGTCTTCACTGTGTCCTCACATGGCAGAGGGGCAAGGGAGCTCTCCTGGGGTCCCCTTTTATAAAGAACCCCATCCCATTAGGTGAGGGGCCCCCCCCCTCCATGCCTTAATCACCTCTCAAAAGACCCCCCATCTCCTAATATTTTCACCTGGAGTTTCGGATTTCAACATATAAATTGGGGGGTACACAGACATGCAGCTTGAATTCCACTTGAGCTCATCGCCTAACTTTTGGTATCTTTCTACTGAAATAAATGATTTCCATGGAGATGGGACGGACAGGCTGGTAAAGAAGACAGGTGTGCTGAGTTTCACACAAGTGTTTTGATTTTGATTTCAACAGAGACAGGGTAAAGTCTGCAGGGATTTTTCAGAAAAAGATGTCAGGAATATGGTAACATACTAATTTAATGATGAGCAGGCACCTAGAAAAGGTGCCTAGTTTTGAAGACTGGTCACTTTTTGGTGGTATCTGAATCTCTCCATAGCATCCAAATCTCTACCATTTATGGTTTCCCTGTTAGGGTCAAATAGAGAAGCCATCCTCTGTAGTTTATGTGAATGCAATCATAGTATGTGCAGGAAGAGGTAGGAACAAAAATGGAGAGAGAGAGAGAGAGAGAGAGAGAGAGAGAGAGAGAGAGAGAGAGAGAGAGAGGGAGGGAGAGGGAGAAATGTGTCACCATGTAAACATTGTGGGGGACCTACCCAACTACCTACTGTTTTTGTCTATGAGCACAACCTTTTGGTGGGCATAAGATGGAAACTGTATATCTGCTCTTGTTCCCTCACGCCATCCCAGTTCCCACCTGCTGGGTGCAATCAGTATTAAAGATGGCTATTTCCCTTCAACATGGTCCTAAGAAACACCTTCCTATAGAGCTCAACTAGAGAAACACAGTGATGGGTTCCAGCCCTGGAAAAAAAACCTACTAGGTATAGGGAGTTTCTGGGAAACAGCACAATGCTGTGTTGTCTAGGCCCGGAGTTTAAGAAATGGTTTCACCTGGAGAGTAGCATACGAAGTGAAATAAGTCAGTCAGAAAAAGACAAGTATCACATGATCTCACTCATATGTGGAATATAATTAACAAAATAAACTGATGAACAGAGTGGCTCCAGAGACATGGAAGCATGAAACAGAGTGCAGAATCTCGGAGTGAATGGGGGGGGGGGGGAGGGGAGGGGGGCAGTTCGTGGCAGAGGGGGGTCAACCAAAGACTTTGAATGCATATATGCGTAACCCGTGGAGGCAGACAATGGGTTGGCGAGGGCCTGGAGTGGGGGTGGGCAGAGGCGGGCTAGAGGGGATCGATGGGGGGAGGGGGGCATATGTAATATATTCAACAATGAAGATTTTAAAAATAAATAAAAAGAAAAAAATTATTTCATAGGAGGAAGTCTTTGTCAATGCATGCTTTTCACCATCCTTACTGACTTCGGAACCTCCCCGATCTCATTTCCACACTGGAAAAGATGGGGAACAGGAACAAGTCACCCACATTCTCTGAAGCCTGCCACTCTCATCCTCTGTAATGTCTTTGTCAATTGTAGCTTTGAAGACCCTCACTGGAGGGTGTGACACCCTTCATTGGACCACTTGAGCCCATCACTAACGAAGATGTGATTTCTAAGACTCCAAAAGCCAGCACTGGCAGTAAACTCAGACTCCTCGCCCTGAAGCTCCTGAGCAGTCTTCCCAAACTGCCTCCCTGGTCCTATCCTGATGGCACCAGAGGGCAGCGTGAAAGGATGCCCCTCTGCCGACTGCGGGGTTCTCCAGCCACATTTCTTTTATACACACAGTGTGTCGAGGGCCACTTCCAGCCGCTGCCCGGAACCTAAGCAGCATCTGGCCATCAGCTTGACAGGATGCTGAGTGGCCTGTGTGTACCTTTCACTGGGACACGGAAGCCCTTCACTTTTCCCCCTTTGTTAAAGGCACACTGGGAAGACAGACGTGACTTTTTATAGCCTCTCCAAAGGTCAGGCTTTCTCCTGTGGCTGGAAGTGGCCCTCGACACACTGTGTGTATAAAAGAAATGGATTATCAGCCTCACCTTTACGTCAGGGCTGTGCTGAGCACATAATCTACCTCCCTTTTCTTCCACAAAGCCACCCGGGGCTCGATTTGATGTGTTTTATTTCTGACCCTGCATGAGGGATCCACCAAAACACCCCATCCTGCAGGAGGCCTTGAACAATGCTCACTTCCTTCTTCACCTGGGATAACCAACCTGGACCATCCGGAATGAAGCAGGTGTTTGATTTGCATGAGTAAAAACACAAGACTCAAACTAGGCACAGCCTGCTGTAACCACAGGGAGGGACCAAGAGTCAGGCATCCATATATGTTCAGAGCTATTTTAATAGAACAGTCCTCATCCTCATTCCACTGTGTGGCTTTTGTTCTCCTGAAAGGTACCTGTGTGGATTACTGATAATTCACTCAACTTTCATTGGTTCAACTCATACTTACTGAACACCTACTCCGTGCCATACTGTTCTAGGTGCTTGGAATATACTCAGTGAACAAAACAGCATCTCAGCCCTCACTGAGCTGGCACCGAAAGCCTTGTCCATTATAGTGGGGCCATAGAATTTATTGCCCAAACTCAGACACTCTTGAGAAGAAAACTGATTGCCGTGGATTATTAAGTCGGACAACAGGCACAGACCAGAACCATCCTGGGCAAACCACAGGGGAGGTGTGCAGCAGCCCAAGGCTTTGCCTGGTAGTGGACACTGCTCAGTAATCAGGTGCTTCTAGAGCAGAAAGAGCAATGTGCTGTGGAGGTAAGCAGTGCTGGGTTTGAGTCTCAGCTCAGAGACTTACTGAGTGTCATCAATTACTCATCCCTTCCGTCTGATGTTCAAGTTTCCTGGTAGTATGGATTACGTGAAGTAACACTTGGAAAGACCTAGCCCACACTTGGCACGTAACGCCGTAGACAGGTTCTGTGACTTTAAGCAAAATGACATACAATGAAACCAGTTTTACTATAGACTAATTGACATAAACAAGAGTTAAACTTCTACAGCATCTTATCAATGTTATAATGAAACGATGTTGGACAAAATGATGCCATTCAAGGACCTGCTGTAGAGGCTTAACAACCATTGGTTTCTCATCCCTCAACTCAATGCCAACACTCTGACCCTCCCCCCACCCACAACACACACATTTACTAGATTTGGAAGCTACCCTTTAATCTAAAGCAATCTACCTGGATTAGCAAAAAACTTACATTGGTTAAATAATTATAAGAAAAGTTTCTACTGGAGCAGCAGAATAAAACCGATGAGAAAATCATAACCATTACTACATTATTGAGTTTACTCTAAGTGCTAAGTAGCTTTTTACATTAACGGTGTTCCTACAATCTCTATGGATCAAGTCATGTTTTACAATCCATTTTAAAGATGAGAATGAGGCCTAGATCAGGGGTCAGCAAATGTTTTCTGTAAGGGCCAGTAAGTAAATATTTTAGGTTTTGCAGGCCACAAGCATACTGTTGCAACTATTCAAGTTTTCAGAGGTAGCATGCAGCAGGAAAGCAGCCAAAATATGTAAATGAAGGGTGAGTTTCAATAAAACTTGACTTAGAACAGCTGGATTTGGCTCCAGAATCTGCTGACTCCTGACCTAGAGAGGTAAAGCCTAGCTCAAGCTCCGCAGGCTAGTGAAGTGGTTTAGCTGGGATCTGAGCTACACCCATACACACAGTTCTGCGTCCTGGTTTACCCCTCACTACAGTCAATGTCAGAGATTTTTCATATCACAACAGAGACACCTCCTTTTTCTTAATGGCTACAGAGCAATCCCTGTTGTGGCTGAACTGTAAGCTGCTTAGCTGGTCCCCTCCTGGCAGGTACTGAAGTCAGTTACAGCAGTTTGCTATTATAAATAATGCTGCAGCAAATACCTGCAAACAAGTCGTTTTGCGCATGTTGAACTGCAGTGTATTTTCAGAATGGCTGCTGGAGTTCCAGCCTTGATATCCATTATCACAGGCTGCATGCAACAGCTGGGGGAAGGCAAGAAAAGCAGCTTCCAGTTGTCTGACCCTTCCCTGAAAATCCCACCTAAGAGCTTCTGTTTATATATCACTGACCCAAACACAGTCCCATGGGCACATCCAGCTGCAGTGGGAGAGAAAAGTCTGAGGGCCTCCCCTGGGATCTTGTGGAAATGAATGGATAAGCACGATGTCCCATGTTACTCCAAGGAGGTGGGAGTGGTCCAAGCTGTCCCTTCTTGCTGTGGCTTTCTTAAGGTTCCCTTCCCTCGGATGGGGATAAAGTCAGGAGGCCAGACTCTCAGCCTTAGCCGTCACCATGGGTATCTTTGTCTCCCTATCTGAAGATGCCCTCTCCCCCTCCCATCTTTCCTCTACTTTAGTCTGTTTTAACTAATGGCATTTCATAGAAAAACTGCAGATTTTTCTTCAGACAAGATCTCTTCCCCTAATAAACACTTAACATTGTTAGCAGCACCCTTCCTTATCACCTTAAGAATAGTGAAATGGGCCCTAACCGGTTTGGCTCAGTGGATAGAGCATCGGCCTGCGGACTCAAGGGTCCCAGATTCGATTCCGGTCAAGGGCATGTACCTTGATTGCGGGCACATCCCCAGTGGGGAGTGTGCAGGAGGCAGCTGATTGATGTTTCTCTCTCATCGATGTTTCTAACTCTCTATCCCTCTACCTTCCTCTCTGTAAAATATCAATAAAATTTATTTTAAAAAAAATAGTGAAATGGGAAATATACTTTATGCCTATATACTTTAACCAATACCAGTGACTTTCCATTTCCTAATTTCACGTACAGTAACTCTTCAAACAGCTCAAACAGGTTCCCGGCTCCTCCTGAATCCTAATTAAATCAGTACAAATGTTGTGGATCTAAAAGGATGGGGGATGGCAATTCCAATGAAAGCCCTCTCTACCTGCCAAGGAAATGGATTTGAAAGCAGTTTGAGGAGGGAAAATTATAGATTTTAAGATTAATTCGATGTGGATGGTGAGGCTGAAGAGAGTCAGAAGGCTGGATTTTGGCCTCTAGTTGACACAGCTGGGTAGATCTTTTAATCCCCAGTGGCTGGCCCTTTATCTGGCATAGGGCAGATGTTAAATAAATTTTGTGAATGAAAAAAACAAACATAAAAAACCTTCTTTCAATACTAATCACTTCCCTTGACATGATTTCCTTATTTCTGTCCTATATTTTTATTATTTTCCTGTTCAGCCTGAAACTTACCACTAACTCATGTTTCCTTCAGGTCCTGTATTAGTCAGGATTCCCGAGAAAAACAGAACCAATGGGGGCTGGAGGTGGTGTGATATAAGGAATTGGCTCACGTGATTACAGAGGCTGACAAGTCTCAAGAAAATCCGTCGGCAAGCTGGAGCCTCAGCAGAGCAGATGGTGGGGGGAGTTCCAAGAGCCAATGTTTCAGTTCATACCTGAAGGCAAAGGACCAACGTCCCAGCTGGGCAGTCAGGCAGGAAAAATCGCCTTTATTTTCAGGAAGGTCAGCCTTTTTATTCTAGTCAGACCTTCAACTGATTAGATGAGGCCCACTCACATTAGGGAGGGCAATCTGCTTTCTCAGTCTACCAATTCATGTGTTAATCTCAACCAAAAACACCCTCACAGAAACACCCAGAATAATGTTTGAAAAATGTTTGGTATCCATAATCCAGTCAAATGGACACAGAAAACTGACCACCACTAGTCAATTTTATGAGTGCACCTGACTGATTAGCCAACAAGTCCTGCTCTTCTTCTGGAGAGGTGTTTTCTATGCAGTCAGGGTCTTGGCAGAAATGAGAAGCACTCAAATGGGAGAACTGAGTGGAGTTTATGGATGAGACTTGTTCAGAAAGGTGAGGGCAGGATGAAGGGAACTTAAACTCAAGGGATGGTGAAGCCTCCAAGGTCCTGAGGCAGTTGGAAGCTTTTATGACTTCCGGGTCTGATGGGGTAGACAGAGGGAATGTGCCAGCCATGTTCAAAGCACTTGACTACCTTTAAAAAAATGCTTTTTTAAATTGACTTTAGAGAAACATTGGTCAGCTGCCTCCTGCACATCCCCTACTGGGGATCAAGCCACAATCCAGGCATGTGCCTTGACCAGGAATGGAACTGGGACTTCTCTGTGCATGGGATGACGCTCAACCAACTGAGCCACACCAGCCAAGGCTACACATATTACCTTTAAAAAAAGTTTTATTGAGACACTAGAGGCCCAGTGCACGAAACTCGTGCACAGGGAAAGGGGATCCCTCAGCCCAGCCTGCACTCTCTCCAATCCGGGACCCCTCGGGGGATGTCCGACTGCCTCTCACAATCCGGGACCACTGGCTCCTAACTGTTCGCCTGCCTGTCTGCCTGCCTGCCTGATTGCCCCTAACTGCTCCCCTACCAGCCTGATCGCCCCTAACCACCTCTCACTTGTCCCGCACCCAGGACCCAGGATTCCCTCTTCCGGCCGGTGACAGGCACCCAGGACCTGGGCTTCCCCTCCTCTGCCAGGACCCAGGCTGGCTGCAGCTGCAGGGGACTGTGGCTGGACGGCTTCGTGGCTGGACGGCTTCGCCTAGGCGCAACCGCAGGGCGGGCAGCTTGTCCCTCTCCTGGGTAGCAGACTGGATGGTCCCCATTCCTCTCTCACGAGCTCATTTGTGCCTGGCTGGTCCCCATCCCTCTCTCCCCAGTGTTGAGTGTCTGAGCTGTTATGGCATGATGGTGTGAAAACCATTTGCATATTAGCTCTTTATTATATAGGATAACTCACATACCAGACAAGTCACTAATTTAAGGTGTACACTTCAATGGCTTTTAGTATATGCACAGTGTCCTGTAACCATCACCACAGTCAAATTTAGAACATTATCCTGAAAAGAAACCCTGAACTCCTTAGCTACCACCCTCCAACACCCCCATTCCCTCCCAGCCCTAGGTAACCACTAATCTACTTTCTGTCTCTATAGATTTACCTGTTCTGGACATTTCATGTAAGTGGAATCATACAATACGTGGTCCTTTGTGACTGGCTTCTACCACTTAGCATACTTTTTCAGGTTCATCCATGACAACCCAGGTGCACCCATTTTACAAGTGGGTAAATTAAGGCACTGAAAGGTTAGGTAACACCTGATAAGTGGTAGAGCAAGAATTCACACCCAGGTGTTTTAGATCATTATGCTACGCTGCCTCTCTGTCACAATAGAGTCCTCACCCACCATCAAGGGGAGCACTATAGTAATGTCCCCGCTGATCGCATCCTCCCTGACCCAGTCCATCCTGAACCTACTGCCCCATTTATATCCACTCAAGTTCTGTCTCCAACACGACTTCCTGGGCTCAGGGGACATCAAGCCTTTTTTCCTTCTCCCTTCTTCTGGTGAGGGAACTCTGGCTTCCTTTGTGGGAACCATCCCTACCCAACTCGAGGCCATGTGGCTTGAGTGGAGTTGTTCCCACTCCACCAGGCAATTCCCCAGGCCACAGTAATTGGTCCAGGGAGAGAAATGTGACCTAATTGGAGAAAAATGAGACTAGGGGTGGGGGAGGGGCATCGTTGTGGGTTCTGGGAAAGCAAAGTTTTCTTTCGCTTTTGTAGAAGCTAGAGCAGTGGTTCTCAACCTTCTGGCCCTTTAAATACAGTTCCTCATGTTGTGACCCAACCATAAAATTATTTTCGTTGCTACTTCATAACTGTAATGTTGCTACTGTTATGAATCATAATGTAAATATCCGATATGCAGGATGGTCTTAGGCGACCCCTGTGAAAGGGTCGTTCGACCGCCAAAGGGGTCGCGACCCACAGGTTGAGAACCGCTGAGCTAGAGGAAGAGATCCTCTTTATGTGGCTGGAGGAGTATTAAGAGGTGATGGAGAGAAGTGCTGCAGCAAGTCTGCTGCCATATATGAGGCGGGCCCCTGGGAGCCATTGTGAGCCCAATTTCAACACTATGAAAAGCAGAAATAGGAGAGAGAAAGAGAAGCCAAGTGTTTGGTTCGAGCTCCTGGGTCAAGCGATACCTGAAGAAAATGACCTCTGAATTTTTCATTTTTCTTATTAGAAGAAATGTGAGATGTTTTGTGACTCTTCTAAATGATATGAGAGAATTTCATGTTCTAAAATTCTTTTCTTATACAGCACTTAGAATATGGTCCCTTGAAGCAGTCAAATAAATAACTGAGATAATTAATCTTTTAATGCCCATGCTGTCTTATTTAAACACATACAAAGAGCATCAGCAAGTGAGTGCAACAGGTGGCATCTCCATGCAATTTTTTATTGTTTCAATAAAGCCACCTGGAAGTTAGGCATGGAAAATACCACACAAAGGAGCCCCTCCCCACCCCCTGTGGAATGGGAGCATTGCTGTCACCATTGTTTCCACCTGATGAAGACAACTTGCTCTGGAACATATTTCCAGCTGTCACGGCACCAAGTGGACTGGAGAAAATTGGAACAGCAAGTCACATCTTAGTGGAAAAGTGGGACAAATCTTGAATCAGCCCTCAGGGAAAAGCATCAATTTGGGGGTAGATTTAAAATAAAGCCCTTGTGGAATTAAACCACTGATTCTTAACCAGGGTGCATATCAAATCCTTGTGTGAGCTTTTAAACTATATCCATCCCTTAGGCCAGTTCTGCAGTACCTGCTTCAGTAGGACTGGGGGAAGCAGGAGCATCAGTCAATTTTTTTAATCTCAAGAGTTTAATTTGATTTGCACGCCTAATTAAGAATTCCAAAATTAAACATTAGGAATCTGTATAACTGGAAATATAACTGAGATTTTTTAAAAAGGAACAAAAAGTATCATGAAGAGAAATTCTCAAAAAACACACACAACAGCTATAAATAAAAAGCATTCTGAGGGAGGAGTTGAGACATAGTGACGGGTGAAATGTTTGTCAGGCTTCCACTGGGTTTGGAGTGCAGATGGACAAGAGGACTGAAGGGCACCCACAAGTCTGAGCCTCCTTCCCCCCATCATACTCTGACCTAGAAGTTTCTAGGTGAGCTCGTACTGAGATCAGGTGATTGTCATTACTTGTTTCAATTCATTTTGTTCCATTCCACGAGCCCACGTGATTTGTTTTTAGCTTAGATTTGTTTATCAAATGTTGGCTGAGGGCCTAAGCTCCAGGAACTGGCAATAGCCCCTGCCTTTGAGAAGCTCGCTGCCGGGCTGGAGAAATGGTAGGAAAGCGGGTAACAACCATACAATTATAGAATGCAATACCAACGCAGGAAGCTAGAATATGCAGAGATAGGAGAGAGGGTATGGGAGGATTTCACCTAAGAGATAGGGGGTTTGAAAGGGCAAACAGCCTTAATCAATAGAAGGGCAGAGCATGCAGATTGCAGGAAGGTGGGGGTGAGCAAGGTCCAGGGAGCAGTGCCAACTAATGAATACGCATTCAGTGCGGCCCCTTGGACACTACTTGGTGCTTAATGAGGGTTTCTCCACATGTGGTACCCTCCAGACAGAGACTAACCGAGCTCCCCTGTGTTTTCCTCTCTCCCTTTTCTGAAAAGGAAAATGCCTCCTCCCTGAAAAGGACTCTCAAGTTAGTGGCCCAGCACAGAGTAGAATAGCCAGCTGAGCAAGTCCTCCATATCTTGCAGTGTGCAAACATGACAGTCCACTCTCATCTAATGGCAAAAATCAGGAGGTGGGATTATTGGGGTCAGAATATCACCACACCCACACGTAGCAATTGCTTATCTATGCTCTCCAGGGATTATCCCTATGACATTCTGGAAGTGACAGAGCTGGTAGGGGCCGCTGGACTCGGAAATCAGGGGTAAGGGCGCCCTCTGGTGGCCACAGGCGGGCGCTGGGAAGACCTTCCTTGCCCTTGGCGTGCCCAGCAGCAGATCTTTCTTTAGAACCAGGATCAAAGGGCCCCTCCTGTTCAGTCACAGTCCTGCAGGGCTGCCATTTCAGGAGGCAGTAGTGGAAGGAAGCACGTCCCGAAGGCAAGAGGAGCCTTTTAAACATTTGAAAACATATTCAATAGAAAAGTGCTTTGTGCTCTGGCAGAGCCAAAAAAGGTGGTTTTGAAAAAAGGTTTCTTTTGTTCCCCTCCTGTTGGAAAAGGTCATGTTTTCTTCTCCACAAATCACTCAGATCCCGGGGTCTTAAGGAGGACCTTTAGGAGTCTGGGGGTGGGGGGGTGGGGGTCCAGAGATTTTATCACATTCTCAAGGAGGTATGGGATCTCCAAAAGGATTAAGAACTCCGAGGGGTCCCTCCTCCTGAAATTTCATAGAAGCTATGTTCAAATGTGGTCTCCTTGAAGCATTAGAGGTCCCCAAAGTCTGTTCTTAATAACCACCAGGTCCACCGATAGGGTAAGAGAGGGAACAGGAAGAGGCCGTATAGCTTCCTGGTTAAGTGCAAGCTCTTCAGCACCTAGCAGACTCTGTAAATAGGGGGACCAGGAGAGTGCGTGTCCCATAGGGTGGTCCTGAGAGTTCAGGGATAAAGCAGTTAAAATAGTACATAGTCTGAGCAGGTAAGGAGCTGGCACGGTGCCACAGTGGCTCAGCTGTAAAAGGGAAGAAAAGTACTGCAACCAATTAAAAGAATGAGGTAGATCTATACATATTGACTTGGAAAGATGGCCAAGTAGGTCACTGAATGAAAAAGGCAAATTGCAGATCTAGATGCACAGCATCACTCCATTTGAAATACAATACAAACCCAAACATCTACATGTACGGATAAAAGGTCATGTTGGGTTTTTTTGGTCTGGAAATGCACACAATGAATTATCAATAGTGGTTACTTCCAGGGAATAAGTTTGGAAGGGGTGCTTTCTTTTTTAGTTATATGTAGTTTGTATTGTTTGATTTTGAGGCAAGCATTACTTTTGGAAGGGAAAAAAAGAAAAAAAATGTGCTGTCCTATGTGGCAGATTGCTAACAGTTAACTACAAAGTAAGGCAAGTGGTCAGTTTCCTGCTAACAAGCAATCTACATGGAGATTTACCTGTCACTGCACATACGGAGTATTTTACCATGTGCACACATGCATTATTTATTACAAAAAAAGTTTTAATCTTTTAAAACAGGGCAATTTAGCCCTGGTCTGGTAGCTCAGGTTAGAATGTCGTCCCCATACACCAAGGTTGTGGGTTCGATCTCTGGTCAGGGCACATACAAAGAAGCAACCGATGAATGCATAAATAAGTGAAACAACAAATTGATGTTTCTCCCTCCCTTCCTCTCTAAAATCAATAAAAAAAAACAGAGGCAATTTAACTTTGTATTTAGTCTAAGAAAGATTTACTGAGCGTCAGACACTGTGCTAAGTTCTGAAGATACGGAAAGGACGAAGACAGTCTCTGCCTTCCAGTTCATGGTCTAGTTCAGTGCTTCTCAAACTTTATTGTGCTTCCAAATCACCTGCAAATGTTACATACTGGTTATCTATTGCTTTTTAGCAAATCAGCCCAGAACTCTGCAGCTGAAAACAAACATTTATTATCTAACATGATTGCTGAGTCAGGAATTCAAAACTGACTTAACCGGATGATTCTGGCTCTGGGTCTTTCATGAGGTTGCAGTCAAGATATTGGCTGCAGTCATCTGAAGGCTTGACTGGGGCTGATGGGTTCACTTCCAAGATACTGCACAAATATGGCTGTAGGCAGAGGGCCTCTCAGTTCTTGGACATGTGGCCCTCCCCACAGAGTAACTGCCTGAGTGTCCTCATCACATGGCCTCTGGTTTCCCCCAGAGTGAGTGCTCCTGGAGAGAAAAGTAGACGCTACAGTGTCTTTTATGACCTACCAGCCCGGAAGTCAAACTTCATCATTTCCACTATATTCTGTTTGCTAGAAACAAGTCACTAAGGACAGCCCATCTCAAGGCAAGGGGAATTAGGTTCCGCTGAGCAGAGGAGTATTGAGGAATTTGTGGACATACTTTAAAACCACCACTGGGGGGAGAAACCAAGATGGCGGCATAGGTAAACACCGGAGTTTGCTGCCTCGAACAACCACTTCAAAAATACAACTAAAAGACGGAACGGACATCACCCAGAACCACAGGAAGGCTGGCTGAGGGGAAATTCTTCAACCAGAAGGAAAGAGAACAGCATACCAAGACTCAGAGGAGGCACAGTGCGGAAAATACAAAGGTGCGGAGGTGCGCGCGGAGCGGGCTGGTGGCTGAGGGCGCGGTTGTCGTTTTCAATCGGGAGGGAGTCTCAGGCTCTGAGCTCCAGTTCTGGGCAAGTCTCTAGGGACCCAGACTCAAACGGGAGAAGCGGGACTGTCTGGCATCGGTCGGAACGCGAGGGCAGCTTTCTCTCTGAGGTTTGCAGTGGTTGCTGGGACTCTGAGAGGCAGAGCCTCTGGGGGCTGGACTGAGAGCAGCCATAACTGCTCCCTCCACCAGCCCTGTTGATCCCGTGCGACCCACCCCGCCCAAGCCCTGCGCAGAGCCATTTGCCGGATAGCCTCAGGCAAAGGCTAGATTAGCACCTCCCCAGAGGACAGAAGTTTTCCCACTGCAGACACAGCTGATTCTCACAGCCAGTTGGCCTGGAGGTCAAATCCCCCTAGTATTAACTACAACAATCAAGGCTTAACTACAACAAGACTGCGCACAAAGACCACTAGGGGGTGCACCAAGAAAGCATAAAAAATGTGGAGACAAAGAAACAGGACAAAACTGTCAATGGAGGATATTGAGTTCAGAACCACACTTTTAAGGTCTCTCAAGAACTGTCTAGAAGCCGCCAATAAACTTATTGAGATCTACAAGAAATCTAATGAGACCCTCGATGTTGTGATAAAGAACCAACTAGAAATTAAGCATACACGGACTGAAATAAGGAATATTATACAGACTCCCAACAGCAGACCAGAGGAGCGCAAGAATCAAGTCAAAGATTTGAAATGCGAAGAAGCAAAAAACACCCAACCGGAAAAGCAAAATGAAAAAATAATCCAAAAATACGAAGATAGTGTAAGGAGCCTCTGGGACAGCTTCAAGTGTACCAACATCAGAATTATAGGGGTGCCAGAAGATGAGAGAGAGCAAGATATTGAAAACCTATTTGAAGAAATAATGACAGAAAACTTCCCCTTCCTGGTGAAAGAAATAGACTTACAAGTCCAGGAAGCACAGAGAACCCCAAACAAAAGGAATCCAAAGAGGACCACACCAAGACACATCATAATTAAAATCCCAAGAGCAAAAGACAAAGAGAGAATCTTAAAAGCAGCAAGAGAAAGAAACTCAGTTACCTACAAGGGAATACCCATACGACTGTCAGCTGATTTCTCAACAGAAACTTTGCAGGCCAGAAGGGAGTGGCAAGAAATATTCAAAGTGATGAATGCCAAGAACCTACAACCAAGATTACTTTATCCAGCAAAGCTATCATTCAGAATTGAAGGTCAGCTAAAGAGCTTCACAAATAAGGAAAAGCTAAAGGAGTTCATCACCACCAAACCAGTATTATATGAAATGCTGAAAGGTATCCTTTAAGAAGAGGAAGGAGAAGAAAAAGGTAAAGATACAAATTATGAACAACAAATATGCATCTATCAACTAGTGAATCTAAGAATCAAGTGAATAAATAATCTGATGAACAGAATGAACTGTTGATTATAATAGAATCAGGGACATAGAAAGGGAATGGACTGACCATTCTTGAGGGGGAAAGGGGTGTGGGAGATGTGAGAAGAGACTGGACAAAAATCGTGCACCTATGGATGAGGACAGTGGGTGGGGAGTGAGGGCGGAGGGTGGGGTGGGAACTGGAAGGAGGGGAGTTATGGGGGGGGAGAAGAGGAACAAATGTAATAATCTGAACAATAAGAACAATACTGCTTGCAAGAATAACATCCTTTGTCATGCTGGCATTCTTTGGATGATGTCCAATTTTAAAATCACATTTCCCCTGAAAGGTCAGAGCAGTAAAGTAAGGGAAAGACAAGATTACCTTGTTAATACACGAGGACAAGCTGTAATGAAATAAAAAACAACCAAAGGGAGATCCATAAAATCTCTCTGGTCTTGTTTTGGAAGCTCTCAAGCATAAAACATCAGCCATCAATTCTGAAGGGGATGCTAAACAAACAGCAACAAATCTGGGCTTTTAATAAGGATTGTGCAAAGTGCCTTCAGATGCCTAAGATTCCTGCCTGCAATACTTACAAAATTAGCTTTGACATGAGGGCAGTAAATACTACCAGCATTTCAAAGATCAAAGAACAAATACCACCAGCAGTGAGATCCAAGGGAGAGGGAGAACAGCCTAGGAGGCCATTTTCATAGCAGTTCTGCAATTGCTTAAGATATTTTTTTTATATGTTTTTATTTATTTCAGAGAGGAAGGGAGAGGGAGATGGAAACATCAATGATGAGAGAGAATGATCCATAGCTGCCTGCAACCTGGGCATGTGCCCTGACTGAGCTCAATCATTGAGCAACACTGGCCAAGCCTTAATAACATCTCGATCCTTCCCTCACCTTGTCCTTTCTCCTTCTCCTTCATTCCTTCCTGTCTTCCTTCCTTTAAATGGGTGCCTACAATGTATTAGGGACTGGGAAAGATTATTTGCCCTCAAGAAGCTCTTGGTCTTATATAGGAAAGACATAAAATGAGCATTTATAAAACAATGTAGGCATGAAGCAGTCACTGTGTAGAACAGTGGTTCTCAACCTTCCTAATGCCACGACCCTTCAATACAGTTCCTCATGTTGTGGTGACCCCCAATTTCATTGTTACAAACTGAACATAATTAAAGCATAGTGATTAATCCCAAAAACAACATGTAATTATTTATGTGTTTTCCGATGGTCTTAGGCGACCCCTGTGAAAGGGTCGTTTGACCCCCAAAGGGGTCGCGACCCACAGGTTGAGAACCGCTGGTGTAGAAACTTGGCTTTTCAGTTGTTAAACAACTACACTAAACTACACTGCAGGTGTCTGTTTGTAACCTAGCACTAAAGAGTTGGGGATCTAAATTGTCTTTGACTTTTCTCTCCCATGTTTAACTTATTGCAATTATCATCAAAAGACTGATTGACTTATCACATAAATTAAACTCACTGTTGCTCTAGGAAAAGAGAAGTTGACTAAAACCAAACTATCCCAGTGTCCACTATTCTTCAAAACTGGACCCCTTGGAGGCAAGTCATGCCTCGTCAGGCAGTGCTGATTAAACCCAGAAAGGCAAAAGCCTTAATGCTGTAATTCTTCACCACAAGAAGCTTAAGAGTGTAGGCCAGGAGTCCCCAGTCCTGACTCACATTAGAATCACCTAGGAGCTTTGGAAACCATTCTGATCCTGGGCCCCACTCTAATCCTGAATTTTTAGTTTACCACCTGGAAGAAGCTCCTCAGGACATTCTAATGTGCAGCCAGAGAGGAGAATTACTGATCTAGGTTTTTCATAAATTATTTTAAAACTAGAGGACTGGTGCACAAAATTCATGCATGGGGTGTCGGGGGGTGGGGGGTGTCCCTCAGCCCAGCCTGCACCCTCTCCAATCTGGGACCCCTCAAGGGATGTCCGACTGCCTGTTTTAAACGGGCAGTCGGACATCCCTCTCACAATCCAGGACTGCTGGCTCCCAACCGCGCACCTACCTGCCTGCCCTCCTGCCTGCCTGATTGCCCCTAACCACTTCTGCCTGCCAGCCTGATTACCCCCTAACCACTCCCCTGCCAGCCTGATCGACGCCTAACTGCTCCCCTGCCAGCACAAATGCCCCTAGCTGCCGACCTGGTCACCCCTAACTGCTCTCCCCTTCCGGCCTGGTCCCCCCCCCCCAACTGCCCTCCCCTGCTGGCCCAGTCACCCCTAACTACCCTCCCCTGCAGGCCCTGTTCCCCCACCCCCCCCCCCCTTGGTCTCCCCTGGGGGCCTGGTTGCCCCCAACTGCCCCCCCCCGGTGGGCTGGGCGCCGGGAAAAGGCCTCCTCTGCTGGCCATCTTGTGTCCACATGGGAGTGGCCATCTTGTCTGTTGGAATGATGGTCAATTTGCATATCACCTCTTTATTATATAGGATGTGCAGATCACATAAGACTTCAACACAGTATGAAAAGTTTAGTCTGTTTTGGTCCATTTTTTGGTAACAGCCCTAAAGAAAATTATTATAATGCAAATTCACAAATAATTCACAATTTAGTACATTCTCCAGTGGAAGTAACCCGCCTCCAATCCACAATTCAAAATAGAAACAATGAGTCTTCCACTTACCTGATGAACTTGACAGCCTTCCTTTGTGTCAAACTTAAATACCCTTGTGTTTTCAATTTCCTTTTGTTACCAGTAAACTCAAATTTTTTCTTTAGATTCCTATTACTTTCTTAATAATTTATTCTTGATGTTTTAGGAAAAAATTAGCTATGGACCAAACACTGACCAGCTTTGTTTGCTGAAATTTGAATGCACCTGGTGCACTGTCAGCCTTACACCATACACAAAAATCAACACTGGAGAGTTTTATTAAAAAACAAGCCTCTTGCAGTTTAACAAAACTCATCATAAACTGGCCTTGTTCTGTTCCTAATGAGATACTAAGTTGTTTTTCTTTTTTTTTCTTTTTTTTAAAATATATTTTTATTGATTTTTTACAGAGAGGAAGGGAGAGAGATAGAGAGTTAGAAACATCAATGAGAGAGGAACATCGATCAGCTGCCTCCTGCACATCTCCTACTAGGGATGTGCCCGCAACCCAGGTACATGCCCTTGACCGGAATCGAACCTGGGACCTTTCAGTCCGCAGGCTGACGCTCTATCCACTGAGCCAAACCGGTTTCGGCCTAAGTTGTTTTTCAGAGTTAGCAGAATAAGACTGCAGACCATGTACTGGAATAGTAGGACAACACACTAAAGAAAAAATTTACCCTAAAATAACTTTTCAAAGTCACCGGGTCAAAATCCACTGTGGACTACAAACCCTTACCCGCAAATTCAAACATTCAATGCACGAAAAGCTGTGATTCCCAAGCACCTGCGTCCTAGGCTCTTATTATGTTAAATCAATGTAACTCTCTAAATATGCAAAAATCCCCCTGCTCCTTCCTTTAACTGTAGCCCAAAAACCCTCATCAGGGAGACAGATCTGAGCTCACCTCCAGTCTCATGGCTGGTGGACCTCACAATTAAAGCCTTTTCTTTTCTCAAAAGATGACGTCACAGTATTGGCTCCTATGCATGTGGGACAGTAGCTCTTGCTCAGTAACAATATTGTACATTTCCTTTTCTACCAATACCACTTGTTAAATTACTATCATCTTTTATAGACAGGGAAAAGTGGTCATACCTTAAAATCTTTCTGACAAATATATCGCTGCGCTGCATCCAGCCTGGATAACCTTCTTCAAAATGGCATATGCTGGAGCCTGTTAAAGACAATAAGCAGACAAAAGAAACACATTCTATGTTCACTTTTTAAAAATATATATATATTTTTAATTGATTTCAGAGAGGAACTGCCTCCTGCATGCCCCACACTGGGGATTGAGTCCGCAACCCAGGCACATGTCCTGACCGGGAATCAAACCATGACCCCCTGGTTTACAGGTCGATGCTCAACCACTGAGCCACACCGGTTGGGCTATGTTCACTTTTACTTGTGAGATCTGCCTGGCAGGACTGAGACTTCTCTGGATAAGAAAGAAGATCTAAGAGATAATCCGTTTTAATTTGGGGGGGTGAACTATTCAAAAGATTAGAATGCCTCTGCTACTGCCAAAGCATTGAGTCATCTGGTTTCTCACTGGAAAGGGAAAAGGAGCTGCCAGGGAAAATGATACGGAGGAAGCAAGAAGATTCCCAATTGGGAGCTTGCTCTTGGTCAAAGCAGTGTATTCGTTTTCTTCCTTTGGCAGTCACTTTGAAATCTATTTTTTGGGAACCGAAACCTTCCCACCCCTCAGCCTTCCAAATAAGGTAACCAAAGCACCACAAGCAACAGTAAAGGTAGGTCCTCACCAGTTCTGCATCATGTTCCAGGCCTATGTCATGGTGCTCAAGCTCTTCATCCCTAAATTTCTTTATCACCTGGTTAAATAAAAAGAAATAGAAGTCAGCATTCCAACTCTCCGGGTGAGACTAAAAACTCATATTATTATCTAAGACAGGGGTAAGTAAACTTTTCCTATAAAGAGACAGAAGCAATATTTTAAGCTTTGTATGGTCCCTATCATATCTACTCAACTCTGCCATTGTAGAGGGGACAGCAGCCATGGACATGTGAACAAGTGGGTGTAGCTGTGTTCCAACAAAACTTTATTTATAGAAACAAGTGGTCAGTCACAGGCCGTAGTTTACCAACCCGATTTAGGCTTTAAAAAAAGCTAGGGCTGCCCTAGCCGGTTTGGCTCAGTGGATAGAGCATTGGCCTGCAGACTGAAGGATCCCAGGTTCGATTCCGGTCAAGGGCACATGCCTGGGTTGCAGGCTCAATCCCCAGTAGGGGGTATGCAGGAGGCAGCCGATCAATGATTCTCTCTCATCACTGATGTTTCTCTCTCTCTCTCTCTCTCTCTCTCTCTCTCTCTCTCTCTCTCTCTCCCTTTTCCCTTCGTCTCTGAAATCAATAAAAATATTTTTAAAAAATAAATTTAAAAAGCCAGACCTGTATCTGTTCCCTTACCTGCTGTGAAAAATTATCTGAGAGTATCTTTCATTTTATTTATTTTTTAAAGATTTAAAAAATTGATTGTTATTTGTTTTTTAAAATCTGAGGGTATCTTTTAGTTCATTTATTTAACAGCATTTGCTCAGGACCTACCAATAATCCAGAAATGGGAGAATACAGGTCCGAGCTCAGAAAACATGGGGTTCTGGCGTCTGCCCAAGCATGTGACCAGGGCACACAGCTTCAGCTCTCAGTACCTTAGTTTGCTTGCCTTTAAAATGAGGTGCTGACCTAGATTTCTAAGGTCCCACCATTTCCTAACATTCTATTTTTCTTCTTCTTACCAAACTGCATGTCTGCCCCTTCCCTCCTTTACCAGCCCCTTTCAGAGTGTAGTCAAATACCTGAAGCAGCTCCTCATATTTTTCAGGATCCTCCTCCATCAGTGTCCTGATCTGGTTGTTGTAGTGATGTGCTATGGACTCTTCCACGGCCACAGTGCAGGCCATCGCTCCTTCCCTCCCAAGCAGGGCGGTTCCTGCGCCTGGAATGGTTAGATCCAGAGCAGTCAAGGATGGGACTGACTCCACTGCTGAAGGAGAACATTACAAACCCTGGGGCTGGATAACCAATCCCTTGTTGTGAGGGCTGTCCCATGCATCGTAGTATGTTCAGCACCATCCCTGCCCTCTACCCATAAGATGCTGGTAGCATTCCCAGATATGACACCAAAATGTCTTTAGGTATTCCAAGTGTCCTCAAGAGCAATTTGACCCCATTGAAAACCACTGTTTAGGGGGTACCAGGTTAAACCTTGACTAATGCAGTAAGAAGGCTATTCTCTTTCAATGATCTCCCTAACCTGATTATGGCAAGGAGAAAGTCGTCATTTGGGGTACGTCTTTGATTCTCCTACACCATTTACTTTTCTCCCTTGTTAAGAGTGAGCAGCTTTGCCAGGAAATATTATCTGGCTACAACTGAATTAGTCTAGCTTTGTTTCCCCCCGTTGTATCTATTTTTACTGTACCTTTTATTTATAAAACTACTGATTTTGAGAGTCTATCTTAAATAAATTTAAGCAAAAAAAAAAAAAAAAGGTCAGCCAATTTAACTTTAGAAAAATATTAAGTAAAAAAAAAAAAAGGCCGTAGAAGGACACAGCAAGAATTGTGAAGTGGCACTTAAAGGATATGTTCATCTCAGACCTTTCAGCTCCCATAAGCTCTTCTGGACAGACACGCACCTAATGCAAACCCCACCACGTTCCAAAAGGGCATCAGAATCGTCGGCCGGACCCTGAATGCAACCATCAGTTCATTGAACTTTTTCAAGTGGTCCTTTTCTTGATCCCACATTTTCTGTAAGAAACATAACAATAAAAACATGTAGGCATTCCATATAGGCCACCGCTGTATCCCAAGGAAGCTACATGCCCTATCCATGAACCATGATTCTAGCAGAAGCCCTCAGACCCACAAAGTACCTAAAGCAGTGGTTCTCAACCTTCTGGCCCTTTAAATACAGTTCCTCATGTTGTGACCCAACCATAGAATTATTTTTGTTGCTACTTCATAACTGTAATGTTGCCACTGTTATGAATCGTAATGTAAATATCTGATATGCAGGATGGTCTTAGGTGAGCCCTATGAAAGGGTCGTTCGACCGCCAAAGGGGTCACAACCCACAGGTTGAGAACCGCTGGCCTAAAGGATGAGGAGACATACTCATAAGAAATGAGATGTTTAGCTCATTTAAAATTAGGAGGGCAGAATATTAGGTATCGTATAATTTCCTTCCAGATTGCTAGTATATAAGTATCATGTATATCAGAGAAGAAAGGGTGGATGATAATAGCAGCTAACACACAGCACTTCCTAACTGCCAGGCACACTATCAAGTAGCTTAACGTAGGCAACTCATTTAAGCTGCACAACCGCTTCGTGAAGGACAAACCATTATTATCCCCATTATACAGATGAGGAAAGGGAGGCACAGAGAGGTTAAGTAACTTGCCTGAGGACTCAGAAAAGGCAATTTAACTTATGCTGAGCGTCTCTTACATGCCAGGCATGGTATCAGCTGCTCTATACCAGCCATTTATTCCTCACTAAAACCCAATGCGGTAGGTGTTATCAGCCCATTCTGCAGATATGGAAGTGAAGACCTAGAGTTTATGTGACTTCCCCAAGGTCACACAGTAGCAGGTGGGAGAGAGTTGAAATGTGAAGCTGGGTCTGTGTGAGTACAAAGCCAAGGTCTCTCCTTTTGCTTCTCAGTATAAAATATCTCTCTGGGCTCCAATGGGGGCCGGAGTGCAACCTCTCAGCAACTGGTACTCTAACCTAAAGGTGTTTCTCAACCCTTTTTTCTTTTCTTTTTTAAAAAAATATTTTTTATTGATTTCAGAGAGGGAGAGAGAGGGAGAGACAGAAACATCAATGATGAGAGAGAATCATTGATTGGCTGCCTCATGCATGCCCCCTACTAGGGATCGAGGACCCAACCCGGGCATGTGCCCTTGGCCGGAATCAAACCCGAGACCCTTCAGTCTGCAGGCCGATGCTCTATCCATTGAGCCAAGCCAGCTAGGACTCGACCCCTTTTTCATTATCACCCACCCCCACTATAAAAATTTACTACTACAGATATACCATATTATCTGTTTATGTACTAAACTAGAGGCCCAGTGCACGGATTCGTCCAAGGCATGTGCGGCCTGTCCCAATCGGCCGGATCCCAGCAGCAAGCTAACCTACCAGTCGGAGCGTCTGCCCCCTGGTGATCAGTGTGCGTCACAGCGACTGGTCAAAGAGTTGAACGACCGGTCAGACACTTAGCATACTAGGCTTTTATTATATAGGATGTCCATCTGTGCTCTATACATTGAAATAATAATATCCTTTTCACTCTTCTCTCCCCAATATCCAATTTTTACTCATTTGGGGAAAAGGGTATGTCCCCTAAGAATACATGACCTAATATGATTCATTACTTGAAGGCCTTTGGGTCTCCACCCCCGTAAGCCCTGTTCAGTAGACCAGGCTGAGAGATATAAAGCAGCGCCCACCTGAATGACTGGCCCGACACTTGTGCGACCCAGGACAGCCATCTGCCCTGCATAGATGCGGTTTGCTCCATATTCACCTGCATGATCCACACGGATAATTCGATCCACAGCTGCCCGATTGATATTGTCTAAAGTCATTCTTGAGCTGCAAAATCTGACACTGATTCTTCTTCCATAAGCTGCAATGCAAGTGTTTATTCTTCATTACTCTCAAGTAAAATTGAGATGTTTCCTTTTACAGACAGAAGAAAGGGGCACCTTAGAACAAAGGTAACAAGTGAGTTCCCCTAGGTTGACATGCCCTTAAGTGTATTGTTTATCCTGCAGTATTGATTTTTAAAAGAAGCGAATGTTACCTACGCTTAAAAGACTTTAGCTAAATATCTGGATTTCTGGTTTAAGTGTATGAAGATAGGGAAATGCTGAGTCTGACTTCTCTTAAGGCAGTTGATGTGGCAGCTGGCTCTAGATAGGCATGGTTCTCTAGTTCACTCACCCCTCCGGGCCCACTTCGTTCCCAACCCTGACTACCCAGAACCTTCTAGGGAGCTTTCAAAACCATGAATGCTCCTCCCCAATTGACTTCTGGAAGGAGACACTGATATTGTGAAAAAGCTCTGTACATGAATCTTCTCTGCAGCCAAGGTTGAGAACCATAGATTTAAATTCTCTTAAAATACCCATATCCATGAGCATCTGATTTTGAGAAATAAGCCTTAGAACTTAGGTTTCATCTCATTATGGTACAGATCCAATTCAACTGAATTATTCTTGCCTTCAAAATGTAAATTCTTCAGGACAGATTAGATATTATCTTTAAAAATTTGCTAATAGTGACACCTGGATTTGTATTCTGAGCCTCATATGGCGGCATCCCAAAAGTGTTTTTCCCTGAGAAGAGTTTTGTAATGTGTTTAGGCATGTAAGCTGTTTTCAGTCCATTTTGCAGATATGGAAATGGAGACCCAGAGAAAATATTTAAAGTGAACTTTAACCTGTATTGGTATCACCTTGAGATGTGTTCCAAGCCTTATGTATGACAACCATGTCTTCTGTGCCTTCTGACAATGGGTCAGTGTTAACTGTGGCCATATTTTTATGTGGAGAACAATTTTAGACATTTGATAAAGTCAAGGTAGCCTCTTGCAAGTTTCTGCCTCCTAGTCCAAAGACTGGTGCTTGCATCAATCTGACCTTCTTATAGAAAGTCTAGAGGCCTGATGCATGAAATTCATGCAAGGGAATTGGCCCTCACAGCCCTGGCTGCCTCACGGCCCCATGGCCCCACCCACTGGTCCTTCTAGATGGTCGGTCGTTCTGCTGCCCGGTCTAACTATCATATTAGCTCTTTATTATATAGGATTATATAGGATGGGGCAAAAACTTGACCCAGGAATTGATGCTGAAAATGATGAGCTGGCTCTACTTCTCAAATTAATCTTGTTTGCTTGTTCTTTCTTTTGTTACTCCCACCCCAAAACATGGCAATGGGAAAGAACTTTACAGACATCCCAGTACTCATTTAAAAAACACACACACACACACACACACAAATACACTTTTTAAAAAATACATAGGATGAATTCCAACACACAGCTGACTTTTTGTGGGTAGGATTTTATTTAGATTAAAAACATACTAGATTGTCCCCTAGGCCTGTACCACCTTTCCAGATTCAGACACCTAATAAATGATCTGGGATGAGAAGTAACGTGGAGAATTGAGTATCCTAATATTTGCCATTTCTATCTTTTCACAATCTCTGCAAGGCGTCTTTACTAAGCATGAAGGGACCTTAGAAAACGCACAGAGGCCAAGACCGGTTTTGCTCGGTGGATAGAGCGTTGGCCTGCGGACTGAAGGGTCCCAGGTTCGATTCCGGTCAAGGGCGTGTGCCTTGGTTGCGGGCACATCCCCAGTAGGAGGTGTGCAGGAGGCAGCTGGTCGGTGTTTCTCACTCATCGATGTTTCTGCCTCTCTATCCCTCTCCCTTCCTCTCTGTTAAAAATCAATAAAATATATTTAAAAAAAAGAAAAGAAAACGCACAGAGGTAGGGCCAGAAAATATGTGTTTTGTCTCAAAACACTAACTTTGGACAAATAAGAATTGCCATTTCTTACATACAAATTGGTAATAAGCAGGTTATTACCCTTTTAAGGGAAACATGCAATAACAAAACCTTTCTTTTTTTATTTATTTTTCCGCAGGGCCTCTCCGGGGCGGCCTCTAAGGGTTGGCGCTTTGGGGAATGGCACACCTGTGCCGTCACGTCACTGCAGGTGTACCACGAAGATAAAATGAGATACAGGAAGCAAGGTAACTTTATAAATGAAAAAAGATTCTTATTCTGTTATGCCCACTGGCTCAACAAAGAAGCATTACAATCCATGATCAACAATCCTATGAGTTTTGCCTGTATTGTCACACACTTTAAAAAAATAAATTAAACTTGAAAGCCAGTGGTAGAAGCTCTCAAATGCACTGTTTTTTTATTTGTGTTTTCCAAAGTGTGAAACATATACCAATAATGTTACCCAGAAGACTTTAAGTGGTATATGGGAAGATTTTACATGGCTTATGATCGTACATTAAATAATGCCCATGTGGTAAGAGTTATTCTCTTTTAAATTCTCTTCTAATCCTTTTGATTTAATCAAGGACACTGGTCTGTTTATAGCTGACAAATCCTAACACTTGGTAATCTCCCTTTTTAAAAAAATGTTTAAATCCTCACCCGGGGATATTTTTTCATTGATTTTTACAGAGAGTGGAATAGAGAGGGAAGGACAGAGAAATATCGAAGTGAGAGAAACACATGGATTGGTTGCCTCATGCAACCGAGGTACCTGCCCTCGACCAGAATCGAACCCGGGACCCCTCGGTCTGCAGGCCGACGCTCTACCCACTGAGCCAAACCGGCTAGGGCTAATCTCCCTCTTTTACCAGGAAAAGAGATGGTCTTGGGCTCAGGCCTTGGTAGGCCACAGTATCTAACACAGTTTAATAACTTTTTGGTTTCAGTGTATTGATTACTTGATTTGGGGCAGGCAATTCGGGTCTTCTGTTTACCATAAGGACTTAGTTTCCCTGAAACGATTTAATTTAAAAATGGAATACGGTTATAAAATATATTGAATAATCAAAAGTACATGATTTTGCTATGAGGCAAAATCCTGAAGGTGGCACACGAACGACTTCACTTGCAGGAAGCGACCTCCCCATTTTCCTAGGCAGCTCAGGTGAACCAAGAAGAGAGGCCAGGACCCAAACCCAAGCCTCCCTGCTCCCCATTCGATGCTCCTCCAACTACCCGGGTGCTTCTCAAACTTCCTACTAAAGTACACGGTTCCGCCCAAGAGCGTGTTAAAGCACTACCGGCTGGCAGAGCGGCCCAGCAGGTCCGTGAGGGACCCAAGACCCTGCGCGTCTAACAAGCTCGGGGTGGGGATGGGGGAAGCGGGCGCCGGGCGCGGGACTGCACTCTGCCTGACCAGCCCCGAGGACACCCAGGGGCACTGAACTTTCAAAGCCCACAAGTGTCCTCGCCGGGCGCTCCGACACCTGCAGTGACGTGACGGCACAGGTGTGCCATTCCCCAACGCGCCAACCCTTAGAGGCCGCCCCGGAGAGTCCCTGCGAAAAGCCATGCCCGCATCCCGCGGCGCACTAGCCGTCAGGGCCCCCTAGCCGTCAGCGCCCCGTGTTTCAAGTCTCGCAGCCGCGCTCCGTCGCAGGCCTGTGACGTTATTGTAAACGTCTCTCCCGTGACCTCGGCGGTCCAAACCCCAGGCGAAAATCCCCGGGCTTCCCGCCCAGCGCGGGGCCGCAGCCCCGCTCCCACTTTACCTGACAGGGGTCGCGGGGCACCGGAGCACAGCCGCCACCGGGAGCCAGACGCCACCCACCGGGCGCAGCTCATTGTCGGCGACAACAAAGTAACGACTCTCTTGAGCGAAGCGGGCCCAACGTGCCCTTAGCGCGGACTGATGACGTAGGACAGACGTAGGGAAGACGCTGCCCCTATCTGCATCGGTGGTAACGCCCCAAGGCCCCTGCTTCCATTCGATTGGTTGGAAATCGCAAATGAAAGTATTCTATTGGATGCAGTTGTTATCAATCACTTAGGGGGGTGGCGAAGGAACCTTGGGTTGCCATGGAGGTGAGAATGCTAAATTGCTGGTCCAAAGATCTGACAGGGTAAAGTTTTAAATTACATATTTTTTTTATTTTTAAATTACAGTTGAGTACAATATTATATTAATTTCAGGTGTACAACCCCGTGATTAGATATTTATTTGACTTCTGAAGTGAACACCGTAATAAATCTGATACTATATGTAGTTATTACAATATTGACTGTATTCCCTATGTTGTACTTTATATCCCCCTATTATGTAACTACCAATTTGTACTTATAAATCCCTTCACCTTTTTCACCCCCAATCTCGTTCCCATCTCCGACAGGTAAAGATTTCTCAACTAAATTCCTGGAAAAAGGACTATGAGTGAATTAATTTATTGGCATAGCCATTGTACTTTGTGCTTCACCAACACGGAAAAAGATTTTCCTCCATTTTTATCCTACATCCACTTCAAAACAGTAGAAATTACATGCTGAAATTAAGTTCACCACATGGCCAAAAGTGTTCTCTCTAGGTATTGGGGCTAACAGACTACTTAAAATTTATTTCTATTTATTTTCTCAATTTTAGATTTTCTGCAGAGAGCACGTATTATTTTTGTGTCCACTTTATTGTTGGTAAACAAGTGGGTGCCAATTGGTTTACTGGGGTTTGGGGTGAGGAGAGGAGATTTAGCGACATATACTTTTAAAAGTGCATTCCAAAGTGCATTTATGATGCTTCTATCTCTCTCCTCCCTTCCTCTCTGAAATCAATGAAAATATATCTTTTAAATAAAGAAAAATTAATTTAAGCAAGGGGTTGTAGTAGTAAACAAATGTACCACTCTGGTAGGAGATGTTGATAATGGGGAGGCTAGGCATGTGTGGGGTAGGGGGGTATATGGAAAATCTTTGTACCTTCCTCTCAATTTTGCTTTGAATCTAAAACTGCTCTAAGAAATTAAGTGTTTAGAAAAAAAATTTTTGGAAATGTTTAAAAAATGCATATCCACTGATAAAGTAATCCTACTGTTAGGACTACAGGGCATTATGATCCTTAACGGCCATTTGTAAGCTTCCCACCATAGGAGAACAAAAGACCAGGAAAACTTGCTGGCTACCAGGAATCACACCACATAGGGAATTGAAACTATTCTTTTTTTTAAAAATATATTTTATTGATTTTTTACAGAGAGGAAGGGAGAGAGACAGAGAGCCAGAAACATCGATGAGAGAGAAACATCGATCAGCCGCCTCCCGCACATCTCCCACTGGGGATGTGCCCGCAACCCAGGCACATGCCTCCGACCGGAATCGAACATGGGACCCTTCAGCCCGCAGGCCAACGCTCTATCCACTGAGCCAAACGGGTTTCGGCTGAAACTATTCTAAAGACACCTGATCGCACACCTGCATTCCACCTGCATTCCAAGCCCACCAGCTCAGCCCCCAAACCCACTGATGACAAAAGTTTCCTGCCAGTGACTGCCTGTAAGGATGAAACTCCAGCTCCAGAGTACTACCATCATCGACCCAATGTCCTCTTGGCTCGGTGCTGTGCAGCCCTTCCCTTTCGCTATCCCATCCTCCATCCCCTTTCCTTAAAAAATTACTTTTTTCTTTTTTTAAAAAGATGTATTTTCATTGAGGGAAGGAGGTGAGAGAGAGATATAGAAACATCAATGATGAGAGAGAATCGTTGATCAGCTGCCTCCTGCACGTTCTACACTAGGAATTGAGCCCGCAACCCAGGCATATGCCCTGACTGGAAATAGAACCATGACCTTCCGGTTCATAGGTTGTTGCTTAACCACTGAACCATGCTGGCTGGGCTCAATTTTTCTTTATCCACCGTCTGAGATGGCTATTTAGCCTGCTCATGTACCACTATGTTAACCTTTCACCTACTTCTAGGCATCTATCCAATGAAAATAATGTTTTAAATATGTAAAGTATGTATGTGAGGGCAAAAAATCAAATATGTATATCTGGGAGGATATATAACAAAACATTTATATTGGTAACTTCACAGGGTTAGTACTGTGAGAAAGGGGCTATCAATTTCTACTTTACATCTTTAGATTATATATATACATAACTTTTACTCTAAGCATGTTTTATAGGCTTGGGGAAAATACTGATAAAACACCTCCCTAGGACATCTGCCGGACTTCTCCTGAAAAACAAACAAACTACAACCCCCCCCCCCCCAATGTCTGCTCAATTTCAGCCCCCCAAATCCTCCTCCCTTTTTTGTCACCTAGCAACAGCAGCCATTACCCTTTAAAGGGGGAAACCATCTTTTGTTTCTTGCCCTTTTATTGATTAGCAATGAATGCACTAGCCCTTCCCCTTTGTGAAAAGTAAAATAAACTCCCTCTCACTACATCTATCTCTTCTCTCAGTTATGAATTCTTCCACAGCCTGTGTCACTGGCCAAGACTAACAATAAGGGAATTTTATCCCAGAAAGATGAAGATACCTGTACAAAATCACACAATTAAGCAAATAGCAAAGCCATGCCATGTCCCAAGCACATCCCATGCATTGGAAAGAAAATACACCAAATGGAACTAATAAAGCCATACCTTATATAAAGAAGGTACATGCAGAAGTTCCATCTTATCTTGCAGTGCTAACCTAGAAAAATCAATTCCTTCCTTCTCCAACACTTACTTGCATTTAGCTGCAATCAGATATGTAGCTGCAGGGATTTAGTCGGTCAATTTACAAGTTAATTCAAACTAAAAACTTGCCTAATTGGGTTCTTCTCTTTCCTGGATGAGAATATTTTGTGATTGTGAGAATGTGCAAAGCATCCTTCCAAAAGAGTCTGTAGCAGAATGAGGCAGGACAAAGAAATAAAGAAATGCTGTGGGGGGGAGGGGCTTTTAAAACTCCAGATCCTAGTGTTTTTAAGGGGTGTGGGTTGAGGGCTAAAAACAATCTAAGTGTCCAGAAGAGAGCAAATCCTTATGGAAGTAATCACTTGTTAGATAGTACAAGGGTCTCAAGATTAGGATTAAAGTTAGGGTGGTTCTTAATAAATGCTCTTCTTGTTAAACGTTTAAAAATATAGTCCAGTATTTTGCAGATGCAGCTGTAAACAGGAGGAGCTTCACAGGAACTCAATGGGTAAATGCAGCCAACTGCAAAGAAGAAATCAATGTGTAATTAACCAAACAGTGTATGTATAAGGAATGGCTAAGGCTCCCTTGGGGAGACAGAGCTTTGAATGTGAATCTCCTGTGCCCTTTACTTGCTGCAAGTAAATAAAACAACCACCTCTCATTGTTGTTGTTGTTGTTGTTGTTGTTAATCTTTAATTTTTTTAAAATTGATATTTTGAGGTAGAAAGGGAGAGATAGAAATATTGATTTTTTCCACTAATTTATGCATTCATTGGTTGATTCTTATATGCGCTCTGACCAGGGATCAAACCTGAAAACTTGGCATATCAGGAGGATGCTCTAACCAACGGAGCTACTCAGCCAGGGTCACATCTTGTTCTTGACTAGAACACCCCAAGTAGTACACTCCTTGAGTTCGGTAACACATATATAATGAAATGCCATGTAGCCATTAAAAAAGAATGTGCCACTACTTATATGGAAAGATCTTTAAGATGTTATTGAGAAAAAAGGGAGCAGCTCAGAAATATATATCTCATACATTCACATATCTGCCTGAATATGTATTATAATTTTCTGGGAGAATAAAATAAACATCATTAACAGTGATTATCTCTCTGGGGTCAGGGGGGTAGGGTGACGGGGAAGGGCACGTAATAAGAATTGTACCACAGTTGCTTAATGATTTTTTGTTTGTTTGTTTAATGACTATTTACCTTACTAACTATTAGGGGCGCCGAAGGAGGAAAGCACGAGGCTGAAAGTGGTAAAGAATAATAAATGTATTAGGTCATCCAGAAACCAGTTGGATTGAGTGCCAAAATGGTGCCAGCACCCAGGGACAGGGAATCAGAAGTTTTAAAGGGCTCTAGGCAGGCTTTTCTGGCAGGACTCTGGGCAGATCCAGATCCTACGAGAGTCCAGAGGGGAAAGATAACAGTCTTAGCACGTGGAATGTCGGTTGTGAAATGGTCTAAAGGTTAGTTTTCCAGGGGATGGGTATCAATTCAATTATTTGATGATACCTAGCACTAACTATAGATAAAATAAGGTTTTCTTACAAACCCTGGGAAACTGAAGGACATGTTGCAAAAAGAAAATACATTTTAAAAGCAGATCAAGGCCCGGCTGGCATGGCTCAGTGGTTGAACATCGACCTATGAACCAGGAGGTCACAGTTTAATTCCTGGTCAGGGCACAGGTTGTAGGCTCAATCCTGTGTGGGGAGTGCAGGAGGCAGCCAATCAATGATTCTCTCTTATCATTGACGTTTCTATCTCTCCCTTTCCCTTCCTCTCTGAAATCAATAAAAATATATTTATAAAATAAAATCCTATATAATAAAAGGCTATATGTAAATCGACCAAACAGCAGAACGACCCGTCACTATGAGGCACACTGACCACCAGGGGGCAGATGCTCAACGCAGGAGCTGCTCCCTGGTGGTCAGTGCGCTCCCACAGGAGGAGCACCACTCATCCAGAAGCCAGGCTCACAGCTGGCAAACGCAGTGGCGGTGGCGAGAGCCTCTCCTGCCTCTGCAGCAGTCGGACATCCCCCAAGGGCTCCCGGACTGTGAGAGGATGCAGGCCGGGCTGAGGGACACCCCCCTCCAGTGCATGAATTTTGTGTACTGGGCCTCTAGTAACAAATAAAAGCAGATCAAGGACAGGACACACTTTGACTTGGTTGCTGTGCCTAGACCATGACCCCCTCCGGGGGGGTTGCCTCAGGAATGCTGACCATTCTCCAGTCCCAGGTATGGGCTGAGCTGTTTGTAACATCATAGGAGATTAGTCAGCTTGTTGTTGGACTTCAAGGTTCTGAAAGCTCAACTGCAGACCCTCCCCTCCCCTTTTCCCAGTTACACTGTTAGCTGTAGGTCGCCCTTTCTTCCTCACTGGAATAAGCCAGCTGGCAAAGGGGTGGGGATGGGGGCAGAGCAGAATTTCCAGGATGCTCTCCTGCTGCTCTCCCCATACTGCGGGCATTATTGGAATAAACGTCCTTATATGGCCCTGGCCAGTTTGGCTCAGTGGATAGAGCGTCGGCCTGCGGACCGAAGGGTCCCGGGTTCGATTCTGGTCAAGGGCATGTACCTTGGTTGCGGGCACATCCCCAGTGGGAGGTGTGTAGGAGGCAGCTGATCGATGTTTCTCTCTCATCAATGTTTCTAACTCTCTATCCCTCTTCCTTCCTCTCTAAAAAGAAATCAATAAAATATATTTTTAAAAAAACAAACAAAAAAAACACACGTCCATATATGGTTCAACCCTGTCTCTGCTGAATTTGGCTCAAGTAGTGACAGGCAGTCTCAGACCCGTTTAGTGTCTAGTATCAGGCGGAGCACTTGAAATACTTTTATGTCTTTTAAGTTTAAACCATACACACACCACCCTCAGCTTCGGCAGAGCCAAGGAGTTATCAAAACACTCATCTGATGATCTCCTACAATTAAGCACTTCTTTTTTCTAATTCTAGGAAAAGACAAAGAATGACTTTACAAATTTATAATTGTCCCTGCTCACTTGATTATTGACAAGAAAGCTCTGTGAATTCAAATATATACAATCACATTGAAAAACCGTCAAGATTGTTTAATCAGTAGTTTTCATGCACATTTGTTAGTGAGAGCTGCACTTGAACAATTATACAGACATCACTTAAGGTTATTAAAGTTATCAAAATACATATATCAAAACATTCAAGAGGTATGTAAATTAGCATTTAAAACAAATATATTAGCATATTTCAGTATCATTTTTATAATAGGGAAAGAAAACAGACCTTCCATCTATCTCTATCTCTCTCTCTCTCTCTCTCTCTCTCTCTCTCTCTCTCACACACACACACACACACACACACATACACAGAAAACTTGGCTATCCTCAGAAGTATGGTAAAGGTGAGAACATTATATATATAAATACTCCAGATAGCAATGCCCCAAATTGTAATTTTTTAAAAGTGAGGGTTGCATGAACTTTTGTTTACTCAAAATTCCATGATACTGGTTTTTAGACTTAGAACATCGTAAACCTTAACAAGAGAGAAAAAGCTTGAAAGCCTCATTGGTCTCACAGGTACAAAAATATCCCATGTTACTGCTCACTTTGTGGAAGGAAAGTAACTGACCTGGGGCCAAGGGACAAGTATACCGCAACGTGCAAGCCACAGTCAGCTGGCCTTGCTTCTCGGAGCAGTCACTTTTTTCTAATGAGGGGTGGAGGGGGGTGGGAAATATTCTTAACAGCAGCAGCTTTCTGAAACCTGCATCCAAGGTGAAATTCCAGCTACCCCCAGGAGAAGGTTTAGTCCGTAAAAGGCAGGCTGCCTCAAACAGAACGTTACAAAACAAATGACCCGAAGATGTAAAAATGAAACCGTTATCACATTAAGCAATAACTTAGGCTTATGTTAAAAAGTTCAGACCTATCCATTTCGGAAAGCTTATGCTGAGGTATTGATTGCATACAGTGTTTGCTGTCATTGAAATTACCTTCAGAGGTACTCTGCATGTTTTGTAACATAAAGGCACTTGTGTTTAAAATTTCAAGCACAAGAAAACCAACAGTAGCCCTGAACGATCTGGATATGTGTATTTAAGAACACAATATTGTCTGATTTGCTACACTGGCTACTAGGCTGGTCTGATTAACAGGCAGAGCTGCAACTCACATCCCCCAAAACACTTCTGCCCATAAACCCACAACTCAAATAAATACTCAACAGTCTTTCCAGCCTGGCTCTGAAATGGACAGTGTCCTTCAGAAATAGAGACCTCAGTGCAGGAAGGGAAGTGGCACTTGGAAGACGGAGAGGCACCCTTTGTCTCCCTCTTCATTTTGATGGCACAGGGCCCTCTCCCAACTCCCCAAATTCAAGACTGGAAGGGAACCGAGGGCTTGTGGAGATCCAGCCCCGTAGAGGCACCGCCCCCTGAGTAATAAGGCCGCAGCTAGGAAGTCACTGCCGCCTGCAGCAATCCCCTCCGAAGGCTTCCTCGGTACATCCAGAGGCTGTGACTCACACAGCAGGACCGGCTTTTCTCACATCACTACCCCATGTGGCTGAAATTACATAGCCGTCCTCCCCATGTTCCCACCACTTGTTCCCAAATCATGATTCAAGGCTTTCTCTTCATTAAAAAATAAAAATAAAAATAAATCAGGTTTCATTTTAAGTCCACAGAACCATCCAGAAGGGTCACTACTTCTTAAGGAACACTTCTCAGTGTAAACCCCCAGAACCTGGTTTAAAAGAATGACCCCAGCCTCATGAACAGATGACCTGACAGTTAACTGTAAAAGACAAGACCAAGAAGCCCTTACAAATATATGAGGTCTCTCCTCCCCCGTTTTTGGTGTGAAAGCTTAAAGGCTGCATACATCAGTCATTGAGGGGCTGGTCAACAGGCAAGACTTGGTTTGGAACCTGCTTTTCTCCGTCACTAAAGCCCTCAGTAGGAGCCGGGTCACGGAAACGTGGCCACCACAGCTGCACACGAGGCCACCTTCAGGAAAGGCCTGGACTCCAGAAAAACACTCCTTAAAAAATCCGCAGAAAAGCCGGCCGCACTCTGCAGGCTCAGCCGGTCACCGAGCCAGCTTATGAACACGCAGCAGCATCTTCTCATCCGTCTCATCAGTTCCTCATATCCCTCTGGGCTTCTGTTAGTTTCTGGATTAGGTAACGCTTGTCACGACTTTCCTAAGAAAAAGAAATAGGTTCAAGAGTTCATTCAGTATACTAGGAACAAATATCATGATTTCAACCTGCTCAATTACCTACCAGACACGAGGCCAAGGATGCTGAACATTGGACGACTGTAATGGCCTCCTGACTGGCCTGTCTCTCTCACTCTTGCCCCCACCACAGCCCCCTGTCCAAAGAATGGACAGTAGCCTTTAAAAAATGTCCATCAGACTTCTACTTCACATCCTCCGGTGGCTTCCTGCCACAATCAGAATTCCACCTAAACTTCTGACCAGAGCCTCAGGCTATGCTGTGGCCCAGCTGCAATTCCGCCTCATCTCGCCTCTCCAGCCCCACCACCCTCCCTCCCTGACCCCGGGAAAACCCAGCCCATTCCGCACTGTGGCCTCTGCCTGTTCCTCTCACCCCTGAGACCTCCCACAATCAGCTCCTTCTCATCACTCAAGTCTCAACTACAAGGTCATTCACCTCCTCAAAGAGGCCTTCAGTGGCCACCATCTGCAGCAGCAAATGGCCCACTTGTCACTTTGCCTTATTCGTATTATCTTCTCAGCAGTTACTGCTATCAACATTTCTTTTTTCTTTAACTACTTAGTATTCCTTCTCCACCACTGTATACCAGCCCAGTATGAGGCACAGATAGTGCTTAATATATATGCTGAAGGAATGAATGAGTCAGTGAATGAATGAAGTTGGCAGAGGCCTGGCTTGAAGCAGGGTTCTGGAGGAGTGGTGGTGAGGGAGGGACAGTAGCATTCCTGGGAAAGAGGCTATTTTCCACTAGATGCCCTGGGGAGATGTCCCCCGCCATGACCCCCTGGGCCTGCATGCTTCCTTACCAGGGACAGCTGCTCTCGGAGCTGGACGACCACCCGCTTGTGTGCTCCGGCCAGGGCAATGAAATAAAACATAACGAGGCTGCAACACAAGGTGAAGTGGTCACTAGGGTGTCTGTACCATTTGAAGGCCACTTAGAAAAACAACTTGACAGGTTTCGCCTGCAACAGTTTTACTCATTAGAAAAAGACAACCCACACCTCTTCCAAACAGAGCATCTAAACAGAGGGGTGAATGATCACTGTGGAATCTCTCTGGCCTCAGTTTTCTCATCTGTAAAATGGGGATAATACAGTAACACCCAGTGATATCAGGCCTGAGATAATACAATTTTGAATAAAAGCAATTGGCAACCGGCTCCTGTTTTCTGTGCAGCCCTAAATCTCAAATGGGGGTAGGGGTGGTCAATGAAATTATTATCTTTGGGGAGTGGGGCAAGTGGAGTGGAGGAAAACAGCGGACAAGCTCATTACATGAAGGGAAGGTGGTTTCCTGTCCATTCTCCCCAGATAGTGCTGAGGAAATGAGGGCCACTGGAATCACTGTTATGATCGATACTCTCCTGGAAGGCCCCACGGCCAAGGACAGGAAAGGTCCCCAGAGATGCTGAAGCCAGATCAGGTAACCACCACCAGATGGTGCCAGCCAAACCACAGCTGGGGTGAACGAATTAGGATGGAGTAGCTCCATCCCGGGTACCTCGGATGCAGGCTGGCTGGCTGCCCAGCTCCCCAGGTCATTTTATTCATCTCATCAAAGGGATCCTGCTTTCACAAATGAATTTTTGGGCCCACTTCTTGCACTGCGGTGGGGTTTTACTGTAACAATGTCACAGGGTAATTGTGATGCTTTCATGAGCTGCAATCAATTCCAGTTATTTGTGGCAGTCTCTAGAGCAGTGGTTCTCAACCTTCTGGCCCTTTCAATACAGATCCTCATGTTGTGACCCAACCATAAAATTATTTTTGTTGCTACCTCATAACTGTAATGTTGCTACTGTTATGAATCGTAATGTAAATATCTGATATGCAGGATGGTCTTAGGTGACCCCTGTGAAAGGGTCATTCGACCACCAAAGGGGTCGAGACCCACAGGTTGAGAACCGCTGCTCTAGAGTCTCCAGGAACGCTGAATTAGTGAATTTTGGACCAATGCCCTTAGAGCAGTGGTTCTCAACCTTCCTAATGCCTCGACCCTTTAATACAGTTCCTCATGTGGTGGTGACCCCCAATTTCATTGTTACAAATTGAACATAATTAAAGCATCGTGATTAATCACAAAAACAATACGTAATTATATATGTGTTTTCCGATGGTCTTAGGCGACCCCTGTGAAAGGGTCGTTCGACCCCCAAAGGGGTCGCAACCCACAAGTTGAGAACCGCTGCCTTAGAGGAACTACAGGCTTAGGTTCCTATGGTCACAACATTTTCCTCAACTGATCAATACCTTGTCTTATGTTTCTTGTTTACTGCGAAAGGTTATCCATACATAACCTTGTTTCTGTTTAAAGACATTTAATATTCATTAGCATTGAACTTGAGCCAACAGCACTGTAACTCATGACTGAGCCAAGCTAATCTGATACACGGATTATCTCTGTAAAGCACATCACAGCCTTCTTGCACTTAGGAACACTAGACGGCACTTCAGCATTACACTTGGGGCCTTCAAACAGTGAAACCACCAACCAAAAGCGTAAAATGCAAGAAACACAGCCCTAACTAGATTGCAAACAGGGCACTTGCTTGTGGTGTGAGAACTGAAGTCAGAGGCAGTGTACTTAAGGCCTCATTTCACCTCAGCCGGGAAGGTGCATGCGATGGTCTGAATATGTGTGTCCCCCCTAAATTTACATGTTGGAATCCTAATCCCCAATGTGACAGTGTTAGAAGGTGGGGCCTTTGGGAGGTGATTATGTCATGAGGGTGGAGCCCTCACTATTTGGATTAGTGCCCTGATAAAAGGGACTAGAGGCCCCGTGGCCCCTGCTGTCCTGTGAGGACGCAGTGAGAAGGTTGAAAGCTGGAAGAGGGTCCTCATGCAGCCATCCGGCACCCTCATTTTGGGGCTCCCAGGCTCCAGAATTGTGAGAGATTCCTGTTGTTTATAAGCCACCTAGTCTGTGCCGTTTTATTATAGCAGCTTGAACAAACTAAGACTGCGCGGCAAGAGACTCAAATGACCATGAAAACTGCTGCGAGTACTGATTTTGAGATTTCAACAATCTTTTAGTGAGTGGGCACATTGACATCACAGAAATAAAACACACAGACTCCGTGAACAATGAGGCCCCACTGTAATTAGAACAATGCCTCGCACGTAGTAAGCCCTCAATACACATTTGTGATTAGGATTACTTTAACACTCAATATGAATCACTGTGTAGCAAAGACCCTCGTCACCCTTGCATATAGCACCTCTCATTTACTGAGCCTTTAACAGCCAGGTCCTCTGCTAAGCATTTTTTCTTTTTTTAATATGGAACGTTTCACGAATTTCCATGTCATCCTTGCACAGGGGCCATGCCAATCTTCTCTGTCTCGTTCCAATGTTGGTATATGTGCCGCAGCAGCGAGCACTCTGCTAAGCACCTTACATGTGTTATCACATCTCCTCCTTCTCACAACCTTATCAGGTATGTGCCATTCTTATCCCCATGTTCCAGGTGAGGAAACGGAGGCTCCAACAGGATATATATGTGATGACCCAAGGCCGCACAGCTTATAACTGGTAGAGTCAACGTTCAAGTTTAGGCTCTTTTCTCTGCTCAATAATCAGTTTCTTTTTCAAAAAGCAGTGGTTTTGTGAATAATCAGTAATAATAAGAATAGGCAACATTTATTAGGTTTTTGTAAGTCAGGCACTGGATTAAGTGCCTTACATGTAGGATCTTACTGCACTTGCTCAATGACCCTCTGAAGGAATGACTATTATTATGCCCATTTTAGAGATGGGAAAGTGAGGCTCAGTAGCATCTGAAGGGTAGCAGGTGAGTCCCCATTTCCCAGCGGAGAGAAGCCCACGTGCTTCCCTGGGAGTGACTCACGGGGTCCAGGTGGTTCTCACTCACCAGATGATCATGAAGAAAGGCACTGCAAAGGCTTCCGACGTGATGCCGTGGACCAGGGACTGCAGCGTGCTGGGAAAGGTGCTCACCGTCTTGGGGACCACCTCCCAGGTGGTGTTGGAGTTGGTGAAGGGCCCACAGGCTTTCGAGGAAGGGATGCTGCAGACACAGACCACGGAGCTCAGGTGCGCGCTCCCAGGGTGAGTGTTCCCCCTTTACACACCTACCAGGTTTTGTTAACAGCAACCTTCGAGCAACTGCCTGACCTCATGGCCTTCTGGAATATTCTGGTCAAAAATGCTTACCCTGAAATTTCATCAAATCACTAGACCTGACTTCCAATTTACAGGAAATTCAGAACAGAACAAGTTACATGACACCGTGAAGAAATAATCTGACAAATGCACAATGTGGGGATTCATTCTCCAGGCTCTTAGAGGTGAGGAAACTGGCCTGGACTCTTCAAAGGAGCAAAGGTTAAAAAAAGACTAAAAACACACACCCTAGAGCAATGGGTAAAGCTTGAAAGATCCTCATCCTATATAATAAAAGGGTAATATGCAAATTGACCAAACAGCGAAACGACTGGAACACCCGCGGCCCCTCGCCCCAGCCAGCCCACCCCCGATGGCTCCCACTGGGTGGGCCGGCTAGACCCCTCCAGTGCACAAATTTGTGCACCAGGCCTCTAGTTCTAAAATAAAGCTATGAAAGGCAATTTGGGGACAATTGGAGAAATTTGAAAATGGCAGGACTGTGATGTTAGTATTAATTTTCTTAAGTGTGACATGTTATTGTGGATGCACAGGCAGGAGGATGGCCTTATTTTTAGGAGCTGCATCCTCAAGTATTTAGGGATAAACTCATGGTGCCTACAACTTAATTTCAAGTGGTTCATCACACACACAAAAAGGTATGCATAGAGAGAGAGGAAACAACTGTAGCAAAATGTCAATAATTGGGGCATCCAGTTGAAGGGTATATGAGTTTTCATTGTGGCTATTCTTCAACTTTTCCATAGGTTTGAAATTGTTCAAAGTACAAAGTAGGGAAAAAGTAAAACTATGTTGGAAAAAAATTAAGCTCTGCAAAGAACTGCCTACATTCACATCACAAAGTTCTGTGTAGAAAGTTTTCCATTGCAGCCCTATTTTTACGGGCAAAAATAAATTCCTGAAAACAACCTAAGTGTTGTCTAAGGAAATGGATTAACAATTTATTATTTTTTTAATTTATTGATTGATTAGAGAGAGAGAGGAAGGGAGAAATAAATATATAAATATGGATGATGTGCCATGTCAATATATGTATTCTATTTTAAAAATTAAAGTTAAAAACTATTTTAAAAGAATGAGAATTCTATATGTACTGGCATGGACAATGACACAATATAAAATTAATGGGGAAAATAAGCTGCCAAACAGGATGATAGCATTATTCCATAGGTAATATTTTAAAAGAAATATATTGCTTATGAATTTCTAGAAGTATTCACAAAATGCTAACAGTGGTTACCTAAGAGGGGGCTTATGAGGTGAAGATAAAGAGTAATTTTTCCTCTTTAATTTACACCCTTCTGTACTATTTGAAAATTTTATGTATAATATATATTACTATAACAATGAAATATATATTTAGGTTACTTAAAAAATAAAGTATGAGAGACAGATTCCAAATTGAAGGATTTTAACTTAAAGATAAAGAAATTAAATTCCATGAGAGTGTAAGTCAGCAAGCTAGAGCCCATGGACCAAACCTGACCCCCCGACTTGCTTTTTATAAGTAAAGTTTTATTGGAACACAGTCATGTTCATTAGTTTTTATATTGTCTATGGTGGCTTATGGACACCATTTGGCCCTTAGAGCCTAAATTATTTACTCTCTTACTTTTACAGAAAAAGTTTGCTGGCCTCTGGTATAAGTGATTACCCACCGAGGGAGTGGCATGACTGGGGCTTGAAACCTCAACTTCTGCTCCTCAGTCCTGAGCTGAGCATCTCTGCTCTTTCCAAATTCCAAGCCAGACTCTACATTCATATGTCATGTGTTAAATGTCTTTATATCCCTAGCATCTAGCACAGTGCTTGGCACATAGAAGGTGTTAAGTAAATGTTTGCTAAGTGCAAACCCTCCACTAAAGTGGCAGGAATATGGGTGACTTCCTGCTTCTTTTTATAATCAGACACAATCCAAATGGGGACTAGAAGAAAAGTCTCAGGAAAAGGGAACGGATAGGACAGACCCACCTGGCACTCTCAAAAGTAATGGCCACCCAGCAAGCCCAAGTTCTGGAAGTGGACCCAGACGATCCAGCCACCAGAGGGAGCGTCCAGAGCAAGGACGGGCCTGGCTGAGCCAGGAGCAACTTCCTGACCGGAGCTCTGCGGGTGGCGCCCTGTGAGCAAAGCCCGTAGAAAACGCTAGGGACCCTTTAACAAAAGGGGATCGTGTCAGGAAGCAGGGAAATGTGTTAGAAAACCAAGTGGTACTCACTGTGCCATGCTGATTGTCAGCGGTATTACTGCCAAGCACAGGCCGATCAACAACACCAGCAGGAAGAAGAAATTAGAATTGGATGCTCTGAACTGCCTTGGGGAGGGTCTGCAGGTATGAAGAAGGCTCATCTAAGGGGAGAGAAAAAAGAGAGGAAACGTTAAGAGTACAGCTTCCTTGAGGATAAATGAGCAAGGTCAAGCATTACAGTGGAAATGTAAATTGGTCTAATCTTTCTACAGGGCAGTTAGCAATCTAGATCAAAATGAAAAATGTTTAATCCAGACCCCAACATTGGGCCAAAATACATGTATGTGGATGTTTACTGCTATAGTTGTTGTTATCAAGGAATAACTAAACTGGAGCAACCAAAATAGCTATCAAGGGGGTGGGGGTAGTCCTTAAAGGTTAAAAAGTTACACCCAGCCTTAGCTGGTTTTGCTCAGTGGATAGAGCATCAGCCTGTGTACTGAAGGGTCTCAGGTTTGATTCCACTCAAGGGCACATGCCATGCTTGCGGGCTCAATCCCCAGTAGGGGGCGTGTACGAGGCAGCCGATCAATGATTCCCTCTCATCATTGATGTTTCTATCTCTCTCCCCTCTCCCTTCCTCTCTGAAATCAATAAAATATGTGTTTGTTTGTTTTTTTAAAGTTACACCCACACAACAGAATACCATATAGCCCCTAGAAAGGAGGAGAAAGCGAGCTTTACCTCCTATGTGGTGCTGTGAAATGAAAAGGGTAGATTTCAGCACTCTGTCCTGAATGACCTCATTTAAGTTTTTTTTTTTAAAGTATTCTTTACTAGAGGCCCGGTGCATGAAATTCATGCACAGGAGGCAGGGAAGCGGGTCCCTCAGCCCGGCCTGCACCCTCTTGCAATCCAGGACCGCTGGCTCCTAACCGCTCCCCTGCCTGCCTATCTGATTTCCCGTAACCACTCTGCCTGCCTGCCTGATCACCCCTAACCGCCTCTGCCTCAGCCCCACCACCATGGCTTCATCAGGAAGGACGTCCGGAATGACGTCTGGAAGGTCGTTCGGCTGTCCGGTCTAATTAGCATATTACACTTTTATTATTATAGATAGGGGTTTAAATATGTATTAAATGGACCTACAGCCCTGGCCAGGTAGTTTAGTTGGTGAGAGCATTGTCAGATTTGATCCCCAGTCAGGGCACATACAAGAATCAACCAATGAATCCATAAATAAGTGGAACAACAAGTATCTCTCTCTCGCTCTCTCTCTCTCTCTCTCCATCTTACCAATAAATAAAAATAAATAAAATAAATTGATCTACAATACTCCATAAAAAATTAAGATATATTTTACTTGAATTCTTATAAGCATATTTATTTTTCCTATATTTTATTTTTTAATCCTCACATGAGATATTTTTTTCCATTGATTTTTTTAGAGAGAGTGGAAGGAAGGGTGAGGAGGGGGGGAGAGAGAGAGAAACATCAATGTGAGAGCAACACATCGATTGACTGCCTCCCACTTGCACCCCCAATGGGGCAGGGAATTTGGTCCACAGGCCGACGTAACCACTGAGCCAAACTGGCCGGGGCAATTTTTTCTATAGTTTAAAATAAGTATTTCCATTGAGAGAAATATCAAATGGGGAGGAGGAGAGAGGTATAATAACAGGCATAATATTTCTCCTTATTATTTTAAATGCAATTATTGGGAGTAGGCATCAAGCTCTTCTGATTTCAGCGGTAGCCAGAACATCTTGTGAGCAGAGGACACTGAGTTCCAAGGACACTTGGTGTTCTGTCTGGGGGCAGCCGGTCAGTCAGGCCTGGAGTGAGTGTCAGAACAGCCCAGTGCCCCTGACCCAGGCCTTCCCACGCTGTCTTTACTGTGCTGCCGGCTGGGAAGTCACTGGCCAACCAATATTTTCGGAAAAGGGAAAAAGTTCCTATGAGCTTTTTCTCCTCTATGAAGAAACTTCAGCCAAATGAAGTTTCCAAATGAAAGTATCAGAACATTCTTCAAAGGCTAAAACATCCAGGTAGAAAGTTTGGCCCAATTTCAAGATCCTGCTCACCAGGTTAAGTGGCTCTGGAGTGAGATAAATCCAGATTCAAATCCGAGGAGTCACTTAAGCTGTGTGACCTTAAACCAGTTACTTAACCTCTCTGAACTTCAGCTTCCTAAGTGTTCATCAGAGTAGGGGCACATGGCATTACAATCATCTGCTATTATTAATACTATTATTATTTCCATTTCTGAATCCTCAGGCCTTGGTATTAGAAGTAATAGATGGATGTTGGGCTTGTTAACAAAGGATACCTCTGGAAGAAGGGATGAACGTTACTGTATACATATCTCTACTGTTTAAATGTTTAATATTGAGCATACACTGCCTCTATAACAAAGAAAAAGAAGTTTGGTTAATAAGCCCAGGTAGGTTAGTCATCTGCAGGCCATTTCACCCATTAAGCACTTATTTCAGACACAATGCCTAGGGCCTGCCAGCTCTTTGAGAACCTACACAAATAATTGAGACCTGAACATAAATTCACGGGCTCCAAAATCCAAACAGAAAATTACAAAGTTTAAATTAATAATCACTGCATTAAATACGATCAAAATGTCCCACTGTCAGCTGGTCAATAATTGCAACTCAGCTCTTAGACAGTGACACATAAAAATGACATTTAAATTACAGGAGCAAAACAACACTTAACAGAACTCTCAAAATTATAAAATGTGAAAATCTTTTTTCCAGAACAGAAGTATATATCAAATAAGGGATGTAATTCTGAGGTATCTGACAGAATGTGGGTGAGCTCCAAACACGGGTACCGAATGCCGTGCAAGGTCAAGAACGGTGCCGGGTATCAGCCTGTCATCCCCACCTCTCCTTACCTCTTTCACGTAGAAGATGATGATGAATTTCACGGTTGCAATGGCAGGGAGAAGGGGTGAGAAAAAGGCTCCGATCCAGCAAATGGTTTGCCCGTACACGATCCCCAGGACATTATCAGGAATGGCAAATTCCTGCTGCCCCCAGCACTGCATCAGCTTCCAAGAGGAACAGTACGTCACCAGGAGCCTGGAGACAAATGGGACAATTTCTCACTTGCACCACCAGCGTCCGCCAAAGCCACCGAACCACGTCCACAAAATTAGGGCCATTTCCACACAGATCTGGAAACTGGTTAGTCACTAGGCTAGAAGATGCAAAAGACAGTGAATTCTGGAATCATAAAACCAGGGTCTGAGTCTCAGATCTACAACTGAGCAGCCGAATAAATTTAGAGAAGGCTCATTTTTCTCATCTGGAATATGGGGGGTTTATGACACAATTTAGTTCTCAGGGTTGAGGTGACGATAAACAACATGGGCAGTATCTGTGCTCTGGCCTGCCACTCAGCCCACAAAGTCATGTGCATCCACGCAGAAAATAGCTTATGAAGACCCTACCACCTAGCATGCTGAAGTCCTAAAGCTTCCTACTGACACCCTCAGGCCAGGGGTCTGAGATAAACACACACCATTGTTCACTATAGCACTGCCATGTATTAGCAAAAATACCTAAATGCCCACAATTAGGGCCTGGGTTGACAAATTATAAGCCATGGATACAGTGGTATATTATACAGTCCTTCGATGAGGAAAATCCATGTGTCCTCCCATGGAAAGTTCATGATGTTTTGTTTGTGTGGGAGGAAAAAAGCAAGCTGCAAACCAATTGATGCACCGTGATCCCATGTAAGGGGGGAAATGAACACTTCTAGCAAGACTGTGTGTCTATGTACACATGTATTTATGCAAATGACTTTTTACGGTTAAGGACTGCTGGATCTTCCCCCAAGTATTAATAATGGCCATCTCTGAGGAGTGGGAGGGGTTTGGGGAGTTAGAGGTATGGTAACAAACAAGAACTCTCACTATTCTTCAGACTCCTGTATTTATTTAAATTCTCAATATTTACAAAATTTTAAGAAGCACATATTCACGGCATATTTGCATAATGTTTATTTAAAAATATCTTTATTGATTTCAGAGAGGAAGGGAGAGGGGGAGAGAGAGAGAGAGAGAAACATCAATGATGAGAGAAAATCATTGATTGGCTGCCTCCTGCATGCCCCCCACTGGGGACCAAGCCTGCAACCCGGGCATGTGCTCTGATCGGGAATTGAACCATGACCTCTTAGTTCATAGGTCGACGCTCAACCACTGAGTCATGCCGGCTGGGCTGTATAATCTTTAAAGGGCAGGTGTCTTTTTTAATGTTTATTTTAAGGGCTTACTGGACTTCTGACATGCTCACAGAATTTGTACATCTGGGTAAAAAAGTCTTAAGTGAACAGTGTTTCACTTAAGGCTCAAGGAGATGCTGAGAATAATTTAAAAAGTGACAGAATAGTAATGATAATCATAATGATGATAGTTAGTGTTTTGCCGAGTTTCAAAGCATGGAGTGTTCTTAGTACTTTTCTCTGCATTTTCTCGTTTAACCCTCACAATGGTGCTGTGAGGTGGACACTGCCACTGCCCCATTTCACAGGTGGGGAAATACTACCCCCAGACCTTCCTTAAATTGCCTGCCCAAGGTCACATGACTAGCAAGTGGCAGTGCTGGGGTTTGAACCCAGTTCAGGAAATGGGGTGTCCACTGAGGCCTGGAGGGTCTTCCCTGACAGGGCTGTGGCTGTGGCTGTGCTAATGGCAGGAAGTCATCCCCATGGAAACCTCATGAAAAACAGGCATTTCCACTCCTCACACTGCCTTTTGGGTTTTTATAAATGGACTATGGGGTTGATGGCCAGGATCTGTGTGAAAGTCGCGGAATGGTTGCCAGTGTTTTCCCGGGACTGTGAACTCTCCCAGCGCTTTATGGGGGGCAGTTTGGGCAGCTAGCTGTGAGAGATCTCCAGTAGAGCAGGGGTGGAGGAGTGGGGTAGTAAAGGGGTGGGGGTACCCCTCACACTTACTTTCTGGGAAAATCCACAAAAAGGGTCACAGCCAAGATGATGATGAAGTCGAATATCATCAGCTTGTACATTTCCTGCCCAACTTGGGTCTCCCAGCACTAAAACCAAAGACGGGGAGAGACCATGAGACCAGACTCAGGGCAGAGAAAGCCAGGTTCTCAGACTCCTCCCAACGCCCATCCTCGTCCCAGATGCTGTTGCCTCTGGAGCCTGTCAGCTGGTGCTCCTCTGAGCTGTGGCACAAACTGGTTTTCAAGCCCTTAGAAGTGAGAAAGCGGATCAACTGGAATTCAAGCCCGTGACCTCAAGATTCTTCTCTCAACCTTGAGACTGTTTCTCCAAAGTGACCCACTCAGCGTGATGCGCCCATTCCCCCCGCCTCACCGGGTAGAGTTTCTGGTTGTAGCCACAGAGCTCACACGAGTAGTTATCACAGGATGTAATCTTGGAGCCCAGGGTGAACACCAGCACACAGATGGTGGCCAGCCGCATGAAGACACACCTGCAGGAAGAGAGGAAGAGACGAAAGGGAAGAGGAGGCCCTGGGGCAGGCTGGGCCCTTGAACGAGGGTTAGGGGGCAGAGAAGCTGCCTTTCTTAGAAGCAAACTCACAAATGGGTAGAGTTTCCGTTTGGGATGATGAGCAAGTTTTGGAAACGGGTAGTGATGATGGTGGCTCAACGCTTAATGCCACTGAGTTGTACACTTAAAAATAGCAAATTTTGCCCATCCGGTGTGGCTAAGTGGTTGAGCGTTGACCCATGAACCAGGTCGCGGTTGGATTCCTGGTCAGAGCACATGCCCAGGTTGTGGGCTCGATCCCCAGTAGGGGGTGTGCAGGAAGCAGCCCATCAGTGATTCTCTCCCATCGATGTTTCTATCTCTCCCTCTCCCTTCCTCTCTGAAATAAATAAAAACATGTTTTAGAAATGGAAGATTTTATGCTAATATAATACAACAATTTTTTAAATGGCAGAAAAAAAGATAAGAAAACTGAGACCTCCTGAATCTATGATGTCTTAGCCGTATTTTAGAACATTGTACATTTCTGGGGGGAAAAAAAGAAAATACTAATTGAATCTTATAAGCATCAGCTTTGAGAGATGTCTGATATACTGAGAAATGAATAAAGCACATTGCAGAGTTTCATGTAGATATGAATCTACTTTTTTTTAAAAATGTGGATGTTGGCATGAGCAGATGAGGGCTGCCTGGGGAAGCTGGATT
>NW_005871093.1:135174-287323 GCF_000147115.1 Myotis lucifugus
CCTACCCAGAAGTTTACCCTGTTTATGGTACAGAAAAACAAACACACCATGAAAAAACAATGAACTAAATGCTGCCTACAGGGCATTCTACAGGACAAATGCCCCAGTTTCCCCCACAAATCAATGGCATAGCACAGCCGTGGGCAAACTACGGCCCGAGGGCCGGATCCGGCCCGTTTGAAATGAATAAAACTAAAAAAAAAAAAAAAAGACCGTACCCTTTTATGTAATGATGTTTACTTTGAATTTATATTAGTTCACACAAACACTCCATCCATGCTTTTGTTCCGGCCCTCCGGTCCAGTTTAAGAACCCAGTGTGGCCCTCGAGTCAAAAAGTTTGCCCAGCCCTGGCATAGCACAAGGGGAAGGAGAATTCTTTAAAGAATAGAAGGGGCATACACTTCTATAACACATCATCTGTATATTACAGTATGTGCTCACCACCCCAAGTCAAGTCCCCTTCCATCACCACTTATCTCCCCCATGCCCTCTCCTACCTCCCCCACCTTCCTTTCCCTTTGGTAATCACCTGGTTGTTCAAACCAGGGCCCCACCCTACGCCCCAGTTTGAACAAACCAATCATACAAAGCCATCTGCAATTCCATCAAGGAACTGACAATTTTATTAGGGGTCATGATGGTTATATACATATTTTTAAATCCTTGTCACTTAAGAGATATACTGAAGTGTTTACAGGTGAAATGGCATGTCGCCTGAGATCTGGGGGGGGGGGGTAAATGAAACAAGACTGACAATATGTTGGTAATGGAAACTAAGTGACAGGTGCATGGGGGGTTCATTATACCATTCGTTCTATTTAAAATTTTCCAAAGTAAGAATATTTTTTAAAAATATGCAAATGGTCCTGGTTGGGTGGCTCAGTTGGTTGGAGCATCGTCCTGTACACCAAAAGTTTTCGGGTTTGATTCCCAGTCAGGGAACATACCAAGATTTCGGGTTCAATCCCCATGTACGGGAGGCAGCCGATCAATGTTTTCCTCTCACCTCTCTCTCTCTCTCTCTCTCTCTCTCTCTCTCTCTCAAATCAATAAAAACATATTCTTGAGTGAGGTAAAAAAAATGCAAATGTAATGAGGCATTTGAGAAACAGCAAAAAATGCTCACATCACATGGTCCCCACCTGGTCCTCTCCAACTCATTTGTGTTAACTTCCTGCGCCCTGCTTCATACCTGTCATTTTTTTAAAAAATGAAACTGAATATTTATTTAAAGTTGAGAAGAGGTATTACAACAACTTACAGAAAGTCAATGGCAGCACACACTGTGGGTGACCTGGCCACATTTTCTCAGCGCTCACTATTCCAACAAATGCTTCAAGTTCCTCCTGCAAGGACTTGTAACTCTCTACCCAAGGCCCACCCATGGAGGTAGTGGGTGGAATGTGGGGAGTTAATGCCTCTGGGAGCCAGCCACCCTTAGGCAGTAGAGGCAGAATATCTGGTTTGGTTGGAGAACTGAGCCCCAGTAACCAACAGCAGTAACTTGCCCAATAACACACCATTTATCAGCTGCCTTTCCTTCTCTCTCACTTCCTTACCCGCCTTGTCATTTCTAACATCTTCAGAGCAACATCTCCTCATAGGGCCCCACCCTAAGCCCTCAGATGTCGATGTGCCAAAACATGAACCAAAAATATAATACTGATGAATAGACTCTTAAGTCAAAGAGATTTCACTGACTGTGCAAACTGATTCATTCCTGGGAGCTGTCTGAACATTGAAGAGGATTCTTGGCTTAGCAGGAAAATGTGCCACCATTGATTAGCAATGTCTGCCAGAGGCAAGGGATGGGGCAAGTGGTGATCTGAGTGGCATGTCTAGACATTACCTAAGGATTGTCAGCCTGATCTCAAAGCCTGGGGAATAATCCTCATAGTGGATGATCCTGGCGAAGATCACCGGGGTGATAAAATTGGCCAGAGTGATCACAATAGAAGGCAGGTACAATATCAAGAGGTTCTCTCCAAAAATCATCTTGTCAATTTCCTATGAAGATAACAAAACTGGTCAGGAGAATAATACGGAAAGTTGCATCACAAATGAATTGATCTTAAAAGAACTCAACTTATATGTATTAGGCTGTACACTTTCAACTTACACAGTGTTATATGTCGATTATACTTCAATAAAACTGGGGGAAAACCTCAACTATACATGTTCATTAGCAAATAAAACATACATGTCATTCAACAAGGCCTTTAAACATAAGCCATTCTCTTTCCTTGGGTGTTCAAATGCAGGAAACATGATCTAGCACATACTAGAAGAAAAATGAGCTCTACTGGATTTGTTTAGGTGAGATGTAAGAAAAACAATCCATGTTTCTGTATCAAAGGGCAATGTATTTTCAAGGTTGTAATAATTACTTATAATAGCCATTCTTTCCTTCTTTAATAATAATAGACTATTTAGCCACATACAATATAGGGCTATCCAGGATAAAACTACATTTCCCAGCCTCCCTTGTAGCTAGGTACAGCTACCTGACCCAAAGGATGTAAGTGGAACTTTTTAAGTGCAGCCTCAGGTCACGACCTTAAAAGGGGAGGGGTGTGCCCTTCTCATCTCCTTCCCATTGGCTATACGGTAAGCTATCAAGTACCATACAGAAGAGGGCCACACTCTAAGGGTGGCAGAGCCACAGGATGGAAGGCATCTGGGCCCCTGATGATCGATTTCATGAAGCAGAGCCACTAGACCAGTGATGGCGAAACTTTTGAGCTTGGCGTGTCAGCATTTTGAAAAACCCTAACTTAACTCTGGTACCGTGTCACATATAGAAATTTTTTGATATTTGCAACCATAGTAAAACAAAGACTTATATTTTTGATATTTATTTTATATATTTAAATGCCATTTAACAAAGAAAAATCAACCAAAAAAATGAGTTCGCGTGTCACCTCTGACACGCGTGTCATAGGTTCGCCATCACTGCACTAGACCAAATTGAGTTTTTAAAACCACTGTTATTTTAGGTAAACTGAGGCCCCTACTAATAAGTAGAGGAGTTGGGGGTTAAATCAGGCAATCCAGCTGGAATTAAATATTGTGAGTCCCAGGGAGAGTAGAGCCACAAATATTCTATCTTGGATGCTTTTTCTTTCTATTAGAAGTGGAAATTGGTCACCTCTGATTTCTGGTTCTCTGTCATATCAGCCAGATGACTGACATGAAAAACAAATGATGATGGTGTCTGCCTCATAGGTTTACAAGGCACTTAGCCTAATGTCCCAACCAGGGTAAAAGTTAACTTAACTTTCAACGAGTCCTTACTTTTTTCATGTGTTCTTGTGAGAATATAGTTGCTCTATAGATTGCATAAAAGCATGCCGCTAAAACAGCCAGAACAATGCAGTTCAAAAACAGCCTCAAAGAGTAAATCCGTATCGTTTCTTCAGAGGTCCTTTCTGCTATTTTCTGCCGTATTCGTTCTTCCTCCAGATCTGCCTGAGGAGCAAAGAAGACTCATTTGTGAGCATGGGGGTGAAGGGACACTCGGGGTGGAACCTCTGGTTTTATCTTCAGACCCTATCCCTCTTTAAGACTTTCCTTAAATATTCACCTTTCCCAAGATACCTTCCCAGATAAAGCCCAACTAGCTTCTGTGTTTAAAGGCCAAAGTCAAGGTAGAACCTTCTGTTTAAGATAGCAATTAAGACTGCAATAAATGGGAAAACAGAACTATTAACCTATTCATGATATTACTTATATGTTATACACATTATTTCTTGAAACAGTATGTAAGGTAGGCATGTTTTTTTTTGGTGTTTTTTTTTAACTCAACCTGGTCTCTGCTTTTAATAAAATTCAGTCTGTTCATATTTAGTACAACAAATAACACATTTGATTTTATTTCTTCCATCTTACTTTATTAAACTTTGATACAATTGTCTCCTCTGTTTGAGGAGGGAGGTAGGTTTGATCACAATGCTATTTATTACTCCTTCTCTCCTTATTGAGAAATTCTCCTACTTTTTCATATTCACGCCACTCTACCTTATCATTGTAGCATTCCGTCTTTTGTCCTATTTTTCCTGGTATAAGTGATGTTTATGACGGGTTCTCACGAGATAACAGGGTGGCAAGGGGAGGAGGAAAGGTACCACTTCCTTCCACTCACTGTCCAGTCCCCACTTCCCTTCCCAGCCCTGGTTTACAAGCTCAATTCGAGGAGGGACAAGGGTAGAAGGAGATCAACCCCCCGGAAGCTGTTCTCTGCTAAAAGCTCTTGAAAATTACAAAGTGCTTGCTAAGTACTGGAGAAGCCTGGGCCCCACCTAGCTCCTCTGCAAGCTGCAAATCCGCCTCCCAAGGCACCACCGTGCTGGCAAAGCAGCCACCAAGAGAAAGCCCAGCAGCACTCACTCGGAGCTCGTACCGCAGGCTGCTGTGCTTGAGGTTCGCCATGCTTTGGTTGGTGATGCAGAAGTCCCAGCCAGCAAAGATCTTGTTGCAGTAACTCTGGAAGTGCTCCTCACTCCGGATCAGGTTGATTTTGAATCCTTCCACCGACCTGACCCCAAAACACAATTATGCTTCTTATGAGAACAACAACAAGATACAAGCCCATGGATTGACTTTGTCTAGACTAAAACAGTTACACGTGGCTGCATTTCCCACCCATTTTGACACAGTCACATTCTGGACCATCCTAAATATATGTGGCAGCGAACCAGGCATCTCCTGGATGAAAATAACTTCCTGTCATCCACATGACAGCTCTTCTCACAGCTGGAATAAAATCCAAACTCTAACACAGCCTTTATGATCCTGCACGATACCATCTTTCTTCCCATATGGCCACTCTGTTGATACCACACCGGCTTTTTTTCTTTTTCATAAACACACACACCTCTGCTCCTGCCCCAGGGCCTTTGCACTTGCAGTCCCTGCTACCCTCTTCTGGGACAGTTTTTCCCCTGCCACTCCCTATGGCTGCCTCCTTTCCATCTTTTAGGATTCAGCTCAAATAACCCCTCCCTGGATTCCCCACCACCCCATCTAGAGTTGTGACTCTCACTTTAAATTAGTCTCTTTCATTTCCTTCACAGCAGGGAACCTACTCTGCAATTATCTTACTTATCTGTTTACTGCTTCTAGTCCCTGACCCTGATTAAATTTTAAATTCCTTGAGGGCAGATACCCTGGCTGCCTTGCCACCTTGATATCCAAAATGCCTGGACCATAATGTGGCCACTATCCAATTGATGGATAAATGAATGAATAAATTATTTTAAATAGTAAATGAATCCAATATTTAGTCAGCACCTGTTCCAATCAGGTGCAACTCTTGCATGCTTCATAACTGTTATTCATTCAAATGCTTTCATGGGGAAAAAAACAAACACTTGAGGACACAGATATATTAAATGTCACACACTGTAGATCAGCAGTTCTCAACCTGTGGGTCGCGACCCCTTTGGTGGTTGAACGACCCTTTCACAGGGGTCGTCTAAGACCATCCTGCATATCAGATATTTACATTACGATTCATAACAGTAGCAACATTACAGTTATGAAGTAGCAACGAAAATAATTTTATGGTTGGGTCACAACATGAGGAACTGTATTTAAAGGGCCAGAAGGTTGAGAACCACTGCTGTAGATGAAACGGGGTGTTTTTAGGATTTGCCAGTGAGTTGTGAAGACAGTAAAAAGTGAAAGGAATTATAAAGCTCATTCTGCCAAAGGTTCATAGCAAAGGATGTTTATCAGAACCATCCGGGTGTTTTTCCAAAATGCAGACTCCCAGGTGGGGTCACACCCTGGTATTTTCCATCAGGAGCTCTCAGGGTGGGAGGGTTCAGAAATGTGTTAGTTTATAAAACTCCATGTTGATGCTGAGGTACCACCCAGGTGAAAACCTCTGACTTAACCCAAACCTACATTTGACAGATGAGGAAGCCAAGGTCTGGAGGAGAGAAAACTAATTTCCCTAGAATCAATTAGTGGCAGAACTGGGGCCCACTTGATGATGATGATGATTTTAATTTAATAAATGTGTCAGGCCCAGTGCTAAGTTCTTTACATGCCTTGTTTCTGCGAATCCTCCCAACAACCAGGTGTCTACGTTTCACAGAGGAAGAAAATGAGTTTAAAGAGGTGAAGTGACCTTCGAACCTCAGTCTCTGGACCCCCAAGTCCACACCCTTTGCCACCCTCGCACTTCTTCCTCCAGGGGTGGGCCTCTCCCCATTACAGCACACCCAGCCCTCCCTCCAGGCTGCCCCAGGGAGCAATCAAGACCCAGACATGAGGAGCTTGAGCAAAATCTGGAGATGGAGTCACTATTTGGCTAATAAACTTACTTGTTCTTCAGGGCCCTTTCCAAGGCCCTGGAAGCACCTCTAGCAATGTGCTCATCTGGTCCTGTTTCTTTTTATATTTTACTAGAGGCACGAGGCACGAAATTCGTGCAAGAGTAGGCCTTTGCAGCCCCGGCTGCCCCTCGGCCCCACCCCCTGCCCACTGGTAGTTCCAGAAGGTTGTTCCACTGTCTGGTCTAATTAGCATATTAGCTCTTTATTATATAGGATACTTTTAAAAAGTATTTTTGTATCCTTTGTCTTAAAGAGGACTCCTCCAAATCATCTAAACTGCAGGTCTGTAAAACTTGATCTGCCTTGCCACCATTATCCAGCAACAAAGCCAGAACCCGAGTCAACCAACATTTCTTTACAAGAATCTCTCTGTCCCTCCAAGTGAGCCACTGCTCCTTCTTGTCCATACGCTGCCCATTTGGGTTGGGGAATGGACACACACCAGGCAATTTTCTTCTCATAGCTTCTGCCTCAGTTTATGAGTGCCCAGCTGGGCTCTGGGGCTGGTGTGGTGGTGAACCGGAGGCTCCATGGAGGGAAACTCAGTCCCAGCATCTTGGTCTCTTCTACACTTGTGATAAGGAGCTTCACAGCCCCCTGGCTTGTAGCACTGTTCACACTCTCACATGGACAATGAAGTGGGTAAGAGAGGTACCCATCATGATCCTGTCTGCCAAGCCACCCCCTTGGGGCAGAGACAGAAAGCTGTCCATCAGAAGTTTGTGGTTCCCCTTCCATAGTATAGTGTCAGTGCCAGGGATAACATTTCCTAGCCTCCCTTGCAGCTATAGTCAATGGAAAGTGAGTGATGAGTATCACTTCAGGCCTAGCCCATAAACACCTCCCACGGGATACTCCTCCATGGCTGTTCTCCCTTCCAGCTCTCAAAGGGAACTTCAAAGCTGCATGCTGACGATGGCTGAACTTCTGCCCACTTGAGTCCCACAGTGACTAAGAAGATGTCTACCACACTAACCTGTGTCCCACTCAGAACTTTATGTAAGAAAGGTATACAACGGCTACTGTGTTTGGGCCATTGTACTTTTGGGGGAAGTTATTCGTTAATAATTAAAGTAATTAATATTCCTCACTTTTCTTTTCCTGGAAATTGACACTAAACCACGTGTCTACTCGGGAAATGCCAGGTTCTCCTGTGATCCTAATCCACTGGCCACAGCTGAAGGGTCAGGGTTGGGTACCTGAATGAAGCAGAGCCAACAAATCTCTTTAAAGGATTTCTGAACCCGTGACCCAGAGAGGCCACATAAGGGAACTGCCACCAGGAGAATCAGAGATGAAGGAGCTCTTGCTTTGGGATATTTCAAAGTCACACCTGTTTCCTTGTCCTTCCTGTAAGTACTTTCCTCCCTTCCTTGGTTCTCTGAGCCACTCAACTGTCCTTTGCCCCAGTTAGTCAGACGTGGGTTTCTGCCATTTGAAATCTGAGAGACGTGGTTAATATACACACCAGACTGAAGATAAGGTTGGGGACATGGCATTGGCACGTGTGTGCAATAATGATTGAGTGACGATCTGAAGGCTGCTCCTCCAGCTCTCAAATCCTCCTCCACTGCCTTCACATCTCCACAGTCTCCAGAACATATAAATCTTTCCCCCACAAAGCCCACCCCTGGACTCTGCTCATCCTCTGGGTAATGGCTCCCAGAGTCCATGCCTCCAATAAACTCCAGCCATTGGGGTAATTGAAAGAGAACACAATGATAAGGTAAACTTTACCTTTTCACTATCCAAAGAAGGCTCAGGGCCAGGTAGGCAATTGTGCTTAACAAATAAGCCAGAGGCAAATCATAGGTGAAATTCTGAAATTTCACCCCGTCAATGGTGTAATGTCCATAAAAGAGGCAGGTCTCTTCCAAGAAACCCTAAAACAAAGTCACAGGCATGAGGTCAGGCTAGTAAGTTCACTGCAAGAAACCAGTCTCTATCTCAAGAACTCACATTCCATGTCATTGCTCATCCCTGAATTCCCAGATTCTGAAACCATCCCAGAGGTATCAGGGTTGCTTAATGTTTGGGGAATAGAGCATGGATAAAACCTGAGCATTAAAAATACACAGGTCTGGGATCCAAAAATGAAATTTAAAAAACAATTCCATGTGCAGTAACAGCAAAAAACAAAAAACTTAGGAATAGACTTAATACTGGAAATGTATATTCTTAAAGCTATAAAACATTGTCTAAAAATTAAAGAAGATCTAAATTAATGGAAAAACATCCCATGTTTATGGATCAGGAAATCCATGGTAATACGCCCCAATTGATCTATAAATTCAACACATCCCTATCAGAATCCCAGATGGCTTCTTTGTAGAAAATTACAAACTAATCCTAAAGTTGATATAGAATTGAAAGGGATCCAGAATAGCCAAAACAATATTGAAAAAAAAAGAACAAAGTTGGAGGACTCACACATCCCAATTTCAAAATTTGTTGCAAAAACAACAGTAATCAAGATAGTGAGGTAGTAACATAAGAATATAATATAAATCAATGAAAAAGAATTGAGTTCAAAATTAAGCCTATACATTTATGGTTCATTGGTTTTTGATATGGGAAAAGAACAGTCTTGTCAAGAAATGATGCTGAGACAACTGGATAAACACATGCAAGAAAATATATATAAACCACATATAAAAGCTAACTTAAAATGGATAAAAGACCTAAATGGAAGAGTCAAAACTATAAAACTCTTACGAAAAAAAATAGAGGACTAGCCCAGCCAGTGTGGCTCCATGGTTGAGCATTGAACTATGAAACCAGGAGGTCATGGTTCAATTCCTGGTCAGGTCACATGCCTGGTTTGCAGGCTCAATCCCAAGTAGAGAGTGTGCAGGAGGCAGCCGATCAATGATCCTCTCATCATGGATGTTTCTATCTCTCTCTCCCTCTCCCTTCCTCTCTGAAATCAATAAAATTATTTAAAAAATAGAGGGCTAAATCTTCATGACCTTGGATTTGGCAATGGATTCTTAGCTATGACACCAAAAGAAAGAATAGCAATAACGAAAAAAATAAATTGGACTTTATCAGAATTTAAACTTTTGTGTTTCAAAGGACACTATCAAGAAAGTGAAAAGACAATTCAGACAATAGGAAAAAATACTTGTAACTACATATCTGATAAGGTACTTATATCTAGAATATATAAAGAACTCTTATAACTCAACAATAAAAAGATATATAATCCAATTAAAAACGGAAAGAGGTCCTGCCTAGGTGGCTCAGTTGGTTGGAGCATCATCCCATTCACCAAAAGGTTGCGGTTTTGGTCCCAGGTCAAGGTACATATAAGAATCAACCAACGAAAATATAAATAAGTGGAACAACAAATTGATGTTTCTCTCGCTCCCTTCCTTTCTCTCTCTGAAAGTTTAATAAAATAAATAAATAAATAAACACAAAGACATTCCACTTCACACAAACCAGGGTGGCTATATAAAAAAGTCAGGTAATAGCAAGTGTTGACAAGGGTTGGACATCAGAACACTCATAAGTGCTGGTGAGAATATAAAATGGTGCAGCCACTTTGGAAAAGTCTGGCATTTCCTCAAAAAGTTAAAGATAGGGTTACCATTTGACCCAGTGATTCCACTCTTAAGTATATCCTCCCAAAGAAGTGAAAACATATCTCCACACAAAAACTCACACATGAATGTTCACCGCAGCATGATTCATAATAGCCAAAAGGTGGAAACAACCCAAATGAATGAATAAACAAAATGTGGTATTTCCATACAATGGAATCTTATTTGGCCATAACAAGGGATGAAAAACTGATAGCTGCTACAACATAGATGAACCTTAAAAACATGTCAAGTGAAAGAAGCCAGAGACAAAAGACCACATATTATATGATTCCATTCATATGAAATGTCCAAAATAAGTATTTCATAGAGACATAAATCATTAATAAAATAGATTAACGATTGCTCAGGGCTAATAACAGGGAGTGGGAAGTGATAGCCAAAGGGTATGAAATTCCTTTTTTAGGTGATGGAATATTCTAAAATTTATTGTAGCAATGACTGCCTAACTCAGTGAATACACTAAAAACCACTGAATTGAACACTTTCAGTGGATGAATTGTATGACAGGTAAATTACACCTCAATAAAGCTATGAACAAAAAAAACCAATAATAATAAAGTGACCTCTGAAACTATAGCACAGAACAGTCCCTGACTTCTTATGGGAAGAATAACTGACCACCTCAACTTCCTCGTTGGATGGCAAGGAGATTCCAGGAGAGTGAGAAGAGGACATACCCAAAAGCAGCAGCACAGGTAACACAGAGGTGTTCACCACGGCACTGTTTATAAAGAAGGAAAAAGGAGGCAACCTGAATGTCCAGCGGCAGGGGCCTGGCTAGACTGTGGAAAATCCATACTCTAAATAGTAAGCAAGACCTTGTTAGTGCCCGAGAAAAGGCAAGAAGGCTATGAACCATGGTGTTCAAGGTTCGGTGACCTACAGGAGGGGTCCTGTCACGCTTTACTCTATAAATTCTGTTTTTTAATGACAACCATGTATTCTTATAGTAAGTAAAATTTTTAACAGAAAAAAAAATGTAGAAACAGAAGACTCCATCTTCTTAATAACTCTCCCAAAGGCAGGGCACACAGGCCAGAAAAACTTGCCCAACGGCATGAAACCTGTTTATATTTCCCTGGGGTTGATATCAGGGTTATCATTAATCCTCCCTCAAAATTATGTAACATTACGGGGTAAAGGTTCACTGGGCCAGGAAAATAATTTTTCTGATTTTATAATGAGCTTGGCTTAACTGTTTTCAACAAAGACAAACCACTCTTGGATCTCTCTAGCTCTAAGGGCAATTTAAACTTAAATTTTTAATAAAATTAAAATTCAGTCTCTTGGTCACACTAGCCACATCTCAAGTGCTCAAGAGTTACTGGCTATCAGAGTTTACAGCACAGTTTCAGAACATTCTTATCACTGTAGAATATGCTTTTGGACATGCCTATTCTTTGCCATGCATACTTTATTGAACACTGATAATCAGGTGCATCTAAGTTTCCTATAGAATATTTCCTAAAAGGCCCTGGCCAGGTGGCTCAGTTGGTTGGAGCGACATCCGTACACCAAAAAAAGGGTTGCAGGTTTAAATCCAGGTCAGGGTGCATACAGGAGACAAGCAATTGATAGTTCTTACTCACATTCTCATTCTCTCTCTCTCTCTTTCTCTCTCTCTCTTAAAACCAACAAAATCATATCTTCAAGCAAGGATTTAAAAACCAATTTCCTATAAGGAAGAAGATTATGATGTGTGGAAATCTACAGATTTCTCTTTTGGGATGTAATCTAAAGAAATGGGGTTAACAGCAGTTCTGGGATTTGATCCTACTTTGCTTTCACTAGCTGGGTGAACTTGGGTGAATCACTGAACTTCTTTTCTCCTTGCACAGTGGACATTTCAACACCCACCTGATAATTCCTCTCAGCTATTTTGAGAAATACATCAGAGACGTAAAAAGCACTTTTTCAGAATTAAACACAATGGACAAATTCAATACTTTCTATTTATCTATTCCAAAAAGTGGAAGTTCAATGCAGTATTTTAATACCAATAACTTCCAGAAATGTATTTTTATAAATATCGGACAAAGTGGTTCTTAATGAGGGGCAATTTGTCCCCCAGGAAACAGTTAGCAGTGTCTGGAGACATTTTTGGTTGTCACAACTTGTGGAACTGCTACTGGCATCTAGTGGGTGGGGACCAGGGATGCTGCTAACACCCTAGAGTGCACAGGACAGGCCCCGGAGGCAAAGAATTATCGGGCCTGAGATGTCAACAGTGCTGAGTTGAGAAACCCTGATCTAGAGGGCAGATGGCCACTTCACATAGCTCACACACACACAAACAAAATGAAAGCTCACAAAAAATCATTTTTTAGAGGAAAGTTAAAAAGCCCTTTTGAAACTACTATAAGAAGGATGAGATCAATTCCGCTTTAGAGAAGGGTGTGTTAACCTGGGATTAGAAGACTTTTAAGGGATTTCAGGAAATGTGTATGTAGGCACACACGTCTGGGCATGTGTGTGCACTTGTGCAACACGCACGTCTGTGTGCGTCATGTCTGCAGAGAAGAGCCACAGCTTTCATCCAGGTGATCTAGAATGCCCAAATCTTATAGGTTTTCAATGTCAGAGAAATTAAATAATTCTACCCGGGTTTATTTTCACTGACTTTTCTGTGGAGGAACTCAGCATTTTGTTGCCATTCGATCTGAAGGTGGCAGGGGCTAGAAAAAGGACAATGGCTGATAGTGACAAAGCATAGTTCCTGCATATTGTAGGAGGGGGTGGGTGAACATTATCCTTGTGAATGAGGTCCCTGCAAATCCTGTTCCTTTTATTGGTACTTGTGCCAACATCGACGACATTCAGGAAACTGATGTTTAAATTAACCTATTTTCAGGATCTTAAGGGCTGAAATACAGAATTAGGTTAAATACTTACAGTGCCGGAGAGCAAGTCTATGATATAACTGTAAAAATAGATGAGTCCAGAACTACTTATTGGATATACTGTGCATTGAATATCTGTAAAAAAAAAAAAACAAAAACAAGGTCAGTGGAAATAGCTTTACAGTCTCTATAACTTGTCTATCACCCTTTGTATAGACATGCATATAAGAATATGTATACACATTTAGATGTCATTATATATTGGTATATTTGTGTAGGGATGTGTGTGTGGCTTTCTATTTGCAAACCAAACCCCAATGCACCAGGTACAGTAGCATTTCCCCTTTCATTTTTCTAAACATTTTGGATGTATGTTTTTTTCTGTACATTTTGCATGTAGGTCCACTTATAGTAATGTTTTCTGCTTATATTGGTATTTTGTGTTTTGGGGTTCATATTTATACATGTTTTAGAATTTGTGATTGATAAAATTGTTATTCCATTTTAACCACATCCAATTCTAAAAGATCTGTGTGTGTGTGGGAATAAACATGCAGTTTTATTTGAAAAATACATATATTTACATATGTTTAATTAATCAAGAAATATTTGAATAATAATTTTAGTGACACTATCTTATCCTTGAATTAATTCACTTCCTCTGTATCAGTCAGCTATTACTGTGTAACAAATAATCTCAAAGTTTCAGTGACTTCAGATACCGACCATTTATTTTCTCATTCATGGATCTGCAGTTGGGGTTAATTCAGCTGATTTAGGCTAAGCCAGGATGGACTCTAGGCTTCCACTTGGGCTCAGGACTGCTCCCCATGACTCCATTCTGGGGCCCAGGATGAAGAGTAAATGACTCTCCTCATGGTTTGTCTCATAAGGCAAGCCACACAAAGCCATTTCAAGCTATCATTCCAATAGACAAAACAAGCCACATGGCCAAGTATAATATCAATGGAACACAAAGTATTCTCTGTCCACAGTGAGAGGTCCTGCAAAGTCACAATTACAGGGGAGTGACAAATTGGGGGAAATAAACCAATTTATCACCCCTTTTCTGGGTCTTAGTTTCCCCTGTGTTAAAATAAGAGAGTTGAAGCAGTCTCTTCAAGGCCAAATTCAGCTGTCATCTTATAATTCTAACATGCATATGTTCATTTATTCATTCAACAAACATTTCTTAGTCACTTGGATGTTGGAGATAAAATGATGAGTAAGCAGCAGTTCCTGCTCTTGAAAAGCTCCCCATTAAGGGGAAATAAAGACAAGCAACAGTTACGTTTACAGAAGGTACTCAAGTGGTTGCATGAACACGGTATTATATGCAGACGAAGGAGACAGTCATTCTATTTGGAGAGGAGTCAGGAAGATGGAATGAGATGCCTGCCATTCTGCTCCTCACTCACTGTCCTCCAGCCTAGAGGTCGGCAAACCATGGCCCATGGGCCACACCTGGCCAGCTGCCTTGTTTTGTTAATACGGAGTTATGGGAACACAGCCACGCCCATTCATGGTATCTGTCTGTGGCCAAGTTTATGCCACAATGGCAATGTTGAATAGTGGCCACTGAGACTGTATGACCTGCAAAGCCCAGAATATTGACTACCTGGCCTTTTATGGGAAAAGCCATGCCAGGCGTCTCATTTCTCTAATACACCAAGTTACTTGCCAGCCCTGGACCTTCGTAGATGCTGCTCCTCTGCATGAAGAGGCTTCCCTGAGCTCTTCCACGGCTGCCCTCTCCTCACCCTCCTGGACTCGGCTTACACGTCCCTGCCTTCACAGAGGGCTTTGGGGCCCCTCAGCCTCCAGTGTCCTGGTGTCCAACTTCTCAGGACTTTATCCCTTTCCTCTCCCATGGCCCAATTCACACCTTCTATACTTCGTGTGGTTCACTCCTTACAGCCCACCTTCTGCTAGAACATATTAACCCTGTGGATGCAAGTGTGCTGTTCCCTGTTGTAGTCTCAGTGCCAGGCTCAGGGCCCAGCACACAGTAGGTGCTCAGTAAACACTTGTTGAAAGGAATGAAGAAGGGAAGGAAGGTGCTGAGCATTCTATCTTATTTAATACTTTTAAATTACGAGTATTGCTTAATTATTTAAGCATTTTTATTTTCTTTTAAGTAATATAGAATTTATATTATTGCTTTCAATTATTTCTAATTTAAATAAGTATTTATTATTTTTAATGAGCAAAGTATTAAATAGTGAGGTGTTATTTGAATAATGAAAGTAATCACCTCATTATTTAAATGATCACCACCATTGTATGGATAAGGAAACTGAGGCTCAGAAAGTCCAATCAGCTAGCAGAGCAAGGCCTTGAAACAGAGCCCAGGGCTCTCACATAGCAGCAGTAATATTTATCTGTAAAATGGACTTATGCGAAAATGAGAATGTAGTATTGGCATACAGTAGGCACTCAATATGGGTGCCACCGCCCTGAACTAAGTCTGGGTTTCCACATTATCCTCCTTTTATTTTGAAGTGTAATAGAATTAAGACAGAAACAAACATGAGGAGGAATGTTTAGGGCCACAGAAGTGATTCTAGAGGAGGGTTCTTCTAGGGAAAGGAGTTCCATGATCTGAGAAGCATGAGGCTCCAATTCCAGCCCCAGCACAAAACCTGGTCACAGAACCTAATCAAATGTCTGTAGAATGACTGAAACTCGCCCCATTTGAATAAACAAAGTGCCCAGAAGATCTGACCTACGTTAAGAATTCAAAAAAACACCCCACACAGGTCCAGCACTTGCCAGTGGCACATGATTGGCGTTTAATAAATGGCAGCCCCGAGCATCGCCATTGTCAGAGACGAAAGCCTTAATTGTACCAAAACTTGTACCCGAATGTTCACAGCAGCACTATTGTACGCTTGCTAAATATTCCACTTTCCGACCCTGCGGTTCTCCTCCCACATGCCTTGATGAACTCGGGAGTGGCTGAGCGACTTGCTTTGGCTAATGAGATGTGGCAGAAATGACATGTGTCATCGTCAGGCAGACGCTTTAGGAGTCAGCACATCTGTCATGGCTCCAGCATGAAGACAACACGGAAAAAAGCCACCACCAAACAGTGGTGGACATGTACTGTGAGCAAGAAAGAAACCTTTGTGGATATCAGGTGCAGAGAGTCACGGGGTCATTTGTTTCTGTGGCATAACCTGGCCCATCTTGACTACGGTAACCGAGATTAAGATTATAAAGATTTCTAAAGAAGCAGGCATTGTAACCAGACAGCACTCCAGGGAAAACCAGGCCGTGGACTCACCTATGTCTTTGGCTGGGATGAGCACGAAGCTGCTGTTGGTGATCTTGTATTCGGTGAGCAATATTGGGAGCAAAACCAACATAAAGATGATCAGAAATATCACCAAATTCAGCAACACCAGAAATCGCAAGAAGGAGAAATAGGACTGAATCCCAGTGCCAAATTTCCCTGGAAAAAAAGAAATCATTGAGCAGGAATACTGACCCACTGCCCACTGTAGATTTAATCAGCCACACTAGGCTGGAGTTGGAGGAATCCTGGTGGAGGGGATGGAGAAAGAAACATTTTATTTTTTCTACTGTTGGCGTTAAGGTTCTACTTCTAATGGTTTAAACTTTGACTTGTAAATGTACATTCAATCATAACTAACTATTTGAGAATGGTGTACGGGAGGACTCAATAGTTATCTTTTCTCACATAAAAATCTAGTTCACTTCTGCACCATTTATTGAAAGACTAAACTTTCCCCCAATGAATTGCAGTAGTGCTTCGGTAATTGACTGTAATGTAAGAAGCCATTTCTGAATTCTCTATTGTATTCTATTGGTCTATTTCTCCATCCTTGCAACAATACCAGGTTAATTATTTTAGATAAGTATAATAATACTTGACATATAGTGCTATAAGTCTCAGCTTTATTCTTCCTCAGGTCTGCTTGATCCTCTGCATTTCTATATAAATTTTAGAATCAGCGTGTTAATTTTCATATGGATACATATACACAAAATATTCTGAGATTCTGATTGGGATTACATGAAATATGCATGGGTCAATTTGAGGACAAGTGACATGTTTACAATATTAAATCTCTGATCCATGAACATGAGATATTTAGGTTCTTTAATTTCAATGCTGTACATTTTTATGTGCAGGATGATTCATATCTTTATATGAATATATATATATATTCATATTCCTATTCCTAGGTGTTCAATTTATTTTATGCTCCTGTAAATTGGATCATTTTTAAATATTCATTTTCTAAGTGTTTGTTGCTGGTATATAGAAATACAATTGACTTTATATAGAGATCTTGTATGTAGCAACTTTACTTGTTTTTAAAAAAAGGCATTTGCTCAGGCGGTGTGGTCCAGTGGTTGAGCGTTAACCTATGAACCAAGAGGCCACAGTTCAATTCCTGGTCAGGGCACATACCAGGTTGCAGGCTCGAACCCCAGTAGGGGGCATGCAGGAGGCAGCCAATCAGTGATTCTCTCTCATCATTGATATTTCTATCTCTCCCTCTCCCTTCTTCTGAAATCAATTAAAAAATGTTTTTAAAAAGGCATTTTGTTTCTGTCTTTCCACTTCCTATGCCTTTCCCTCCATGGTTGTACATGGGCTAGAACTTCCAGGATGATGCAGATTTGAATCAGTGATAATCAGCACCCTTTTCTCATTCTCAATCTTAGGGGAAGCTTTCAATATTTCACCATTAAGTATGATGCTTGCTGCAGAATTTCTGTAGTTGTACTTAGCAGATTAAGAAAGTTCACATCTATCTCTTATTTGCTAAGAATGAGAATTGGTGGGATAAGCATATAATTTTTCTCCTTATTCTGTTAAGAATTACATTCATTGTTTTTTTTTTTTAAGAAAAAAATAAACTTTCCACCACATAATGATTAAATTATTAAGGACAGTCAGAAAGCACTTGAAGAGTGAGGGTGTCTGCTTGTTCTTTGTGGGGGCAAAGAACTTAACTTTGAGACAGAAGATATAAGAGACCCATAATCTTTGCTTCTCTCTAAACCCAGCAACCCTGCCAGAGCAAGGAGCTTGACTATCACACCTTTACTTCCTGCCAGATGAGTACCTAGCAAGCCAAGAAATCACAGGAATGGAGCATTGAAGAGAAAATCAAGGCCCCTGTTCCCCAGGGAAAAACTACCCTCCAATACACAAGCCACTTTTTGAATGAAAATCTCCGGAAAGGCCACCACTTAACAAGAGAGACGTGGTGGATAAAACCTTAGCCTCTGAAGTTGACTGCCTGGGTTCAAATTCTGTGTCTGCCTTCTCCTAGCCAGTGAACTTGTACAAGTATTTTAACTTCTCTGAGCCATGCATGTGATAATCTGTATGGAAGGATCTTGTGAGAGCTAAAGTGAAATAATATGAGTAAATGTTTACACAAAGCCTGGTTCAGAGGAAAGGCTCAATAAAGATTAGTTTTTATTACTAAATGTTACTCCAAACATGATGTTCACTTAGCTTTCAAAAATGAATGGTTCAAGTGAAACTCCTTAGAAATATGTTTACATTCTCTCAATAAAACCAAAAGTAGTTCTTTGAAGAGATTACCAATGGCATTTTACAGGTCTTGTAATAGTAATAATGGGAACAATAATTTCCTCCATTTCTCCTACATCACTCCTTACAAATTTTACAAAATTTCCATTCCAGTAGTTTTGAGGAGATGCTTGCAAATCATTTTGCTTTATGGTAGAAACTATGTAATCCTAGAAAGTATTTTCCCCTCTTGCTCTGCTATGTCAACCAAATGTTGAAATGTTTTTTTCTTCTAATTTTACTAGTATACTTTGGCACAACTTCCAATTTTTGTACACTTGCTATAGAAGGAATTGTGTGTCCCCCTCCAATTCATAGGTTGGAGCCCTAACCCCCAATGTGATGGTATTTGGAGGTGGGGCCTCTGGGAGATAATGAGGTTCCGATGAGGTCATGAGGGTGGGGCCCTCATGATGGGATTAGTGCCCATATAAGAAGAGGCACCGGTTGGAGTCTTCTCTTTCTCCCGCTCCTTAACCCTCCCTCCTGGAGTGTGCACAAAAAGAGGTCATGTGAGAAGGTGACCTGATCTTGAACTTGCAGTCTCAGAACTATAAAAAAATGAATGTCTGTAGTCCAAGCTCCCTAATCTATGTTACTTTGTCATGGCAGCCCGAGCTGCCTAATGCAATCCTGCACCCCACTGTCACTATTATGGGAAAGAAGGGATTATAAGTATCTCCAGGGTCATGGGTATCTGTGGCTGTATGGAGAAGCCTAATGAACTTCATCTCAGAATAATGTTTTAAATGCACAAAATACAAACAAAACCAAATTTGTGATGGAATAACACATGGGCATCTTCATTGGCACATTAAATAATAAGGTCTAGTGGTAGGTCTGAAATTTCACAGTAGGGATGAGCATAAATGGTTTCCCAAGTTAGCTACAATTGGAAGGAATAGGAAACTATCTGTGACTTTCCTGGTGACAAAAACACAGGCTCTGCTAATCCTAACGGGGGTGTTGCTCACATTCATCATGGAAGGAAATGCCAGATTTCAGCTAAACGTCCATGAAAACGAAGCCGAATTTCCCCCCAGGCACAACTGTGGAGGAGCAGGTGCAGAGTGTGGGGTGTGGTACCTCCTATGCTGCGAATGTCGTCCCGCCACAGCTCCAGGTGGGTCGTCATCTCGCGAGCTTTCTCTATGAACCTCTTCCAAGACTTGCTGCTATACCGTTTCCACTGGTCCCACTCAGATAAATACTTCATTTGGGTCTCCTGAATGTCCCTGCGTTAAAAAACGAGCGTGACAATGACTATGGCACCACTGACAAGCCTTAGCATCATATAAAACCCCAGCAGAGAGCATGTGGAAACCCTGGAGCCCTCAGACATTGCTGGTGGGAATGTAAAATGGTGTGGCCACTAGGGAAAGCAGAGTGGCCATTCCTTGAAAAGTTAAACCTAGAATTAACATTTGACCCAGTAATTCTACTCCTAGGTAGATATCCCCAAAGGACGAAAAGCAGGGTCTCAAACCAAAACTTGTACCCGAATGTTCACAGCAGCACTATTCACAATAGTCAAAAGGTAGAAATAAACCAAATGTCTATCAACAGATGAATATATAAACAAAATGAGCTATATCTACACAATGGAATATTATTTAGCCATAAAAAAAGAAGGAAGTGCTGATGCATGCTACAACATGGATGAATCTTAGAAACATTATATTCTGGGCTGGCCTTGTGATCTGTTCAGACCACAGAATGCAGCAGAAGTGATGCTGTGCCAGTTCTAAGCACCGGCTCCCAGAAGACTTGCAGGATTCTGCTCTTCTCTTGGATTCCAGCTGCTGCCATTCGAACCTGCTGCAGGATGAGACCATTCCAGACCAGCCTACAGCCAGCAGAGCCTGAGCCTCGATGGGCAGAGCCACCTCTCTGACCACAGCTGGCCACAGATACATAGTGAGCCCAAATGGAACTAGAAGAATTGCCCAGCGCCAACTTGTAGACTTGAGAAATTGTTGTTTTAAGCTACAAAGTTGTGGGGTGACTTACTACGCAGCACAGCTAACTGGTGCACACGTACTCCATACTCTTTCACTTTACATTGGCTGGATGCAGATAATAGTTCAGCTTTGGGAGGGCTGCAGAGCCACAAGATGGAAAGAACCTGGTCCCTAAATGACTGCAAAGTCCTCCATTGACCTGACCCAGGACTTTTATGTGAGCAAGAAAAACATTTCTAAAAGGCTGACCTTTGACATGTTTGGGTATCTTTGTCACAGCAGCTTAGCTTACCCTAAGTAATAGTTTTGATTATGTGAGCTCTTGAGGAAATAAATGCATGCCATGCATAAAACGCACATCTGCCCCAAAACCTACATCAGATGCCTTCCAGGTGGCTACTGAACGAACCTTAGTCTCCGCTTCTCAGAGATGTTCAGTGCATACTTTCGAATGGATTGGCTATTGAGGTTTTCAGCGATTCCTTCCTCCAGTTGGGAGCTGTAAGAGTCTGTCGGCTTCAGCAAAGTGCCACTTTGCTTGTCTCGGGAGGGGATGTTGGTCCTCTTGCGTGCAATGGACCGGTAGCTTGGCAATTCTTGGAGGAAATTCACAGGTGGAGAGGAAAAGAAACTGGAGTCCAAAGAGAGGTTCTCTGGGTAGGAAAGAAGAAAAGCATCATTCACTTCCAGTGAGCCAACAAACAAAAGTTGTGTAGGAGACTTGGACCTCCGAGACCGTAACGAAACCTTGCAGACAGCCACTAGCCTGGGCCACCGACAAAAGCGTTTGTATCTTAATTCGTTTATTTACCAGGATGGTGCTCAGGACAATGAAATCATCTGCAAATGGGTTCCCTTTCCACAGATGTGTTTGCAAATATGCTTTAGGTTACATGACATCTGAGTGCTAGAGTTTGGCTGTGACCACCAGCTAAATGGGTGACCTTGGACAGTTATCTAAATCTCTGTTGTTCATTTGTCAAATGGGGCTAGTACATTTGCCTCAATTATCCTCACACAGTGTAGGGTAGAATGATGTATGGAATAAAACATGAAAAGGATAAAGTGCCTTGCAGAGTAATAACAATAATGTTTACAGAACAATTTCTATGAACTAGGCACTGTGTTAGCTTCACACACACTCATGGGATTGGGACTGGCCCTATGATCTGCTTGGACCAAGAGTATGCAGTGGAGAAGATGCGGTGCCAGTTCTAAGCTTGCGAACTTCTGCTGCTCTCTGGACCCCAGCTACTGCCATGTGAACCAGCTGAGCAAACCTGCTAGACTACAGTGGTTCTCAACCTTCTGGCCCTTTAAATACAGCTCCTCATGTTGTGACCCAACCATAAAATTATTTTCGTTGCTACTTCATAACTGTAGTGTTGCTACTGTTATGAATCGTAATGTAAATATCTGATATGCAGGATGGTCTTAGGCGACCCCTGTGAAAGGGTCGTTCGACCGCCAAAGGGGTCTCGACCCACAGGTTGAGAACCGCTGTGCTAGAGGATGAGACGATGTGGATCACGGATGATCACCCTGCTGAGACAACCCAGACCGGCCTACAGCCAGGATGCCCAGCAGACCACAGACACTCCAAGTACTGGGGATGGGTTTATTATTATCCCCATGTTATAGGTGAGAAAATAAAGTCATTGATGGGTTCCCCAGCCCCTTGCCCATGCAAAGTCCTGCATGATCTGACTCCTGCCTGCCTCTCCAGCTCCTCAGGCTCTTTGCCCTCCAACCACCCATTTTTAAAAGTCATTCTAATACCAAAATGTGTTTCCTCCTCCTCAGAGTCTTTGCATATGCTGTTCCCTCTGCCTAGAAAGAACCTGCCCACCTCTTTAACCTCTTAGCTCCTACTCAAGTGTCAGTTCCTCAGGACACTGTCCACTTCACTGCACTATCACAGGTGCCCTGTTACACATCTTCCCACACTGGGGACCTATTTATTTGGGTGACTGTGTGAGTATGTCTGTCTCCCCCAGTGGACCCAGGACCTAGCACCACCCTTGGCTCAGTGTAGGAGTTCATAAATACCCATTGGGTAGATGGATGAGGGATGGTATTCCTAGATCGCCTGTGTTTAGAGAGGCTGTGAGTAGGGGTGCTGGAAACAGAACCAGGTCTGCCTGGCTCAAAAATCTATGTTTGCTCAACTACATCAGGCAACGGCTGGAGGTCAAGCTTTGCTGTGCCTTGTGCAGTGATCTAAGAAGGGAAATTTTCCTGTTAAAGGTGAGAGACACCACCTTCAAGATGGGTTTTACGCCTGATCCGATTTTAATTGTGGGAAGACCACTGTGAGTGGAGAAGACAAGACACAGGGAGAGAAAAATAGGAGGCAGCCATAATTAACTAAGTAATTAACCCTACAGGCAGCAAAGCTTCTACTAGTATGGCTCAATGTTAGATGCTAAATTGCTTGGGTTTGAATCCTGGCTCTGTCAATTATAGCTGTGTGTCGTTGGGAAAGTTATTTAACCTCTCTGAGCTTCAAACTTTAATACACATTCATTCAACTTTAATACACACTCAGTCAACAAATATATCTACCATGTGTCAAATCTGGAGCTAGAGCTACCACAGAGAACAAAGCCCTATTCATGTGACACTTATATTCTGAGGTGGGGGCAAGGGAAATCAGACAATAAATAGGCGATACATATTAATCCAAGAGGTGATACGTGGAAGAAAACCAGAGTGGGTTAGGGCAGAGGTGCACTGTTTTTGATAAGATGGGGTCAGGTATGGTCTCTCTATTAAGGTGGCATTTCAGCTGAGGCTGAATGGAGGGAGGGTGTGAACTAGGTGGGTATTTGGGGAAGAGCATCCCGGAAGAGGAGAAGAGCAAGTGCAAAGGCCCTGGGGCAGGGATGTGCATGGCATGTTTGAAGAAGAGCACAGAGGCCTTTTTGGCTGGAGAAAAGTAAATAAATAGAAAAGTACTTGAACAGAACTAAAGTTTCATTGGTGGCCCCGAGGAGCCACACCAGCCCTTCGTTGCCCCCACCTCTTGAATCTGGGCTGAATCTTTGGTTAAGGATGCAACAGAAGTGATCCTCTGCCAGTTGTGGACCCAAGCCTTAAAGGAGCCTGAAGCTTCCACTTCTGCACTCGGGTGAGCCTGGCGCTGCTGTGTGAGCAGTCAGGCTAAGCTGCTGGGACGACACATGGGAAGGAAGAGGCTCCAGCCTCGGAGGAGGAAACCCAGGTGCCGGGCTGAGGACCCCCGCAGGCTATGACAACCGGTCCCCAGGCCCCCGCGTCCTCCTCGCCAGGCACCGCCACGGGTGTGAAGAGGCCACCTGGACTCGGCCCCAGCAGACGGGACACGCAGCAGAGCAGCCACACTCTGCTGATTTCCTGGTGCACAACATCGGCAGGAACAATCAAATGGCTTTCGTCATCATGTTTGGAGCAGTTTATTAGCAGCAACAGGTAACTGGGACAGGGAGATGGGAAAAGCCGGGGTCAGAGAGGTGGTGGGGCCAAACCAAGTCATGCTGCGATCCTTGGATGTGACAGACGGGAAGCCACTGAGGGCTCTGGGTAGAAGCGTGTCATAATCTGACTAATTTTAAAGGATCACTTTGGGCCCTAGCCAGTTTGGCTAAGTGGCTAGAGCGTGGGCCTTCGGACTGAAGGGTCCCAGGTTCGAGTCCGATCAAGGGCACATGCCCGGGTTTCAGGCTCCATCCCCAGTAGGCGTGCAGGAGGCAGCCAATCAATGCTTCTCTCTCATCATTAATGTTTCTATCTCTCTCTCCCTCTCCCTTCCTCTCTAAAGTCAATAATAATAAAAAAATAAAATAAAAAAAGGAAGCCCTGGGTGGTTTGGTTCAGTGGATGGAGCGTCGGCTTGCAGACTGAAGGGTCCCTGGTTCGATTCCTATCAAGGGCACGTGCCCAGGTTGCAGGCTCGATCCCCAGTGGGGGGTGTGCAGGAGACAGCCGGTCAGTGATTCTTTCTCATCATTGATGTTTCTATCTCTCTCTCCCTCCTCCTTCCTCTCTAAAATCAATAAAAATATTTTTTTTTTAAAAAAAGGAAAACTTTGGAGGCTGCAAAGCTAAAGACAGGGCCCACTTATAAGCATTAAAGGTGATCATATAGATAGAAGCGCTCAGTCCAGTGCCCGGCAAGCAGTGGACTCCATAAATGTCCATGTAGATAACAGGACAAGGGGCCGAGGGAGGGCGAGGGCGGTGGGAAGGGGTACAGCCAAGGCCTCGCTCTGAGTGGGAGTCTGACGGGTCAGAGCTGTCATCTTCGCCTCCCTGATGGGCCTGTGAGACACAATGGAGCAGCTGTCCCGCTGCAGATGACACACAGCCACGTGTCTGGAGCCCGGCCAGTCACCGAGTGCAAGCCTGCCAGTCTCCCTCAACCTCCCACTTCCCCGCCCAGCACACCCTGGGATCTGTCACACTTCCAGTTCGTACCGGTGGCCTCCTAAAGCCAGTCAGGAGCGTGGCAGGTGGGTCCTCGAGGCGAGAGGGTCCAAGTCCAGGCTGGAGGCTCCTCCTCCCTCTGGACAGCAACAAAGAGCTGTTATGAACCACAAACAAAGGCCTTTACATATGGAGCAGCACCGACCGACTGACTATTCAGCAGCTGTGGGGTCAGGGACCGAGCACTGGAGCTGGAGCCGGAGCTGGCTTGTCAGCCAGTAGCCAGGCCAAACCAGGCAAGAAAATGAGCGTCTCTGAATCGTATGTTCCTCATCTCCGGAACTGGGGCTGTGACCCCATGGACCTCATCGGTGTGACCGTGAGGACAGAGTTACAGCCTAGGATACACTGAGCACTTACTGTAATGGGCTATTCGCGGTACTCAATACGTGTCTCCACACTTAATGCTCTGAACTACCCTTTGATCCCATTTTGCAGATGGAGAAACTGAGGCTCGGAGAGGTCACGTGGCCTTTCCCATTCACACAGCTGTTAATATTGGAACTAGGCCCCAATCACAGGTTTGTCAGATGCCAAAGCTGGGGTCTTCACCATGAAATGATCCAATGGGCCATGGATTTGAAAGTTTTTCTTAATCACTACAATGCCATACCGATTAATGACTTGATTGTTCTTGCAAACGTTCCACAGGAAAGATACGTCCTATTTACATTTCATAATGACCGTTCCTGGTGGAAAACGATTATTTTCAAAATGGCCACCATTGAAGAGGAATGATTTTTTCCTTTTCAGACATTCTTGGGAAGTTCTTGATCTTCAAATAAAATTTAAAAAATCACAACCATACCTTTGAACACAGGCATCGTTATTTTTATAACTATGTTCCGCCTCCTCTCGCTCTCACATAGGACCACACTTTTCAAAGCCTGACAGCACCTGCTCTCTCACGCCAACCTGCAGAGGCAGGCAGCGCAGGGCCCTGGCTTTGCAGCGGGGAGGCTGGGCCCAGAGAGCTGGCAGCCCGCCCAAGGCTCTGATGCCCAGCAGACTCCTGGCTCCACCGCTTCTTGCAGAGACAGGCACGTCACCTCTCGGAGCCTCGGTTTTCTCGTCCCCGGAAATAAGAAGAATGTGTCATTACAGTTACTGTCCGATGTTCTCCTGAGTTGGTCCGGCTGAAAGTGTCATCCGTGTGGCCACTTAAGTCCTGGGGTCAGTGTGTGGGCTGTTTGTTGACCATTTGCACAGGGGTGGAAGGAGGGACATATTTCAGATGTTGAGGTGCCTCCATCTAGGAATATATAGAATCTGTTTGCCATCGAAGCCAGATTTCAGCAATTAGATGATCAGTGAGGTGGGCAGGTGAGTGGGTAATTGCAGGAGGGTTGCGGACAGGGACAGGCATAAGGACTTTTTGTGGTGTTTTGTATTCTTCCAGGTTAAGGACAAAGTTAGTCTCTCCGAGGCTTACAGGACAGTCTTGCTCATAGAAGGGCCTCCATCGGAAGAATGAATAAATGAACGAATGGACAGATGCAGGCACATCTGGAGAGCATCTTTAGGTCCCAACTCTTCTTCACAGCTCTTTCCACAGGACGCCAAATCCCCCCAACGGGCACGAACACTCCCAGGATGTGGGCACAGGCCGACTGTGAGCTGAATGGTACTAACATCGCCACCAGCCTCCCTCAGATGCTTGCCAAGAACTGAGCCCAACCATATTTGGTGCTGGGTTCACTTCAGGGATTTTCTTCCCACTCGCAGAATCATGGAAACTCTGGATAAGATGGGACCTTCTGGGTCACCCAGTCCTGGCCTCTCGCCAGCTGCCGTGGGAATTAGTTTGGTTGCATGGAGCCCCTCTGGGCAGGGACTCTGAGCTGGGCGCTGCGACGCTGAGAGGATGAAGGTTTGCAGACTGGCTTCCTGCCTCCCTAAGCGCCAGCCCATCGCACACACCCCTGCCATTACTCCATCCCCTGCCCTAATTGTTTTCCTGTGTTGTGTCTGGTCTTCTCCCTCCCCCATTATTCTATAATCGCTAAGAGGCCAGGGACCCCATCTCTCTCCTTCACCACTGAATGAATGAATCATGAATGAATGAATTTGGTGCTGGGGATACAGGCAACATTGGATCATCCACAGACAGACCAAAGTAGAGGCACCAAAATGTGAGAAAAAAATATTTAAGGAACTTAAACTTTTAACATTATTCTTTTCTATATGGATGATATTTTTCACAATTTAAAAAAAAATTAAAGTTGGGGGGGAAAGCTGGCAAAAAATATTGAGATGTTGACCATATATTACATTTTTCCTATTTTAGGTGCTTTCCACAAACCAACCCAATCAGGAACATGCTTTGCTGTTATTGCTCAGAGATAATCAAATGGCACATGCTCACCCGGTTTTGGTATTACTACCAAAGGAATGTGGACATCAATTTCAGAACTTTCTGGACTTCTTCATACTTATATTCTATGGTTTGACATTGGTTTTATTTTGAATGCAAACCAGAGGTGGGGTCCCTGATTAATTTGTGCTCACAGCCACCAAAGGGTCTTAACCAGGGGCTCACAGACCAGGAAATCTAGTTAAAGCTGCTGACATCTCCACCAAGTGCTCAAAAACCTCCGAGGCCAGAGACTCATCACTGCTCTACCCCTGGAAAGGCCACCCACTCATCCACCTGTTCATTCACTCACATACTCGAAAGCATTTACTGAGCAACTGCTATGTGCCATGCACTGTCCTAGGACTGGAACACAGCCCTGAATGTGACTCACAAATTCCCCAGCCTTTAATGGGACTTATATTCTAGCTAGAGGAGGCAGACAGTAAACAAGCAAGAACAATATATTTCAGGTAATATGTAGAGAAAAATAAGTCAAGGGTGGGTTTGAGCAAAGCTTAAAGGGAGAGAAAGAACCGCATAGCTAGGTGGAAGAGCAGGTGCAAAGGCCCTGGGGCAGGACCATGCCCAGCCAGTTTGAGGAACGGGACTGGAGAAGAGTTAGCACAGAGGAAGGTATTAAGGTAGGAGTCAAGGCCACCAGGGCCTATGGGCCAAAGTGAGACTATGGCAGAGGAATGACATGATCTAACTCAGACTTACCAGGATCTCTCAGCCAGCCCTGTGGCTATTTCTGTCCTTGGGCTGAGCAGTTTGGCATGGCTACGCACCATTCCAGGGCATCGTGTGTCAGGCTGCACTGTCCCTCTGCAATGGTAGAAATGTTCTATATCTGCACTAATATGGTGAGTATTAGCCATGCGTGGCTACTGAGCAATAAAAACATGGCTGGTGAGACTGAGGAAACTGCTATGTGAATTTCTAATTTGATCAGACTTCATTAAATTTACTTTCCCATAGCCACACATGTATTGAACAATGTAGAGGGGCCTCATTCACAGGAGCCCAGAGCCTAGTCTGAGAGGGGAGAAGCCAGGAGCGCTGGGAGCCTCCTCTACCTGCCAGACTTCAGAACTTCAGGGCTGGGCGGGCCTGCATGAATCATGGCACCTGGCGGCTGGCACCAGGGTGGGGCCCGGGGACAGGCCGGGTCCAAGGCCTTATAAACCATGAGCAAGCAGCCTACGGGAGCAGTGACTAACGGGGTAATCAGAGCCATGCTGGGCCCAGGACCCAGGTCTCCTGGTTTTCAAGCCCGTGGAGCATCCCGTGGGCTGTCAGTGAAGCAGTGACTTTGATTCAATCTGTTTGAGGAGGTAACCTCACCTGGTGGTTAAAAGCACAGCCTCCGGAGTCCGCTGCCACCCGGCTGCCCTGGCAAGTTTCTTAACCACCCCGAGCCCTGTTTCCCACGTGTTAAATAGGGATGGTAGTTTCCACCTGCACAGCCATCCTCAGGGTTAAACAGCTATGCTGAATAAAGTGCTTAGAAAAAAGCCTTTTTTTGTGAAGGGCCAGATAGTAAATACTCCTTACCACATGGTCTTTGTCACAACTGCTCAACTCGGACGTTGTAGTAGGAAAGCTACCTAAGTCATAAATAAATGGGAACAACTGTGTTCTAATAAAATTTTATTTGTAAATATAGGTGGTGGCCTGGATTTGGCCTGTGGGTTGTGCTTTGCAGACCTCTGGCTGAGAGCAGTGCCTGGAACACTGTGCTATACATGGGTAGTTATTGACTGATGAACTGACTTGATTTATTATGAGCCTTGAGAAAGAAGATACCTACTAAAGATGACTCCTGGTGGCTAACTGGGCTCAAATTAAAATAAATAATACAACAAAACAGAGCCCAGCAGCCATTTCTACACAGGGGTCTCTCGTGCAAACTGCACCTCAAGGAGAAGCCTGCTCTGAACTACCTGCCTCTGCACTGAACTGCCTGCCTGCACTGTGTTCCTGCCACCTGAGCCAGCCCTTATCAAGGAGTTCATGGAATCTTAGTTCAACCAAAAGGACTGAGGCTTTCCCCATCCAATTGGAGATGTGTGGCTCCAGCCAAGCAGAGAGCCTCTATTCTGACCAGTCAGGACAGTGCCTTTTGGACCAATCAAACATCGAGGATTTAGAGTCCTCATTTGCAAGAGAACAGACGAATCAGGGACCAGGGGTGGGGACTTCTAAGCCAGCTCCCCTCTGGCTCTGAGAGCACATTTTCCCTTTCCACTGAAGACAAAAGGGTGGGTTTCCCTGGCTGAGCTAAAGCACTGAAGATACCTCACTGGAGCAGAGCTGAGGAGACCAGCACAGCCAGAACAGACCAAAGCACAGTGGAGCAGACCAGCACAGAGCAAAGCAGACCAGCAAGGAGCAGAGCAGATGGGGTCTGGCCTCAGGCCCACCTGGTCCTAGGACTGCCTCACAACCGCGCTATTTTCACAGCTGTGCTGTATCACAATTGAGCTCTTCCACTGAATAAAGTTTCCTTCTTCACCGCACCCCAAACAGAGGATTCCTGTTGGTGTTGAATTGGTGCCAATGACCACCGGATGACATATTTACTGCTGAACTTAATGAACATGGAGAATTGTATCTGCAGCGGGGGATCTTCTTGCTATGGACCAAGCTACTCCCTATGTGGCTGGTTTATCCTCCTTGGCCAGGATCTCTCCAAAAGAGATTTTCCTGCGGGTGACATTCATGACAACTAGTATTTACCATGTGCCATGATTATGCCAAACTCTGCATGCTTACCTCCTGTGACCCTCAAAATGACTTCATGTATCACTGATTCTGCAATATGGAAAGTTCGGAGAAGACAAGAACTTTGCACAGGTTGAGCTAAGGTCTGAACCCTCAGGGCAAAGATGCCAGCAAGCCTTCCTCCCTCTGACACCCCTGGTGATCAGCATGGGGCCTGGCCCATGACAGGTGCTCAAATAAACATTTGTCAGGTGAATACATGGACACGCTGGCTCTCGTTCACACCATAATGTCCTTCTGTTTCAGGGGCTTGTCACGTACCTTTTCAGAGCCTGTTTCCACAGGGATAAAAGGGACAACTAACACCTACTTCATGGAGTTGCTGTAAGGAATTCAAGCAAGTTACGTATTTGAAACCAAAATCAAACAGATGACCCGGGCTTAGCGGAGCCTCAGGAACTGGTTCCTGCTTGCCTGACCTCATGCCATCCCCTCCTCTAAGCGCCAGCTGGGAGCCTCCTCCAACACACCAAGGTCATTCCCACTCCAACCTTTTGCTCTTCCTGTGCCCTTTGAACACCCTTTCACCCGCACTTCAGAGCGTCACCTGCACCGACTCCTTGACATCCTTAGCCTGGGCTCCGAAGTCCCCTCCCAGAGAGGCCTTCCGGACCACCCACCTAGGCAGGTCCCCCCTCCTCCCTAGGCCATCACCTGGTTATTTCCTTCTCAGCAGTTCTGGTGAACTGTAACTACCCGATTTTTGTCTTTACCTGTTCAGTGTTCTCCCTGCTTCGTGAAAGCATGTCCCTGGCCTGCCTCTTTCACCACTAGGCCCCACGCCTGGAGCATGCTTAAGGTTCAAGGTCAGTTCCCTTCCTCCTCCTCCTGCTGGGTGGAGGGGAAGGCCCCACAGAAGCTCTGGGTGGGTCCCGCACCCAAACAATGCTCCTTTAAAAAGCAACCAGACTACAACAAAGGTTACAACACTGAAAAGTCATTTCCCCCTTTTATCCCTCTAAATTCTCCACTTCCTAAAAGAAACAAACACACACCAAAAGCCACTGGGGGCCTCTGGGCCTAATCTGGGCCTGAGTTGCTGGGCAGAATTCAGCCTCTTACAGACTGGGGGGGGGGGGGGGGGGGCGTGCAATCTCCAGCTGTTCCAGACCTGCAGAAGATCCCAACCTCTGGGACACCTGTAAGGGTGATGAGTGACCCGGATGAATGGGCTTAGCAGATAAACACTGCAGGTTGAATGGTTACTTCAATTTTAATACACTCTGTTGGAATAAAACAGCCCAAAGAATAGTTGTTTAACTCTATAAATATCTAATAGCATACCTCCAGAAAGTACAGGCACACAGCACATGCAGTCATAAATCTTATAACGTTAGAGCTAAGAAGGCCCGAATAATGATAATGCCAACAGCGACCATTCAAGTGCACAGAACCGGTGTGGTGCTAGATTCCTGACATGCTTATCTCCGTCTATCCTCTTGGTGACCCTAGCAGAGCGGGATGATTATCTCTGCTTTACAGATTAGAAAACTGAGGCTCAGAGGGGCAACAGGACTTGCTCAAGGTCACACAGCTGATAACTGGCCAAGTCAGCGTTCACACCTAAGCCAGGCGGTTCCATAAAAACTACCACCAGAGGTTCTCTTCATTTATCTTTAAAAAACAAAAAAGTTCCACCTCCCCTCACAGGAGTCTAATGGGCCTGTTTAGTTTTATCCCTTCACCCTCTAGGGCAGTGGTTCTCAACCTGTGGGTCACGACCCCTTTGGGGGTCGAATGACCCTTTCACAGGGGTCACCTAAGACCATTGGAAAACACATATATAATTACATATTGTTTTTGTGATTAATCACTATGCTTTAATTATGTTCAATTTGTAACAATGAAATTGGGGGTCACCACAACATGAGGAACTGTATTAAAGGGTCGCGGCATTAGGAAGGTTGAGAACCGCTGCTCTAGGGGTTCCCTGCTTCAGAGGCCCAGACATCTGGCAAGTGGGGTCAATCCAAACAGTCCCAGCAGGGCCCGCCAGGTCCCCTCCTAAGAGCAGTGCCCTTGAGGAGGAGAGAGGAGTGGTCAGTGGCCCTGGAGCCATCACATGGGTTTTAATTCTGTCCAGCCCCCACCTCGTGGTGATCTGATCATCTTGGATGAGTCACTTTGGTTTGCCCACTAAACAATGAGATAATGGTCACAGTCACTCCCCATAGAAGTGTCAGGAGTCTCTGAGCTTGGCTCTTTCCTCAAAAGAGTTAAATACAGAGCCAGGCCTTTGTGGTTCAGGTGGGTGAGTGTCAACCCATAAACCAAGAGGTCACTGGTTCATTCCGGGTCAAGGGCACACACCTGGATGAGTCACTTTGGTTCACCCACTAAACAATGAGATAATGGTCACAGTCACTCCCCACAGAAGTGTCAGGAGTCTCTGAGCTTGGCCCGTCCTCAAAAGAGTTAAATACAGAGCCAGGCCTTTGTGGTTCAGTGGGTGAGTGTCAACCCATAAACCAAGAGGTCACTGGTTCAATTCCCGGTCAGGGCACACGCCTGGGTTTTGGGCTTGATCTCCAGTAGGGGGCATTCAGGAGGCAGCCAATCGATGATGTTTCTTTCTCATCGATGTTTCTATCTTTCTATCCCTTTCCCTTCCTATCTCTCTAAAAATCAATTTAAAAATATATTTTTTAAAAGTTAAACACAGAATTACCATATCATCTAGCAATTCTACTCCAGGGTATATGTCCCAAATAACTGGAAACAGGTGTTAAAGCAGAAACCTGTGCATAAATGTTCACAGCGGCATTTTCCCCAACAGCCAAAAGGTAGAAACAATCCAAATGTACATCAATGGGTGAATGGATAAACTGTGCTATATCCACACAATGGAATAGTATTCAGCCAGAAAATGGAATCAAGTACAGTACCAATACATGCTACAACAGGGATGGAGCTCACAAACATCCTTATTGCCCTGGCCAGTGTTGTTCAGTGGGTTGAAGTGTTGTCCCATACACCAAAAGCTTGTGGGTTCGATCCCTGGTGGGGGTGCATGCAAGAGACAACTGATAAACGTTTCTCTTTCACATAGATGTTTCTTTCTCCCTCCCTTTCAATTTTAAAAAATACTTATTTTAAGTGAAAAAAACAACCACCATAAAAGGTCACATATTCCATGATTCCATTTATATGAAACTAGAGGCCCAGTGCACAAAATTCGTGCATGGGGGGGTGTCCCTCAGCCCGGCCTGTACCCTCTCCAATCTGGGACCCCTTGGGGGATGTCTGACTGGGGCAACGGGCTCAGAAGAGGAAGTAACTTGCTCAAGGTCACAAGGCATTTTTTTTTCAGCAACAATACCATGTCTGGGCCAGAAAAGTGATCTCTGGATAGAAGGCTGATGAGTAGAATTCTCACCATTAAGACTTTCTTTAATACACAATCTTTATTGTTTTCATGACTTGGAAATCCGTATAATATAGGCATCAGGGGGCAGTCACCAAGGCAACCAGAGCTGCAAGGTTGTCCACAGAGAACTTTGTATCACTGGCCACGATTCCACCTGGCCACAGACAGGGCTTATAAGAGGCTAAGTCGGTGTCTTAACCCAGCGGTTCTCAACCTGTGGGTCTCGACCCCTTTGGTGGTCGAAGGACCCTTTCACAGGGGTCGCCTAAGACCATCCTGCATATCAGATATTTACATTACGATTCATAACAGTAGCAACATTACAGTTATGAAGTAGCAACGAAAATAATTTTATGGTTGGGTCACAACATGAGGAACTGTATTTAAAGGGCCAGAAGGTTGAGAACCACTGTCTTAACCCCACCCCTACTCTTAAGAACAAAACAACTCAAGAGAATTGAGAATACAGTTCAATGGATACTTTGAAAGGGCGAGGCCAGGGTCTGTGTGGATTACAGAGAAGGGACACAGAGTATAGCCTGTGGGAGGAGAGGTAATCAGGGAAGACTTCCAGAGGGAAGTGATAGCAGATGGAAAGAAGAGATGAGCAGTATGCCTTATAAAGAAGCATGGTAATGGCCCCCGGGGGAGAGGGAACAGAAGGAGCTTCTCAGTCTCAAGAAGTAACATGCAAGTGTCAGGGGGGATATGGGAGCTAAGACAGGGACCAAACCACAAAGGGCATCCCTCAACTAATATTTACTGAAGGCCCACTGTGCACCAAATACTGTGCTAAGCATGCGGATGCAATGGGGAGCCAAACAGGCCCAGCCCCTGCCCTCCTGGAGTTTATCATCTAGTAGGGGAGGCAGAGATATTAATTAACAACAGTTAACACTCCCATGGCAGCCAGTCTCCAGGATGGGCCCCAAGGATGCATCCTCTCCCCAATATCCTGACACTCATAACTTTATATAGGCTCCTTCCACACTGAACGGGGCCAATAAAATATTGCAGAGCCAGGCCAGGGTGGCTCAGTGGTTGAGCACCGACCTATGAAACAGGAGGTCACGGTTCGATTCCCAGTCAAGGCACATGCCCGGGTTGTGGGCTCAATCCCTAGTGTGGGGCATGCAGGAGGCAGCCAATGATTCTCTCTCACCATTGATGTTTCTATCTCTCTCCCTCCCCCTTCCACTCTGTAATCAGTTAAAATATATTTTTAAGCCGAAACCAGTTTGGCTCAGTGGATAGGGCGTCGGCCTGTGGACTGAAGGGTCCCGGGTTCGATTCCAGTCAAGGGCATGTACCTGGGTTGCGGGTATGTGCAGGAGGCAGCTTATCGATGTTTCTCTCTCATCGATGTTTCTAACTTTCTATCTCTCTCCCTTCCTCTCTCTGTAAAAAATCAATAAAATATATTTAAAAATATATATATATATATATATATTTAAATATTGCAGAAATACCACTGTGATTTCTGACACCAGATCATAAAGGCATTACAGCTTTTGCTTTGCTCTCTCTTAGATCGTCTGCTCTGGGGAAGCCAGCTGCCAGGTCACGATGACACTCAGCAGCCCCCTGGGAGGTCCATGTGGAAAGGAACTGAGGCCTCCTGCCAACAGCCAATGTGAGTTCACCATCTGTGTGAGCAAGTAATCTCGGGAGGGATCTTCCAGCCACAGGCAAGCCTTCAGATGACACCATGACTGAAACCTCATGAGAGACCACAGCCAGAACCACCTAGACAAGTCGTTCCCAAAGTTCTGACCATCAGAAATTGTAAGAGAATGAGTATCACTGTTCTAAGCCACTAAGTTTTGGGGTGATTTGTAACACAGCATAGATAATGAATACAAACATTAAGTTCTTTGTATAAATCAACTCTCTTAATCCTTATAACACCCTGAAGTGGGTACTATTCTTATCTCCACTTAATACATAAGGAAACTAAGACACCAAGCAATTAAGTGCCTTGTCCAAAGGCAAATCCAGGAAATGGGAAAATGAGGATTTGTATCTGGGTATCGGAGTCTAGACTTACCATCACTACAGTGTAGCTGTGGTTCCCTGCTTGCCTCTCTCCTCCCCGCCTTCCCTCCCTTCTTTCATTTATTTGTCACAATTTAGCATCTACTATGTGCCAGACACTGTTCTAGGTCCTCAGGGAACAAGACAAAGCCCCTGCTTTGCATGGCACCCATATTCTAGAAGAAGAGACAACTAACAAAAAAAGTAAACAATCAAACTAGATGACTTCAGATGGTGATAAATGCTTTGAAGGAATAAGCAAGGTCATGGGTCAGGGAAAGCGAGCTGGGGTACTTCTTCAGACAAGATGACCCTAGTGGTCCACCTCTCTGAAATATTTGAGCAGACCTGACAGGAGGTGGAGGAAGGGGAGGCTGACATACAAAGAACAAAGAGAAATGTAGTTGAGGCAAAGAGAACAGCAGATGCAAAGGCCCTGAGGCAGAAACCACCCTGATATGCTGAAGGAATTGGAAGGCAGCCAGTGAAGCAGACCGGGTCAAGGGTGATGAAGGCCTGGAGAGGAGGCTGGGCCTTGTTGGCTACCAGAGAAAAGCCTGGCCTTTACACTCAGAGCAATGGGAAGCTACCTGAAAGTTTAATTACGAAGGGGAGTGGTGTGATCGATCACTTAGATACAGGGGTGGGGAACCTTTTTTCTGCCAACGGCCATTCGGATATTTATAACATCATTCACGGGCCATACAAAATTATCAACCTAAAAATTAGCCTGCTATATTTGCTCAAACATTTAATTAACTCACCCTTATTGCCTTGGCAGGGCCAGACCAAATGATTCCTCTGGCCTTATACAGCCCCAGGGGCCAGAAACTCCCCACCCCTGATAGAGGAGGCACAAGCTACATTCCATAAACCAGATCCCCAGTGTTTCCTGCCCACCTCCAGTTGTACTCCCATGATGCCCATATAACGGATAACCCTTTACAAAGTGTTACAAAGTTATAAACAAGTCCCTTCTGAGCCTTCCACCCATGCTAGTGGGTACAAGGTCAAACATATCATCTGTCCAAGGTCTGGGGGAGACTTTAGAAGGGCCAGTTATACTCATAAAAAGATGCTTAGAGTCCCCTTAAACACCCAAGAAAGATCCAAAAAAGATGAATCTCACACCTTCTGTATAGGAAACCATGGCATCTTAAATGTGATTGATTGTGCTAAAATAAGAGGAAGATAAATAGAAACCAACTAAAATAATCCTTGAATGGCCGTTATTGAAAGGTTAAAGCTGATGCCGCAGGATGAATAATGAGCTAAAAAAAAAAAAAATTACCATCAAGCCCAGTCTGAGTTCTGATTCCTGAGCAAGTTCCCAGGGTTTGGGGCCCTTCTGGATGTCTTTTCTTTTTCTTCTTCTAAACGTTGAGAACAATCCAGTCATAAGGGCCCAGATCTACACTCATGTTTTACTGTAAATCCTTGCAACAAAACCACTCTTCTCAAATTGAATTAGCGAAAGCACTGCAGATAAAACTCAGAATACAGTCTTGTGTTTTGTTAAGGGAAAATTTAAGATACAAATGCTACAAGGAAGCCTGCCTGGGTGCTGGCAACTTTTCTATCTTGACTGGGTGGTGGTTGTCCATGATTTTGTAAAAGTTCACAGAGCAAGACACAACTTTCTCCCAAGGGAAAAAACAACCACATTATCATGCTTGCTTGGTTACCATTTATTGTGCTTTCTCTGTACCAGGCACTGTGCTAGGCACTTCCCACGTTTTTCTCTCAGCTATAACCCCACCAGCATCCTATTCCCACTTGACTGCTTAAGAATCTGGGGCTCAGAGAAGGCAAACCACTTAGCAAAGATCACACAGCAATAAACAGCTGAGGCAGAACTCGGTTCCAAGTTCATCTCATTGTAAACCCTGAACTGTTTGGGGGCTGGCGTCTCCTACCAGAATGTTAGAACTGGTGGGGATCGCAAAATCTTTTCATTTAACCGATAAGGCTGTTTGGAGACTAGCCCAGGATCCCTCCGCCAGCAACGGGAAGACAACGCCACCTCGCTCTGGACTCCCAATGTCGTGCTCTGGTGGGGTAGGCGCCCTCTTAACTGGGTGAGGATGGGTCAGAGGAGGGAGAACGGGAATAAGAAAGACCGCTTCCCTCCCCCTCCCCCCAAAGACTGGGAGGGAGGGAGGAGGCTGGCTCTCGCCAAGTTCCAGGCACCTCGCCGCGTGCCCTCCGACCACTAGGAGCACCGTCCCGCCGCCCTACCTGGATGGACGAAGGGCTGCCTCCTGGGCCTGCCGGGCGGGAGCGCACTGGCACTGGACTCGCTCATGGCTGCGCTCACGCCGCGCCCCGAAGAGGCCGCCGGAGACCCGCTCCGGCCGCCGCCGCCGCCGCCGCCACCACCTCCCGGCCTTCCCTCCCGGAGCCGGGATTCCAGGTTCCGGCGTGGACGTCACAGAGGCCGGGGCGGGGCGCGGAGGCCGCTCTTCCCACGCCCGCCCCGCGCTGGACCACTCAGGGGCGCGCGCGCGCCGGGATGTGTCCGCAGGGGGTCGTGTGATGCAAACCCCGTGTCGCGTCCGGCTCGGGGATGGGGGCCTTGGCTGGAGATCCGAGACTGCTCCATCCAGTGGCCTGATACGGGGCGACCTCCCAGATGTCTCACTAAAAACTTTACAAGTATAATAAAAATAACCAACCTGTAAACAAGTGTTCCTATAAGTTACCATTTGGGCACAAACGGGGGTGGGGGGCAAGGATATAGTTGGACATGTTTGTAAACGCATAAGGTGTCTCTGGAGTGGGGAGCTGCACGGCTGGGTGAGAAAGGTGTCAGAGAGGGTTCTCCCTCTGTGCCGTGTTTGTCAAATTTTACACCGTGTCCACGTTTCATTTCTGCCTGTATACATCTATTCGTGGACAGTTTAAAACATAGAATTACAAGGAATTGCCAAATTTAAAAAGTTACGGGGAAGTGCCCTCTGCAGGAGAACTCCAACTAATATATATGGGTATGTGGATATTTCAAGGAGGTGGAGCATAATTCCCCGCCCCCCGCCCCCCCTTTTAGTGTGAGCTACACAAGTGACTTCCTTCCAAAGAGGGCCGTATGGAAAGGAGAGGGTGGGGCACACAAGCCACTGTGCCTGGATAACACCCGCCCAACACTCAGGCCGACAATCAAGATCAACATCTACAGTCCTAAGCCATGTTGATGGGAGGCGCTCTTAATGTGAAGTCATGAGAATGACCCTTTACCTAGGGGGGCCTTTCTCACCAGTAGATGTGGGCCGTTCTTTGGGAAAATAACCCGTCTAATCATAAGAAAAACATCAGACAAACCCTAATGGAGGGACGTCCTACAAGGTATTGATGAGCTCCACGAGGCTGTCAAAGTCATCAAAAACAAGGAAAGGCTGAGAACCGCCCCTGCCCAGGGGAGCCTATGGAGACATGCCCACCTAAAGGTAACGTGCTCACCAGGGTGGGAATGTGGAACAGGAAAAAGCAACAAGTAAAGTGCTTTACAAATCAAGCGTGGACTTCAGATAATAGCCATGCGTGGGTATTGGTTCATCTATTGTGAGAAATGTACCATGCTGATGTAAGATAGTCATAAGCAGAGAAACTGGGTCTGAGGTGTATGGAAACCCTTTGTACTCTTCTCAAAATTTTTCTGTAACTCTAAAACTATTCCAGAATAGAAAAACTGATTTTTTTTAAAGTAATTGTCTGGCTCAAAAGAAAGACTCTTTTTATTGTATTAAGGGTAGGGTCACTGGTTTCCAATCGGAACTTCGTTTCCAATTATTGCCCTAGTGAGCTGGACCACGTGCCTCTGTTTTCTCACCGATGGCATATACTACTCGATCCTGAGCTGCGGAGAGTAATCACCTGCAGGGCCTGGGCAGAGCATCTAATCTGGACACCAACCCCACGCTTACATAAAAGAAAATCCAAAGATATAAATGTAAATAGTAAAACCATGGAAGTACTAACATCAACATAATAAGAGGGTTGTTTTTTTAAGTATCAGAGAGGGGAAGGTTTTATTAAATTTGACTCAAACCCAGCAGCCAAAAAAGCATGATCACTTCAACTACATAAAAACTTTAAATAATGACATTTGTACCAGGATAGTCCTTGCAATGTTATTTATAATAGCAAAAAAGTGGGAGCAACCTAAATCTCCATGGAAAGGAGGTTTGTTCGATCAATTTTGACACATACGTCCAGCTGTTATATAGCTCTATGTGTAGATATAAAGAAAGTTCTACGTGCATGTCAGTGAAAAAAGCAAGGTGCAGAAGTGTAGTAGGTAAGCTATGATTTGGGGAAGGAAAAAACAAGAATATGTATGTGTTTGAAAATGCATAGTATATCGCTGGACAACAGTGGGAGTATTACTATTGTCCTCACCAGAGCTGCCTCCTGCCCCTTGATCCAGCCCATAGCTCCGGAAGGGGCTGGATGGAACCCGTTTTCTTTACAAATGGAGGACAGAATGGGGTGGATGTGGTGGGGACTGGTCAGTGACCCTAGAAAGAAGGCTCAGAACTCCTGGCACTCCTCTCGCTCCTGCTGATGTCACCGGGCACCTGGTCCTGGCTGGGGTCTGCGTTCTGGTCAGGTGAGGCCTGGGCTTCTCTCCGGGGCAGGGGAACCAGCCCAGGCTCCTGAAGGAGACTCCTCCCTCCCCACAGAGGACTAATTTTATAGGAATAGAAATGAGGTCGTTTACTGGGAAAATGCCGCAAAAATATCTTGTTTGAACGAGGTAGAAGAGGAAGAAGGCCAGATGCCAGACAGATTCAGAGGATGGCAAGTTCCAAGGGGAGCCACCTCTTGCCACAGCGCCCCCTCGGAGCATTCTCATTTCTAGCACTTTTTGGTACGACTTCTGTCTACATTATTTGCTACACTAGAGTATAAATAAGCTTGGCGAGGGCTCTCTTTTATTATTAGGGGGATAAAAATAATAATAATAGCCACTTGTTGAGAACTTACTCTGCACCACAACCTTATGATCACAACACCTCGTTTAATTTTCATCATCCCTAAGAAGACAGGAGGAACCTTCAATCCCCATTTTATAGAGAACGAATGCATAAATAAGTAGGACAACAAGTTGGTCTCTCTCTCTCTCTCTCTCTCTCTAAAATCAATCAATAAAAAATATAGTAAGTCAAAAGTGCATTTAGTACACCTAACCTACTGAACATCATTGCTTAGCCTAGTCTACCTTATATTGCTCAAAACACTTACATTATTAGGGGGAAGGTCAAGGGGGAAAAAAGGAGACAAATGTACTACTCTTTGTAATATTTTAAGCAATAAAAAAAATTTAAACTTAAAAAGAATTAGGTATGCTTCAAAAATAATTTAAAAACACACACACTGTGACCAGAAATAAAATAGAAAACAAAGCAATAAACAGAACTAAAACAAAAAAACAAAAACACTTACATTAACCTACAATTAGGCAAAATCATCTAACACAAAGCCTATTTTAAGTGTTGAAGAGCTCCTGTAACTTATGGAATATTGTACTGAAAGTGAAAAACAGAATGCTTAACTGCACAGCATCGTTAAGTTGGAAAATCCTAAGTCAAGCCATCATGATCAGGGACCATTTGTATTCCACAGACTTGCTCCAGCTATGAGGCTGGTAGAGGGCATGAAGGGGTCTGTGAAGTTCATTTTAGGGCGGTGAAGGGGGCTCCAAACTCTGGGTCAGCTCCTGATGGCATTTCCTCTGGACCCTGCTGAAATGTGAAACATAATGGGGCGAGAGAGGGGAACCTCTCTTTCTTTCTGGTATGAATGGCTCCTTGATGTTTTAATGCAACATTTCTTTATTTGGGGTCATGAGAGGCGATCTTCATGCAAACTGCAGAGTGATTCAGAAAAGGTGAGCCACCTCTGAGGTCAGGAGAGGCCGGTCCACTTTTAGTTGTCCAGGCTCTTGGCTGCCAGCAAAGGGCCCTTTCACAGAGAGGTTCTCTCCCGGCTGGAGAGAGCTCAGCTGTCCCTGTAAGACCTAAGTGCTTATGGTCAGGCCCCCACACAGGCCTGCCCTTTCCCAGGGGGCCCATGGGTGGACCACCGGCCCATCTGGGAGGCACTTCCTTCCTGCTTCCCAGTCCCTACATCTACCACAGCCCTAACCCACACCCTCTTCTCACCAAGCACAGAGCGTGCCCCCTCTTCAGGGACAAGCCAGTTTTAATCCCCTTCCCTCCAAGGCTGAATCCCAACAAAAACCGAGATAGGATTCCCATGGGGCTGCTCACAGCCTAAAAACCAAGGCCCCCTCTGAGACCAGCCAGGGAAACTCTCCATCAGCTCTATTTCGCACTTACCACCAAGCTGTGGCGCACGGGACACTGCAACATTAAATGTTTATTGCAAGCCCCTGCAAGTACATCTGTCTGTGTGTATGAATGTGTCAAGTTGCAAAGCCCTCTTTTGGGGAAGGACTGTTACGTTCTGGTCTGTAATCCTCCTTTTGCACATGGAAATGTCCTGTTTGGCAGAGAAAGAGGTGATGATAGCATGGATTCTGGAGCTACACAGCCTGGGTTCCACGGCTAGCTCTGCCACTCACTAGCTGTGCGATCTGGGGTGAGTTGCTAGACTCCTCTGTACTCCTGTTTTCTCATCTGTCAAATGATTCTAATAACACTACCTCCCACCAACACAGGCCTGGGACTCGAGTCAGGCAGGCAGGGAGCTTGGGCAACACCTAAGGAGACACGCAGGGTTTTGCAAGGGTAGTGTTGGTACCTGAGCTAGTGTCTCTGGCCCTCCCGGCACTCCCCCGCCCCCCGCACCCCAGCCCAGCTCTTAAAGTTGTTGGAAGATGACATAATTAGGTTATCTTTGTAAAGCACTTAGAGCAGTGCCTAGCCCATAGTAAGTGGTATAAAAATATGTTTGCTAAATACACTACATTTTTTCATTAAATGTTTGTGTTCGTAAATGGCAATGTTGTTTTTTCTTCTTTTTATGTAACTGTACCTGGTGTTGGCCATGTAAGAAAAAAAAATGGCGACCCTAAATTAGTTCCCAAAGTTTGTGGCAGAAATTTGATTGCTTTGTGTATTTCATATTCCGTCACCAGGAGGCACAAGTTGTCAGATTGTCCCTCTATTGGTGACGTTAAGTTTGTTTGCCTTGTTGAGGTAGTGAATTTGGAAAATTTAAAGCACCAAGTTTGGAACATTCTGACTTGTTAACATTCCAGTTATATCTGTAAATGATATTCCTTTTTGTTAACATTTGTGATTCTTCTTTAGGATCCTTTCTCAGGGTCAACATTTGGATCTACTGAAGCTTTGCAATTTACAAAAAAAAAAAAAAGTCAAATATCAGAGTGACTTGTGATCATCATCATGAAGCAAACAGTATCTGTACATTAGAGAAATTTGTGGGCAACACCACTGAGATAAAACTTTTAATGTGACACGACCTCAACTATTAACTGAATTGATTCAGGAGGAAAGAGGCAAGTCCCACCTGTGGGACTTCCTGCGAGGCAACTGGCCTAAATGGTTCAAAGATGCCAATGAGGGGACTCTTTACCCCTCGCACCTGGGAGTCTGTGCTGTGAGATTCTTTCCCCTTCCCCACGTGGGAGTCTGTACTTGTTCTTCAATAAATCTCCACCTTTGCTATAAAAAAAAAAAGCCAATGATTCAAACGACAAAACAAAAACAAAACACGAACAAATTAAAGATTAAATGATTAAAGGAGAATAAAGAGCCCTAGCCAGTTTTGCTCAGTGGATAGAGCGACAGCCTGTAGACCAAAGGGTCCTGGGTTCAATTCCGGTCCAGGGCAAGTACCTGCGTTGCAGGCTCCTCCCCAGCCCTGGCCCTGGTCAGGCGCATGCAGGAGGCAACCAATCGATGTGTTTCTCTCATATCGATCTTTCCCTCTCTCTTCCACTCTCCCTAAAAATCAATGGGAAAATATCCTCAGGTGAGGATTAACAAACAAAAAGGGGAGAATAAAGAGGCATGAAACTAAATGCAATTCATGATCCTGGATTGGATTCTGGCCTTGGTTCCTGCCCACCTGGGTCTTTCCACGGGGCTTCTTGAGTGTCCTCCCAACATGGCGTCTGGCTTCTCCCACAGCAGGTGCTTCAAGAGAGAGAGTAAAAGGCAGAAGCAGCACTGTCTTTTATGACCTAACCATGGAGGCCACTCACTGTAATTTCTACAACATCCCCTTGGTTTCACAGATCAGCCCTACTCCGTTTGTGAGGACAATGCATAGGGGCCGGAACACCATGGGGCGAAAATAGTTGATGACCATCTTGGAGGCTGGCTACCACAATACCTACCTCACAGGGATGCTGTGAGAGCTAAATGCATTTACAGGAAGTGCTCACAAATGTTAGCTTTTGTTATTATTGGCACACAGGGCAACATGTTCACTTTCTTCAGCTACCTATCACTGTCATAATTTATAAGATAAGAATATTTCTATCTTTAATCTAGGATGCCCCTTGGAATCACCTGTAGAGTTTTCAGTTTAATATTACCTTTTTAAAATATGTTTCCTTATTGATTTTTTTTTTTAAGAGAGAGAGAGGAAAGGAGAAATGTCCATCAACTGCTTCCTGCACACCCCCTACTGGGGATCAAGCCCCACATCAGGCATGTGCCCCAACCAGGAATCAAACCTGAAATTTTTTTTTAAATAGATTTTATTGATTTTTTACAGAGAGGGAGGGAGAAGGATAGAGAGTCAGAAACATCGATGAGAGAGAAACATTGATCAGCTGCCTCCTGTACACCCCCTACTGGGGATGTGCCCGCAACCAAGGTACATGCCCTTGAATCGAACCTGGGACCCTTGAGTCCGCAGGCCGATGCTCTATCCACTGAGCCAAACTGGTTAGGGCCAAACCTGCAATTTTTTGGTGCCTGGGATGATGCTCAACCAACTGAGCCACACCGACAGGAGCTTAAAACTATTTTAAAAGGCTTTTGAATTTATGAAAATAACAATGCTTGTTCAACTTTACAGGAATATGTGTAACATATGCTTGTTCCCAATAACACAGAAATAAGAATCAAAGGTAACATCCTTTCCATGGCCCATTTGGTTCAGTGAATTGAATGTCGGCTGCGGACTGAAGGGTCCTGGGTTGGAACACATGCCCAGGTTGTGGGCTCGATCCCTAGTAGGGGACGTGCCAGGGCTCAAGGGTCACCAGCATTCTGGGCTCCTTGTCCACACCTCTCTGCTAGTGAAGATAATAGGCGGCTTCCCACAGCCTCAGGCACTTAGCGTGGTCGGCAAACTGGGGCTCGCGAGCCACATGTGGCTCTTTGGCCCCTTGAGTGTGGCTCTTCCTAAGCCTTAGGAGTACCCTAATTAAGTTAATAACAATGTACCTACCTATATAGTTTAAGTTTAAAAAATTTGGCTCTCAAAAGAAATTTCAGCCGAAACCGGTTTGGCTCAGTGGATAGAGCGTCAGCCTGCGGACTGAAAGGTCCCAGGTTCGATTCCGGTCAAGGGCATGTACCTGGGTTGCGGGCACATCCCCAGTAGGAGATGTGCAGGAAGCAGCTGATCGATGTTTCTCTCTCATCGATGTTTCTAACTCTCTATCTCTCCCCCTTCCTCTCTGTAAAAAATCAATAAAATATATTAAAAAAAAAAAGAAATTTCAATCGTTGTACTGTTGATATTTGGCTCTGTTGACTAATGAGTTTGCCGACCACTGGGAACTTCCTTTCCTGCAACCTCACCTTCTGAACAGACTTCCCTCCAGGGGGCGCAGGGTGAGCGTGTGAGTATATTGCAGTCTTTGGACTGAGCACAGACCCAACCAGCAGAGAGTGAGAGGCTATATCCCAGCGTGTAAACACCATCCTCTCAGGGGATGCCGGGGTAAGATTGTGTCTTGGACATAATGAGTGCTCTAGGGGGTGACAACCGCTCCGCTCTGCCTCTGGGGAGCCTGCCTTCTGGTTGCTATGGATGTTTCCCAGCCACTTTCTTCCCAAAAGCGCTGATTAAAACCCTTTTGTGACCAAAGCCTTCGTTTCGACACATTTAAAGTAGATGGCTTCCTACTTTCCAGGCCCTCCCCATCAGGTTAGCTGAAGAAATTTTGGCAGAGTTAGGAGTCCACTCAAAAAAATGATTGAATAAACAGAAACATGATTGCATTAAAAAATTTAAACCAGCTAATTGTGATATCCAAGATCTCATCTCATTCAACTCTGTGAGGTATTATTATTTTCCCTATTCGATGATTGAGAAAATGGAGACACAGAGAGGGTTAGCCACTTCCCCAATGTCACACACACAGCTAGGGAGTGATAGAGGCAAGTTTCAAAGTCTTATCTGTCCAAATATCTCGCATGCCGAACCACTGCACACGTAGGCTATCTGCTTGCGATAAAGACTCCTGGCCTGGAGCCAGAAGACATGGTTGAATCACAGCTCTTTTTTTTTTTAATATATTTTATTGATTTTTTACAGAGAGGAAGGGAGAGAGACAGAGAGTTAGAAACATCGATGAGAGAGAAACATCGATCAGCTGCCTCCGCAACTCAGGTACATGCCCTTGACTGGAATCGAACCCGGGACCCTTCAGTCCACAGGCCGATGCTCTATCTACTGAGCCAAACCAGTTTCGGCCAAATCACAGCTCTTTTACGCTGAATAAATTAGTCCTGCATTGCGGTAGGGGATAGTGTGACTCTTGACTCCACTAAATCCCTCTCACGGGGTTGTGTAGGTGTCACATGTGACAACAGGCGTGAAAGTGCTTTGTAAACTATAAAGAGAAGTACACAGCTGGGGGCAAGATGCAGCTATAACTAGAGTGATGAGGATGATGGCTATGGCTATATGAGTCTGACAGCGAAAGAAATGAGGGGTTGTGTAGATTTCTGAGGGAACATTGCTCCAAGCAGAGGGAACAGCAAGTGGAACAGCCCTGAGGCCAGTGTGGTGGAGCTGAATGGGCAAGTCGGGGAATTGTGGAGGATGAAGTCAGAGGGTGATGGGGAAGAGCACCAGACCTCACAAGCATTGTAGGGACTTTGGCTTTTACTCTGGGTCAGGTGGGAACCACTGAATGGATTGGAACAGAAGAGGGACAGGATCTGATTGTGCCTTAGCAGGATCAATCTGACTGCTGGCTTAAGAATAAACTGTGGAGGGACAAGGATGGATGAAGGCAAACAATGCAGAAATCAAGAGATGATGGTGGCCTGGACCAGGGAGGTAGCTGTGGATACAGTGAGAGGTGGTCAGATTCTGGACATAACTTAAAGGTTGGACCACCAGGATTTGCTGACAGAGCAGATGGGAGGAGTAATAACAGAAGAGACATTGATCGTTTCTTCAAGGTTTCTGAGCTGAGAGGCCATCTGGGAGGATGGAGCTGTGATTTCCTGAGAGGGGAGATTGTGGGAGGAACAGGGTAGAGGGGGGACCCTCAGGGGTCAATATTAGCCTTGCTGGGTTGGGATGCAACCTACTTTTACATGAGAAGATAGATTCTGATTCTGCAAGGTTATATTTGCTAAAGGTATGCTTACAGGGATGGGAAGAATTTGTGACTGCAATATATCATAGCACGTAAAGTTGTTAGCACAGTTGGTGGCACACAATTACATTTTCTTTTATTTAACAAGCACTGACAGTGGGGCAGTGTAACATAACTCATGGTATATGCTACCCCATTAGATCCTTGAAACAGCCCTACGTGGTAGGTCTTGTTATTGTCCCCATTTTATAGATGAGGAAACTAAGGCACAGAGATTAAGTAATTTGCCCAAGATTATGAAGTTAGTAAGGAATATAGCAGAGTTAGAATTTGAACTCAAGTAGTCTGGTGCAGAATTTCTGCACTTACCATTGATGTTAATTAAGTAATTGACTGTGGATTAATTTTTGGCTGTTGTCATTATCAGCATTGATTTGATTTATGAAACAGGAAAGTTCTCTGCACTATATAAAATGAATTCTTTTTCATAGCTGCATAGTATCCCATTGTGTAAATGTACCACAGGTTTTTAATCCATTCATCTACTGCTGGGCGTTTGGGCTATTTCCAGATCTTAGCTATTGTAAATAATGCTGCTATGAACATAGGGGTGCACATATTCTTTTTGATTGGTGTTTCAGGCTTCTTAAGATATATTTCTAGCAGTGGGATCACTGGGTAAAATGGCAGTTCTGTTTTCTAATGTTTCTTAAAATTGATTTTTTGAGATAGAAGAAAGGAGAAGGATAGAGAGATAGAAACATCAATGAGAGAGAAACATCATCCATTGGCTGCCTCCTGAACGCCCCCACCCGGGGATCGAGTCCACAACCAGGGCATGTGCCCTGACCGGAATCAAATTGGCAATCTCTCTCTCTTTTTTTAATTTCAGAGAGGAAAGGAGAGGGAGAGAGAGATAGAAACATCAATGAGAGAGAATCATTGATCGGCTGTCTCCTGCATGCTCCACACTAGGGACCAAGCTCATACCCTATCATGTGCCCTTGACCAAAATCGAACCTGGGACCCTTCAGTCTGCAGGCTGACACTCTATCCACTGAGCCAAACCAGCCAGGGCTTGGTGATCTCTTGGTTCCTGGGTCAATGCTCAAACACTGAGCTACACCAGCTGGGCCCATTTTTAATTTTTTGAGGAAAGTCCACAGTTTTCTCTATAGTGGTTGTATTAGCTGACATATGCACCAGCAGTATACTATGCAGCTGTAAAAAAGAAGGAACTCACCCAGCCACCATGGCTCAGTGACTGAGCATCAACCTATGAACTAGAGGTCACAGTTCAATTCCCAATCAGGACACATGGCCAGCTGCAAGCTCGATCCCCAGTGTGGGGCGTGCAGAAGGCAGCCAATCAATGATTCTCTCTCACCATTGATGTTTCTATCTCTCTCTCCCTCTCCCTTCCTCTCTGAAATCAATAAAAAAAATACTTTTAAAAAAGAAAGAAAATGTGGCATATACATACAATGAAATATTATGCAACCTTTTAAAAGAAGGAAATTCTGATATATGCTACAACATGGATGAGCCTCAAGGACATCATGCTGAGCAAAACAAGCCAATCACGAAAAGGCAAATCGTGTATCATACCACTCATATGAAGTATCAAAAGTAGTCAACATCATAGAGACAGAAAATAGGAAGGGCAATACTGGTTCAGAGGGCAATACTCAACCACGGGCCACGCCAGCTGGGCTGCACCACATGTTCTTTATCCATTCACCTATTGGTGGACATCTTGGCTCTTGTGAATAAAACTGTAATAAAGCTGCGTGTGCAAATATCTCTTTGAGATCCTGCTTTGAATTCTTTGGGATGTATACTTAGAAGTGAGTATTTTTAATTTTTTTAAGTTACTTCCATACTCTTTCCCACAATGACTGCACCACTTTACATTCTCACCAATAGTGCACAAGAGTTTCAATTTCTCCACATCCTCACTAACCCTGTTTGTTTGTTTGTTTATAGTGGCCAGCCTAATGGATATGAGGTGATATTTCATTGTGGTATTTCATTGTGGTTTTGCTTTGCATTTCTCTTCTGGTTAGTAATGTTGAGCATCTTTTTATATGTTTTTTACCATTTATGTATCTTCTTTGGAGAAATGTCTATTCAAGTCCTCTGACCATTTTAAAATCTGGTTATTTGTTTGTTGTTGAGTTGTAGAAGTTTTAAAAAATACATTCTGGATATTAATGGTTTATCAGATGATTTGCATATATCTTCACCCATTCCTTAGGCTGCCATTTCTAGTATGGACCTCGAAAAGGAATATATCTGCCAAGAAGGACTCTTTTTAACTGGGCATAAATTTATAACTAGAGTCTAGCAGTCATTGCTGACAGAGGGCTCTCATACACACTGCACTCCAGGAAGAAGCCACAGACTGAGCTGCAGTCCTGTGGGCTGAATCAATCAATCCTTATAAGAATGTTCCCCACCCCTCAACTCTGATTGGTACATCTTCATGCAAATGAAGACTCCAAATCCTTGCAGTTTGATTGTTCCAAGAGGCACTGACCTGATTGGTCAGAATAAAGTTGTTCTGATTGACCAGTGAAGAAGCTGATGAGATACACCTGTGCAGTTCCCATTGGGTGATGAAAGCTTATGTTCTATTGATTGAAATAGGATTCCAGGAACTCCTCTATAAGGGCTGGCTCAGGTGGCAGGAACACAGCGTACAGGCAGGCAGGTCAGTGCAGAGGCAGGTAGCTCAGCGCAGGCTTCTCCCTGAAGTGTAGTTTGCATGAGAGACCCAAGTATAGAAATAGCTGCTAGGCCCTGGTCTCTAAATTGGAGGCCAGTTACCCACCAGGAGCCCTTCTTAGTATTTTCTTTCTCCGGGTCCACACCTGTCAGCAATATAAGGCCATGCACAGGATCTGTTTTGCTCCTCATTCTATTCCCCCAGTGTCTGGCTGTTGGGGGAAGAATAGAAAGGAGGTGGCTGCCAGTTGACCAGAGAGCTGGGACCCGGGCAATTGGAGGATCCTCACCCCCAGCCATCCTTGGAATGTAAGTTCTGCTCACTCTTCGCACATTAGGAGCCTTTCAACAATGCAGCCTTGAGAAAGTAAGATGCTGTTGAGACCATACACGTGACTGAACCCTGTTAAGGCCTCTGTAGAAACTTCAAGATTCTGGCCCTTGGGTTTTGAGATCTACTCCTCTAATGGCACCCAAGACAAGCCTCTAGGTAACTTCCCTTGATTGTTAACACTGAGCAGTCTGCCTCTTCTCTCTTCCTGCCCTCCATGGCTGGTGGCGGCGGGGGCGGGGCGGGAGGGGGGGCGCTAGGGCGTGTTCAGATGTAACCTGAGAGGCTCCCAAGTTTGTGAACCAACACTAGCGTCCTGACTGGTGCATACCAGGTCTTCCCCAAATATTTTCCGAAGGAAGAGCTGAATAAATTCTAGAACAAAGAACTGGGAGAGGTGTTTGGGAACACCCTATGTGTTCCTGCCCAAGACCACAGATGTCATTTTAAATTGTCTAGAAAAGGAGAAACAGGTGAAATTTATTTTTATAGTATATTTTCTTTAACAAACGATATCCAAAATATTATCATTTTAACATGTAACTCATTTTAGAACTTGTAAATATGTTTTAAAAGATTTTCTTATGGCCCAGCCAGCGTGGCACAGTGGTTGAGCATGGACCCGTGAACCAGGAGGTCACGGTTCGATTCCCAGCCAGGGCACATGCCCAGGGTGCAGGCTCGATCCCCAGTGTGTGGCGAGCAGGAGGCAGCCAATCAATGATTCTCTCTCATCACTGATGTTTCTATCTCTCCCTCTCCCTTCCTCTCTGAAATCAATAAAAAAAATTATATATATATAATTTATATATATATTATTATATAAATAATTTAATTTTTATATATAACTTATATATATATAATTTATATATATAATTTATATATATATATTCTCTTATGGTCCTACCTCTTAAAAAATATTTTAGCTCACTAGAGCCACAGTTTGAACTGCTTCATAACCACTTGAAACGTTTTGGAGAGCAGAGCGCTAGCCCCCGCACCCTCTGAGTCCTCTGGGAGCCTGCAGCGCCCAAACCGGCGCCGGCATCTGGCGGGCGCTTGGTCAGGTTTGCTGGGTGGGAGGAAAGGGTAAAGGCAGACCCCGGGGCGGTGAGTATGCCAGCAGGTGTACACGCCCAGCACTCGCAGGAACTGGGCTCGATTCCAAGAAGAAAGCGATCAGCCCTCCAGGCAGGAAGTTTGGCTGCGGGGCCAGGACGCGCAGCCCACTGGCTGCCCCAGGCGGGGGTCACCATCGTGCTCCGCGGGCGAGCAGACGGGCGCCAGGGACGCGACAGCCGGCGTGGGAAGCGAGGCAGCTCGCCAGGGCCCGGGGTTCTGCGCTGGGACAGTCTTCCCAGGTACCTGCCGAGACCGTGGGCTCCGAGAGAGGATGGAAGGGAAGAGGGGGGCGCCTCCATGCGGGGTGGCCAGGGGTGGCAGCCGTGGCCGGGGAACGGGGCGAGGGGGGTGGGGTAAGAGAAATAGAGGGAGAACCACCTGGGAGCGGGAATCCGGGAGTAGGGATGGATCGGCTCCCGCCCGCCGCGCGTCGACCTTCTGCATTAGCCAGGTTTCAGAGGAGGGCAAGCCATCGGTCGCCCCATTCAGTTCGCCCAGCAGCTTCAGGAAGGAAAGAATAATCGCACCGGACCGGACCAGGCGGGCTTTTCTCTGCGCGGCTGTGGAATCGCACTGTCTGTGTGCTGTGCGCCTCTGGGCAAATTACTTACCCTCTCTGGGCTCCAGTTTCCATCTTTGTGGTTTCTCGTGTGCGTGTGTTTTAAGGCTAAAAATAGGACGTTTCCTCCTAGGATTTCTGTGAGTCTCTGTGTGCTGGGAACCCAGGAAGCACTTCCTAAATGTTAGATGTTATTTCCCTTGGATAAACTGAGATCGGGTCTCCCGGTCCCATTTTACCCATGAGGAGATTCAGGCTCAGACAGGTTCAGTAACTTGTCCACAACAATTAGATGGAAGCAACAGGATTTGAACCCAGGAAGTCGAACTCCAGAGCCAACAGTAAGGTCTAGTCCAAGTCCTACTACTTCCTAGAAGGACTGGGGGAGGGGACAGTAAACTGATACTGAGACTCCTTCTCTCTATCTGTGAAATGGGTACAAAAACAGTGCCTAACGGTGGGTTATTATAAGGATTAACAGAGCTAATACATACCATAAATGCCTCCCTCCTAGAATGTGCATGCCACAAAGGCAGGATTTTTTTTCTCTTCTGTTTTGTTTGCAGTTACTTCCCCAGTGCCTGGCACATAGTAAATGCTCCATGAGTACTTGCTGAATGACTAAGGAACACATATAATTGCCATGTATCAATAATCCCTATTAGTTCCATGTTATTGATGAGGAGACTGAGGTTCAGAGAGGTTAGGTAACTTGCAGGATGTCACACAGGTGGTTGGTAGAGGAGTCAACATTTGAACCCAGGTCTGTTTGATCATAAACAGAGTCTTGATGTCCAATCCAGGTTCCATCACATCCGGGTAGGGTGAAATGTGGCAAGTTATTTAACTCTTCTGTGCCTCGGTTTCCTTATCTGTAAAATGGGGACGATCGTGTGTGTTTTTCTGTATTAGCACTCAGCAGGCACCCAATAAACACTGGCTACAGTGAATGCTGACCGCCCACGCCAAGAGTGGAGGGGCTGGCACAGCAGGCGTGTCCATCTAGAGGAGGCAGGGAGGAGAGTGGAGGACGGAGGGGGAGGAGATGACTAAGGAGCTTTCTTGTGTTCTGTGTGATCCACAGAACCAGGCCCCGTTTGCTCTCTGGAACATTCCTGAGAAGTCTCCCCACCACCACCACCACCACCACCCAGTGCTCAGTGCAAAAGGAGGGGTGTCACCTGGTGTCCTGCTCTCCAGCCAGTGTAGAAGGAGGCTGTCATGAGAGCCTGGTACCCTTTTGTTGTATAAACAGGGAACAAAGTCCTCTCCGCTTCAGTTGATTCTCTGCTAGCAGATGAGGCTTTTGGGAGGAGGATTCAGGTGGCAAGGGCAGTTATGCAGTGGTTATTCCAGCTGGATCTGGGTTCCGATAGCATCTCTAAAAGTTCCAGCTCTGGGACTTTGGCAAGTTGCTTTCCGAGCCTCATCTGTTGAATGGACACAGGGTTATTGGAAGGCTCATTTGAACTCATGTCTAGACAGCATTTAGCACACTATCTGGACCATGATACATGGCAGCTACTGTTGCTCATGTTATTGGAAGCTTGATGCTTCTTTCTCTTCCAGGCCTTGGGACCTGCTGCTGTGCAGGTAACACGCTCCAAGGAGGGCTAAATAAAGTGCCCTTTCCTGGAACTCCTTCTCATCTAGAGAGTCTCATTCCAGGGATTCCCCACTTGTCAAATCCTTGGAGTTTTGTGCCGCCCTAAAGTGTGCCAAGGCAGTTCCTGGGGACAGTAAGCTGGCATGTGAAGGAAAGGGCACCTCGCTCTCAGCTTAGGAAACTCCGTCCTTTGATGTGGGCACTTGGTGGTGGTAGGGAATCCTAGCCTTGTAATATTATTTGAGTCGTTAACATTGTTCTGTTTACTCTGTGCCAGGCATTGTGCTAAGCCCCAGCTCTAGTGATCTATGGAACGCGGGCTCCAGAGCCAGGCTGCCTGAGTTCTAATCCTGCTTCTGCCACTTTTTAGCTGTGTGACTAGGGGCCAAGTTACTTTACCTCTCTGTGTTTCAAATCTGTAAAATGGGATGATTGTGATATACCCAATAACAGAGCTGCTGTGAGGATTAAGTATAAGCAACGTATATATGGTGATAAGAACAACGTAATGGTAAACGTTATCCATTTATATATGTTATGACTGTCTTCACTTTGCAGCTGAGGAAACTGAGCACAGCTCAGGGAAATTAAGACATTAAAAGCGCTATCCTGCCCTAGCTGGTTTGGCTCAGCGGATAGAGCATCAGCCCTGGTCGGGGTGCATGTGGAAGGCAACCAATTGATGTGTCTCTCTGCCTTGAAATGTGGCTGGTTCCGCGCTGCCTGTCCTTTTTTCAATTTATTTATTTGTTTGTTTCTTTTTAATATATTTTTATTGATTTCAGAGATGATTCTCTCTCTGTGTGTGTCTCCCGCATCCTCTTACTCTCTTTAAAAATCAATGGGAAAAATATCCTCAGGTGAGGATTAACTAAAGCGCTACCCTTTCTTCTCTCGCAATGGCCCATTGTTTCCCATTCCACTGCCCTCATCTTAATTCATGCCTGTCCTCCCACGCCCAGGTTCCTTCGTCTGCCCCTGTCTAGGATCTCTGTTTCCCATGTCTGGGTCTCCCAACATCTGCTGCCAGAAAGTTCTCTCTCTTCTTCTGTTTTTATAAATTGATTTTTTTTTTTTGAGAGAAAGGGAGAGAGAGAGAGAGAGAGAGAGAGAGAGAGAGAGAGAGAGAGAGATGGGTTTGTTGTTCCATTTATTTATGCAATTTTTGCCTGATTCTTATATGTGCCCGGACCAGTAGTTGAACCCACAACCTCCGCGTATCCAGACTACGCTCTGACCACCTGAGATACTCGGCCAGGCTCTCTGCTTTACTTCCAAAACTTTAGTTCCCCAGTGACCTTGGAACTAGTTCTTTTTCTTTTTTCTTTTCTCTTCAGCTGAGACAGAAGAGATGATTTATTGTACACATTGCATTCAACCACAACTGAGAACAGAACTAGTGCAGAATGTCTCAGGTCCAGGGCAAGGGACCAAAAGGAACTGTTTTGTATGAGCGAGGTGGGTCTCTCAAAAGGTGGTTGCCGAGATCAGATGGCGATGTATGTTGTAGATCTGCTGAAAGTTCTCGACACTAAGCATGCATTCCAACAATTTGTACCAGGGCCCCAGGCCTCTGGCTTCCCTCATTTCTGCCCCAGTAATTTCCATGGTGCACAAGCTAATGGTTGGACCTCGGCCTCGTCTTTCTCCTTCTGCGCTTCAGCCTGCCCATTCATTGCTTCCTCCACTTAGCTCTCACGGCACAAGGTTTCTAAGAACATGGTGCAGCACAAAGATTTCTAAGAACATGGTGCAAAGGTCAAGGAAGCCTAGTTCTTTTCTATTATCTGATTTAAAACATTGTGCATGTACAAGTTACTTTAAAATATTATGCCTAGCCCTAGCTGGCTTGGCTCAGTGGATAGAGCGTCAGCCTGTGGACCGATGGGTCCCAGGTTCGATTCCGGCCAAGGGCACATGCCTGGGTTGCGGGCTCGATCCCCAGTAGGGGGTGTGCAGGAGGCAGCCGATCAATGATTCTCTCTCATCATTGATGTTTCTATCTCTCTCTCCTTCTCCCTTCCTCTCTGAAATCAATAAAGAAATATATTTTTTTTTTTTAAAAAGATTATGCCTATAGCCCTGGGCCAGGTAGCAGTTGATTAGCGCATCATCTCCATACACCAAGGTTGTGGGTTCAATCCCTCTCTCTCTCTCTCTCTCTCAAATCAATAAATAAAAAGAAAAACAAATGTATGTCTTATAAGAATATTTGCAGAGGATGTGAGAAGCTCTGCAATTTCATCCTCTGGTGATAATCATTGTTTTGATTTTCATGTATATTTTGAGTTCTCCCTCCAGGCATACTAATATAGATTTTTAAAATTTGTCTTAAAAAACGAGATCATGCTATCCAAACTGTGTGTGATTCACAGCAGTAAATTTTCCCAAAATTTAATTTATTTTTTGAATGTTACACCTCTGCACGGTATAAAATCCAAGAGATGGCTGGCAAATATTGAAAAAAATCTCTCTCTTCGTTCTCACTCCAGAAGCCATCTCACTCACCAATTTACACTCCACCTGCAGACAAAGAAACATGTAATTACAGTTTGTAGGGCAAATTTTGTGTCATAAGCCACAATACTTTATAGTCGTAACGTGCTAGTCAGGATATGATTAAATCAGCCTGCCTTGAACTGTGGCTGGTTCCATGCTGTCTGTCCTTTTTTCAATTTATTTGTTTGTTTATTTATTTTTAATATATTTTTAATTGATTTCAGAGAGGAAGGAAGAAGGAGAGAGAAATAGAAACATCAATGATGGGAGAGAATCCATTGATCGGTTGCTTCCTGCACGCCCCCTTACTGGGGATCCAGCCCGCAACCGGGGTATGTACCCTTGACTGGAACCAAACCTGGGACCCTTCAGTCTACAGGCCGATGCTCTATCCACTGAGCCAAACCGGCTAGGGCTGCTGCCTGTCCTTTTATTCCTGGAAAGGATGCCATCATAATTGTGAAGTTAAACCTGTAAGGTCTGAATGTTGCCCCTGGGGCTAAGTCTGCAGAACAAATTGGCCAGTGCCTGAGGGTGTCTTGTGGAGCATCCTGTTCTAGAAAAATGCTTTAGTGAATAAATGGAAGGATAGTCTCTTTCCACTCCACCTCCCTCCCTGTGGGGAAAAAGAAAACACACACCCCACAATATGACTTACTTCCTTATGGTATCCAAGAAATAAAAGTATTTTCTAGAAAGGACTTTGTTCTTTTACTGCACTGATGCCAAAGAATATTCATGAGAAGTTCAGGAAGAAAGAAATGCACAATTTGGTCCCTGAGCTGGGGCTTCTTCTCCTCTAACCCGAGACACAGAGGCCATGGAGCAGCCATGATGTTGGGGGTCGAGGACTGACCTGCGTTTAATGGGTGAGACCCAGTTATTCATTGGCCGGCAAAGGGAGACATGATAACCAGGGTGGCATAAAATGGTCAGGAGCTCGTAAACGTCCCCTCCCTGGGAGCCCAGCCACGGGACTAAGATTAAACAGGGCTGTGTTTAAGGCAGAATAAGACTAACTCAGTAATAAAAGAGGACCCACTACCTCTGCAGAGTGGAGAGGAAATGCCTGCGTGTTCCCACAGGTAAGAGAGGGCAGTTTGTCGCAGGCAAGGGAACGTGTGTTGGCTTGAAGAGAAAGCTCTACAACTGTCTGCCTGAATCAGAATCTGGACGTCCCTGAGTCCTAACTGTGAGTTACTGTATTTTTCTGGCCTGCGTTTTGTTAGAGGAAGAATGACTGTGGGGAAGTCGCAGGCAAGGGAACGTGTGTTGGCTTGAAGAGAAAGCAAATATGGTGCACTGTAAGCACTCGATAAATTTTCCCTTTAACTCCTCCTCTTCTCCTCATACTCCTTTTCTTAGTTTGCTTGTCTGCAGAATGGGCAGTATGCTCAGAGCACCCACTTGCACAGGTGGATAGTAGAGCTAATAAGAAAATATGGTGCACTGTAAGCACTCGATAAATTTTCCCTTTAACTCCTCCTCTTCTCCTCATACTCCTTTTCTTACTCTGATAACCAAGCTATTGATGATGATGATCAGAGAGGCAGGAATTTGAATCCCATTCTGCCTCTGTTTAAGCCTTGTGACTTTGGACAAATGGCTTAACCTCTCTGGGCCTCATTGTAATCATTATAAAGTGGGGGTAGTACATCCTTTCCATAAAGTTGCTTGAGGGTTCAATTGCTAATGCGTGGGAAGGCATAGCACATGAGAGGGCATAGCACCGGCCTAGTGCTCAAGGAAGTTCTGGGTAAATGGTCCTGTCTTTATGCTTTATTACTCTGGGAGGACACAGAGTCATCAGGTTCGAGGTTTGAACATCTTTTTTAAAGCGCGGTGAGTCACTGAATGTTTGCCAGGAGTTCCTGGAACGGTGGTGGGAGGTAGGGCTATTTTACAGCTCAGGCTATTTCCTAGAGTGTAAATCCCAGCTGAGGGAATGCTAATCGTTAGGTAGGTCATTTCCAGAGAGGACACTCCTTAATCATCGGGGAAGAAATAAGGAGCGGGGTGAGATTTCTGTGTTTTTACCAGAACAAACTAATTCTGTTTCCTATGGCATTTGAATCTGGGTGGGTATCACTTAAGAGAATTGTAGGCCCGTGGTTCCCGTTCCCAGCCTGGCCTGTATCAGCACCCCCCATAAATGCAAACCAGTGGCTTTCCAACGGAGACAGAGACTTGTTTTATAAATCTCACAATCGCAGGAAAGTTCTCAACGTGAGACGAGGTCGGCGAAGGAAAATGGTTTTATTTGGCACAAGAATGTCATTCCCAGGGTGGGATGACAGTACCTGGCAGCGTGAGACTCACAAACACCTGGATTTCGGGGTCCTGCCTGCCAGTCAGCATGGAGCTAAGCCAAATTGGAGCAAAAGGACAAATCAGTCATCTTGATCCGGTCTTTATTGAAAATGTGGACATTTTGGATCATCATGGATTTTTGTGTTATTTTCTACTTTTAAAAATACTGCTTTAAACTATTTATCTTGATTACTGGGGTTTTGGGTATCCCTACTGTTAGCCCTGATGCCAATGACACCGAATCTAGAAACTTCCCAAGTTTAACATCATATTTACCTATCCTGAGCAAAAAGATGACCAACATCAAGATGTGAATTTGGCCCTGGCCAGTGTTGTGCAGTGGTCAGAGCATCAGCCCATGCACCAGAGGATTGTGGGTTTGATTCCTAGTCAAGGGCACGTACCTGGCTGGTGAGTTCGCTCCCTACCCCTGTCGGAGCATGTGGGGAAGGCAACCAGTTGGTCGATGTGTCTCTTTCACATCGATGTTTCTCTCTCTCTTTCTCTCTCTCTCTCTCTCTCTCTCTTCCCTCCCCCCCTCATCCCCTACCTCCCTTCCACTTTCTCTGAAAAGCAATAGAAAAACTATTCTCAGGCTCTTGCTCATCCTCTGTGAGACTGCTGTTCAGCGCTGTTGAGATTTCTTTCCAGTGTCTTTTCGTCTTGTTTCCGCTTAATCTCAAGCAATTTTTCAACGGAGTTTGGCTGAGCACAGGATCTTCAGTTAAGAGTCATTTTTCCTCAAAACTTTGCGGGCTTGGGGATGGCCTCCCCGTAGCTGAGGGCAAAGCCCAGACCTCTCTTTGGATAAGGTTACATTCTTTGCTACATGGTGTTCACCCTAAAATCAAAGGGCACCCTATAGGTGCCAGAGTGGAAGCAGCCTGCTTGTTGAGGTTAAATATGCTCATGGTTGCCGCCCAGCCTGTGCAGCCAACCCTTACCTGCCTGCCTGTGCCTGGCACCTCACTGGCACTGGGCCGGGTGGCATGTCCCACCTCTGCCTGTCTCCCCTGGTGCCCCTTCTGATCTGCAGTTTCCTCCACCCTGGCTTATCCATCCATGCATCCACTCACTTTCTGAATTTTGGAAAGTCATGGTCATCTCTAGTCTTATTCTTTACATTGTTAATGGATTTATTCCCGTTTGTGTACCTTTTCTGTAACTTCACTGAGACTTTCGGAAGGTAGGCTCAGGCTACCATCTTGAAGCAGATTGCAGGGTTTTGTTGTTGTTATTGTTGTTGTTGTTATGTTCTGAATAGAATAGGATTTTTAGCATTTTGTTCCTTCCCCCTGAACCATTTCAAGAAATTTGTTTTGTGACCCATCAAGGACGAATCAAATTTGTCCTGTGGCTCAGTGAAGGCAGGCGGGACTTGGAGTTCTGTGGACCTAGGTTCTAGCCCTGGATGTGGACAAGCCGTTTAACTTCCAGTGAGTTACTTTATGTCTTTGGAAACGATAAAGCACAATGATGCCAATTTTGGAATCAGTTTACCTGGTTTTATAACCAAGCTCCACTTCTTACTGGCTGTGTTTCCTGGCCAAGTTGCTTAGCCTTTCTGTGCCTCAGTAGCCTTCTCAGTAAAACAAGGGCAATAATAGCACCTGTGGTAAGGATTTAATGGGCTAACACCTGTCAGGTCCCCATAGCAGTGGCTGGCACATACATATTCGTTGTTTTGTCATCCTTGGTTTGTGCTTTTGTTTTTCTGTCTGCAAATCAAAACCAATAATACTTAGGTTGTGTTATATGTGTGTTTAAATAGGCAATATAAGGACTATTATATTATGGGGAATTGAATTAGTCTGATTAAGAATTAAGCTTCTAGCCTGGCTGGCATGGCTCAGTGGTTGAGGGTCGATCTATGAACCAGGAGGTCACAGTTCCATTCCCGGTCAGGGCACATGCCTGGGCTGCGGGCTTGTTCCCCAGTGTGGGGTGTGCAGGAGGCAGCCAATCAATGATCCTCTCTCATCATTGATGTTTCAATCTCTCCCTTCCTCTCTCTGAAATCAATAAAAATATATATATATTTTAAAGGTGAGAATGCCTAGACACAGAGGGCTTTAAGGTTTATCAGTTTTCACTGCTCCTGGCAGGATTCTGAGCACAGGGACCGTGGGAAGGGGACAGGAGGGCTCCCGAGCACATTAGACCATTCTCTGTATCTTTGCCGTGCCTGGGTGGTGCCCTTCATGGGCTTAAAGTTCATATTTCTTTTTCAGCCTCTGAAACTTTTTCATGTGCTTAACAAGCTAAAATCTATATTTCTCTTGCATTCATAAAATACAACTCTCTTTCCTTGTGAATTAAGTAAATATCCTCAAAACTTAGTAAATTCCTTGGTGAAGGGAAAACACAGAGAGAGAACAAGAAGACATACCCATTTAATTTTATTTAGATTTTTTTGGCTCCTATTCATAGCTTTGATATTGGTTCTTGCACACACAGACCTTAGTTTAGAAGGGTCCAAACCTATGTCGACGGATGTGCCTGGGTGAGAGGCGGAAGCACGCTCTGGAAAGCTCTGTGGGCCATGCATCGACAAGCGTGTCGTTATGGGAGGGTTTTGTTAAATGGGTGATTAGAGGTTATGCCCTCACATGCTTTTCAGAAACTGTTGCCTTTATAAACATTGCCTTTATTTCCTTGTTCTAAATATCATACACGGCAGGTAAAGGATTTAAGGCGTTTGTTTGTAGTGGCTTGGATGATGAAAGCCCGGCTAATCGTTAAGCTAACATGACAAATCCAGGAGGAACAACGAAGTCTTTGCAAACCAAACCTGGGTCTCTGCTGAAATGTAGGTGTGTTTGTGTGGGATGGCCTGGTGCCTGGGCAACCTCTCGGGGACGTGTAGTAGCCTTTGTGTTGGAAATGACTTTCTGAGATCAGGAGGAAGGAATCGAGGCTTCCAGAGCTGTGATGATGAAAGCTTCGTGGAAATGAGATGTCTGGGATGAGCCATTTCTTTTGGCTCAAAAGAAAAAAAAATATTTTCCCTTCCTTTTCAGGAATTCTTAGCAGCATAGACTGGTAGTGTGTGTGTGTGTGTGTGTGTGTGTGTGTGTGTTGGGGGAAGAGGTCAAGGATGCAATTATCTTATTGTATAATGTCCATTGTTTCCCCAAATTTAGTAATTTGCATTCCACTTTCATAATCTTTGCCCCTTTTCTTGCCATGCATAGTAATGTTTACCTATTCTTTTTTACCTAATAGATTTGTTTTAAAAGGAAACTGATGTCATTATTAAATGGGAAACTTGTACCACTAGCTTATAAATATAGGTGACTGTATATTTATATGCATACATACATATAGTTCAAACCAAACTGTGTTATTAAATTCCAGCTAAATTGTGCTGAGTGTGAGAAGCTACATTCTGTGCAATTCCACTTATGGGACATTTTGGAAAAGGCAGAACTGTAGGATCAGTGATGGGCAAAGGGTGGGGGGAGGGGTTGATTTTAGAGGGGTGGCCCGAGGGAGCTTGGGGGGATGAAACTGCTCTGTAACCTTATTGTAGGGGTCGTTATGCATGTGTTCAAATTCATAGAACTATGCACCAAAAATATTTCACTGTATGCTATTTTAAAAATGAAATAGTTAAGTTCGAGTCCTATGTTGTGGCCTGAAGAAGTTCTGAGCTTGGAGCCTTGCTCCATCTTTGTGGATAAAGAGACTATGGCAAATTCAGAGAGGTGCTAAAAAGTTAATAGCACCAACGGAGACTTTCCCTGGTTGTTAATTTGAAATATTGAATGAAAATTTAAAAAGAAGGAACTATCCCTGGGAAATTCTTTGTTATTTTCTACCAGGGAAATGATCCTTGCAAGAATCCCTGAACTTGTTTGGACCCCTCAGTTTATGGGCTGTATTTGTGCCAAATATGGATCCAGGCATGAGTGACCCCTCCCTTCCCTTTTCCCCTCCCCCCAGAGTAGTCCAGCTGATGCCAGTGTAGGTTTATTTCCCTTCCCGCTGGCTGAGGGTGGCCGCCACCAAGATGGACTCCAGGTGATGGATGAGATGAAGGAGAACTTTGTGGGACAACATTCAACATTCATTCATTCAACAATATTGAGTGCCTTCTACACGTCAGGCATGGTATTAGATGCTGGGGATAAAGTGAGCAACATAGAATAACCCCTGCCCTTACAGAGCTTTCAGTCTGGTGGAGGATAAATATTGAACAATATGTACACCAAGTTAGTATATAATTACAAGTTATCTATATATATACAAGCCTAAGTGACCATTCGACCTTTCAACCAGTAGCTATGACATGCACTGACCACCAGGGGGCAGACGCTTAACGCACAGGCATGGAAACATGGAACAGACTGATGAATCTCAGAGGGAAGGGAGGGAGGGTGGGAAGAGATTAACCAAATATCTTATATGCATACTAGAGGCCCAGTGCATGATTCCCTGCACTGGTGGGGTCCCCTTGGCCTGGCCTGTGGGGATCGGGCCAAAACCAGCAGTCTGACATCCCCTGAGGGGTCCCAGATTGCGAGAGGGTGCAGGCCAGGCCGAGGGACCCCACTGGTGCATGAATCCATGCACTGGGCCTCTAGTTAGTACATAATTAAGTCCTATGGGAAAAGGGCAAGATGATACAAAGAGACCTTCAAGGGAACTATTTAGATGTGTGTGTGTGTGTGTGTGTGTGTGTGTGTGTGTGTGGCAGGGGGATGGGGTAAGATGCCCCTCTGTGAAAGAGGAGTTAGCCACACCAAGAATGGAGGGAAAAGCATTTTAGGCAGAGGGAACAACATGTGCAAAGGCCATCACTCAGGAATACAGCCCAGTGTTTTAGTGCAGGGGTTGGCAAACTATGCTATGACGCTCAAATGTGGCCTTTAACCTAAGAGTGTTTTTAAAAAAATATTTTTAAATTATTGACAAAAGAATAATAATTAATGACACGTGAAAATTGTGACATTCAAGTTTTGGTGTCCATAAACTGGAACACAGACACACCCACTCAATTACGTCAGCTGTCTTTGTCAAGTGCAGGTGGGGTTGGAAAAGTGTTCAGGGCTGTTGGGTTTTTATTTTCCTTTTATTGCTGTGATGGATGTTATGTTAAACATTTCAGTGATGGCTTTATTGTGCTTGTTTTGAGGCTTTAAAGTAAATGGGACAGTTCAAAAACTCAGTACGTTTTGATTACAGCAAATTTTGACTTATTTTAAAGCCTGCATAACTTATTTGGGGATTGAGCAAAAAAGCATTCACATAGTCAGAGTATCCCAGCTTTTCCTCTTCCCTTTCCCCCCACAGTGCTTGTGTTTTACTCTTTTTTAAAACTGGGTTTCATGTTTAAATTACTGCGATTTGGAAAAATTATGTCTCCTTTTTTGTCTTTACTGTTCTTTTTTAAATTGTAAAATATACATAACACTATATTTATCATCTTAACCATTTTTAAGTGTGCAGTTCAGTAGTGTTAAGTACTTTCGCATCGTTATGCAACCAATCTCCAGACCTTTTTTATCTTGCAAAACTGAAACTCTATACCTATTAAACAACTCCCTGTTTTGTATTTCTGTGCGTCTAACTACTCTAGATAACTCACACAACTGGAGTCATACAGTTTCTGTCTTTATCTGACTGGCTTATTTCACCTGGCATAATGTCCCTAAGGTTTAACCATGTTGTATCCTGTGTCAGAATTTCATTCCTTTTTTAAGAATGTAAAATTTTTATTTTATTTTTTCCATCACCATTTATCCCCTCTATATCCTCTTCCACCTCTACCCACTCCCCCCTCTCCCCCCACACACAATAATTTCATGCCTTTATAAGAATGAATAATATTCCATTGTGTGGCTACACCAATTTTGTTTATCCATTCGTCCATAGATGAACACTTGAGTTTCTTTCACTTTTTGTTTTTTTGTAAATCTCTTTGAAACCATGCTTTTGATACTTTTGGATATATACCCAGAAGTAGGAATGCTGAATCGTGTAGCAATTCTATTTTTAATTGTTCGAGGAACCACCATATTGTCTCCCATTGTGGCTGTACCATTTTACATTCCCACCAACAGTGCACAAAGGTTGCAAATTGTTCACGTGTTTACTAACAGTTCTTATTTTCTGTGGGGGTTTTTTCATATTGGCCATCCCAATGGATATGCGGTGATATCTCATTGTGGTTTAGATTTGAATGTCTTAATAATTAGTGATGTGAACACCATTTCATATACTTGTCGGCCATTTGATTATTTTCTTTGGGGAAATGTCTATTCAAGTCCTTTGCCCAGTTTCTCATCTGGTCACTTGTGGGGGTTTTTTTTGTGGCTGCATCATAGGAGTTCTTTCTATCTTCTGGATACTAACCCGAGATCAGATATGTGATTTGGAATTATTTCCTCCCATTCCATGTGTTGCCTTTTCACTCTTTTGATTATGTCCTTTAGTGCACAAATTTTGATATAGTCCAATTTGTCTACTTTGACTTTTGCTGCCTGTGCTTTTTTTCACATCTAAGAAATCACTGCTAAATTCAATGTCATGAATCTTTTGCCCTGTTTTCTTCTAAGAGTTTTATAGTTTTAAGTCTTACTTTTTTAGGCTTTGGATCCATTTTCAGTTAAATCTTGTATACGGTGTAGGGTACGAGACCAACTCCAGTCTTCTGCGCGTAGATGTGCAGTTTTCCCAACACCGTTTGTTGAAAAAGCTGTTCTTTCCCCATTGAATGGTCTTGACAGCCTTGTAGAAAATCGTTTGACCCTTTAGAAGAGGGTTCATTTCTGGATTCTCTGGTCTCTTCCACTGGCCTATGTGTCTGTTGTTTTGCCAATTCTTGCCCTTTTTTACACCACTTTGTTCATTGTTTTTCTTTTTCTTTTTTTAACCCTCACCCGAGGATATTTTTCCATTGGTTTTTAGAGAGAGTAGAAGAGAGAGAGAAAGATAGAGAGAAATATTGATGTCAGAGAAGCACATTGATTGTTGCCTCCTACACGAGCTCCGATCAAGGCCCGGAGCCTACAATCAAAGTACATGTCCTTGACCTGAATCAAACACGGGTCCCTTCGGTCCACAGGCCAACTTTCTATCCACTGAGCCAAACCGGCTAGGGCTCATTGTTTTCTTTTCTTTGTTTTGTTTTTTTATGCAAAAAAAGCCTTTTTTTTTCTCCTGGATCAAAATTGTGATGTTTCTGTTATCTATCTTTAATGGGGGAGAAAAACTCTGCCTCCATTTCCCCCTTCTACTTGAGCAATCTTCGTGGATTGTTTGAATGATGTAAGTAACTAAATAAGTAAATTAAAAAGTGAGGAAGTCAGTCTACTAGTATGTGGGAGATGGTCAAGTGTAGTTAAGAAAGTTATGTTAAAGTCCTTGCCCTGCCTAATATCTGTGAAATTTGGAGAAGTTACCAAGTCCTCTAAACCTCAATTTCCTCATCCATGTAATGGGAGCATGAAGAGTCCCTCTCGCTGAATCGAGTGCAGATTCTGGGCAAGTATGTGCATACATTGCTCCATATCTGGCTCAGAGTAAGCAGTAGATTTTATGCCTCAAAAGTACACATTTCCTTACTTTGTCCATTTCACTTCCTAACTTAGATCTCACTTTCATCCAAAATGTCCACTTCTTTCTCTTTAATGAGAAAGTCTCCCATCTGATTCCCTCCCTTTTTTTTTCTATAAATTTTCTTCACATCATTGACTTGGAGAGTTGGACAAGCCCTTCTAGACCTCTCCTGTTCATGTCAGTTAACTGGTCATTGTCAAACACAGAGTGGGTGGGAGAAGTGGTGATTTTGTCTCCTGAAGACATTTGGCAGTGCCTGGCCCTAGCTGGTTGTCACAACTTGAGGAGGGTGCTGCTGGCACCTGTAGGCAGAGACCAGCGCTAAACATACGACGATGCACAGGACAGCCCCACAGCAGAGAATTATCTGGCCCCAAATGGCAGTACTGCTGAGAAAGAAACACCTAGTTTAACAGAGGCTAATCCTGCTGGCTTTGTTTTCCTATATTAGCGTCTTACACTTGCCTTTTTGCAAGCTGCATTGGATACTGACCGAGTGTAATCCAGAGAAAAGGAGAAAAGGTCAGTTTGGGGACTATTCCTGGTTATCCTTCTGAGGTGACAATGTGAAAATGAATACGCTACTTATCTGTAGCTGTTAGGAATTAGTACGACGTCTTGGGGCCCATCGTCCTTAAGAACTGAAAACACGGAAACCAAACAACCTGGCAAAACCACTTCCAGGTCTCTTCCTTGGAGAAGTTTTTTTTTCATGAACACAAAGAGATGGCAGCTGATCATTTAATAGTGAAAAATGGGAAACGGCCTACATGTCCATCAGTAGGAGAAGCACTAAATATGCTGGTCATATAATGGAACAGTGCACAGCCATTACGATGAACAAACTTCTAGTAACTAGCCGTAGTTACTAGAACTACCAACATGGAGAGATCGCAAAGCCAATTTTATGTTAATAAAAAAAAAAAGGCAAGTTGCAGAAAATATGTAGGATGTGAAATAGAGAGCCATAGACACAACCTTTATGATTGAAGCGACAGTATTGTCACGTATTGACACACATATGTGCCTTCACTCGTTTCCTGGGGCTGCTGTAACAAGGTACCACCGCCTGGGTGGCTGACATAACCAAAACGTATTGTCTCACAGTTCTGGAGGCTGGAGTCTGAACACGAGGTGTTGAGAGGGTAATGGTCCCTCTGACGCCTGTAGAGGAAGGACCCTTACTTGCCTCTTCCAACTTCTGGTAGCCCCGGACTCTCCTTGTCTTGTGGCAGGATAACTCCTGTCTTCACACGGTGTCCTCCCAATGTCCGTTCACACATTCCTCCCTCGGTGCACGTCTGTGTCCGAATTTCCCTTTTCCATAAGGACATCAGTCATATCGGATTAGGGCTCGCCCTCATGACCTCATTTTTAACCAGTTAACTGCTTCGTGTCCAAAACAGAAACCATCCCCATTTCTTCCATATGCGCCGGAATATTTGCGAATTTAAGTTACCATAATTTTCTTTACAAACCCAGAGATGTCACTAACAAGTCTGATTTTAAAATTGGGCGACCAGAGTTGATATGTGAGGTTTGCAGCTATAGACACGCGTGGCGGCGTCTGGGGGAGGTCTGCTGCTTGCGTCTATAGGCGCTTATGGCATACAATGGGTATATATATATATATTTTAGAGGCCATATGCACGAAATTCCTGAAAGAGTAGGCCCTCCTTCCCCTGGCTGCTGGCACTGTTTCTTTCTGTCACCTGGGACCCAGGCTTCCCTCGCAGCCCCGGCTTCATCCAGAAGGTCGTCCGGTCTAATAGCGTATTACGCTTTTATTATTATAGATATATATATTTACTTATTTCAGAGAGGAAGGGAGAGGGAGAGAGAGAGAGAAACATCAATGGTGAAAGAGAATCATTGATTGGCTGCCTCCTGCACGCCCCACACTGGGGATAGAGCCCACAACCCAGGCTTGCGCCCCAACCTGGAATCGAACTGTGACCTCCTGGTTCATAGGTAATCGCTCAACCACTGAGCCACGCTGGCCAGGCCTAATGACCTCATTTTAACTTTATTACCTGTGTAAAGACTCAATTACCAAATAAGGTCACAGTCTAAGATTTCAACCTATCTTTTTCCGGGGACACAATTCAGCCCCTACCAGTGGTCAAAGTATAAACAGTATGACCTGAAGGTCCCACACCAAATTCATGATAGTGGTGGTTTCCGGACAGAGAAGAAGGGGGACATCAGTGGGAAGGTGGATTGGGGAGGGGCGTAGAGAGCTCCAGTTTTACCAGCAACGTTTCATTTCCTGGGTAAAATAAACACAAATCTTGAATTAATATGAAAAGTATTAGTATTTGCTAATATTTGCTCTTTTATTCTCTATACTTGACTAGAGTTTAATTTTTTTTAATATATTTTATTGATTTTTTACAGAGAGGAAGGGAGAGAGACAGAGAGTTAGAAACATCGATGGGAGAGAAACATCAATCAGCCGCCTCCTGCACATCTCCTATTGGGGATGTGCCCGCAACCCAGGTACATGCCCTTGACCGGAATCGAACCCGGGACCCCTCCGTCCACAGGCCGACGCTCCATCCCCTGAGCCAAACCGGTTTCGGCTAGAGTTTAATTTTTTAAAAGTGATTAAGAGAAAACAAGAAGGCACGTGAGGCAGCATTTCTCACTTGCGTTTGCACCTGACCGAGCTGTACAGTATGAAATAAACTTTTATAGAAGTCAAAGTCCTCTGTTTTTCAGCATATGTGGCTCTGCCTGCAATCAGCAACTCGGAAAATTCAGACTTCAGACCAATATCGGAGATTCTAACCATTTGTAAATCATCTGCCCTCCAGCTCCTATCAAAAGCTCTCCAGAGAGCAGCCCCCAGCGCGGCTGACACTGTGGTTCCCACAGCATCTTCAGACCAGGTCGGTTTGTGCAGTTTGCATCCATTTGGAACAAAGTGAGGAAAATAAGGATAGAGGAGTAAGTTTTTATGAAGTTGGACCTATTCAATTAACTGGCCTCCCTTCCTTTTGAGATGGGAACCTTCTCCTTAAAAAAAAAAAAAGTCCATAAAATGTTTTATGAAATAATAGTGATCGTGAGCTGTAACTGTTATTGTTTTTAATGATCTTATTTAGCAAAAATAAAATGTTTCTTACCCTCAAATTTTTTTTTTTTAATTTGGTTGGTCTTTTAAATCAAACGGATGGTGGCTCATCGGAGCTAGTTAAGAATTTCTATAGAGCCAAAACCGGTTTGGCTCAGTGGATAGAGCGTCGGCCTGCAGACTGAAAGGTCCCAGGTTCGATTCCGGTCAAGGGCATGTACCTGGGTTGCGGGCACATCCCCAGTGGGAGATGTGCAGGAGGCAGCTGATCGATGTTTCTCTCTCATCGATGTTTCTAACTCTCTATCTCTCTCCCTTCCTCTCTGTGAAAAATCAATAAAATATAAAAAAAATATTTAAAAAGAATTAAAAAGAAAAAAAAGAATTTCTATAGAATCACTTTGATCATTTTGTCTCTGGGTCTTAAATATGTATGTATTTTGTATCATTTATAGGAGTGTAGCTAGATAAGCAATGTTGATTTTAATTAGGTTTAGAGGTTTACCTTGCTATCTGTTTGCCCAACAAAGTTCACCCCCTTAGAAAAATAAATAAAAGGTACACCTGATATGAGAATGTGTGGTTTGCTTTGCCTCTTATAGGGTGTTATCTTGCATTTGGTGATCAAGTTTATTGTTTTATAAGCCCTGGTTTCTTTCCTTATCTTTCAGGTAATAAATGGCTTCAATTGGCCAAATTAACCTTTGCCCAGTTCACAGCTGCATGGCCATGATATTCTGGCCTGGGCCTGGGCAGGAGGTGAGATCAGAGAGAAGAACCATGACCAGCATCCTCTGCTGGTACACACATTCTTTTTTTATAGCGACATGATATTCTATTGTGCAGAAGTGCTGAGAGATTTGGTCCACCCCCTGTGGCTGGGCTTTTGGATTGGTTCCAGTTTTGTGTTATTATGCACAAAGCTTGGCCTGATAACCCTTAATGACTCCAAGTCCCTGAATTTTTGGGAGGTCATTTTGGCAGCTGCAGAAAAGAGCTTGTGGGTGGCTTGCCTTGTCTTATGCTAGCATAAGATCGGCAAAGCTAAGAGGCAGCAGAGCTCTAGATAAGCAGCCTGAATGTGACCTCATCACGGTTTTAAAATGTACAGTAAGTCCTCACTTAACGTCTTCCATAGGTTTTGTGAAATGAGGTGTAACAAAACCAATTTTATTATCGGCTAATTGATATAAACAAGAGTTAAGTTCCTACAGCATCTCATTAACATTATAATGAAAGGACATTGAACAGAACTGTGAAGCTCTACTGTAATTGCATCTCGTATATTCCTGGACAAGCTGAATGACAAATGGGAGGTTACTGTGGTCACCCATTCGAACCAGGAGCCTTGCGAGATCAAACAGGGAGTCCACAGCGAACAGACTTAGCAAACATTTAAGTGCTTGGGAGTGTGACTGAAAGCCACAGAAGCAGGGAAATGGGAAGCCCTAAGTCCGTGGTCGGCAAACTGCGGCTCGCGAGCCACATGCGGCTCTTTGGCCCCTTGAGTGTGGCTCTTCCTAAGCCTTAGGAGTACCCTAATTAAGTTAATAACAATGTATCTACCTATATAGTTTAAGTTTAAAAAATTTGGCTCTCAAAGGAAATTTCAATCGTTGTACTGTTGATATTTGGCTCTGTTGACTAATGAGTTTGCCGACCTAGGTCCTAAGTGGAATGTCAAAGGAGGACTCAATAGCTGTTTCAGTGGCCCTAACTGGTACTAGAAGGTACTAGAGCAGTAACATTTGGAGGGGGGAAAGTATAGTATCCTCTGTGCTTTATCCAGGGCACAAAGCAAAATGATTCCTTTGAAGGGCAGGATATTTGTTCTTTCAACAGTGAATAGGAAACTATAAGTAAGGTGCTTAGAAGACCACGCCCACTGTATTTGACCATTCATACATGACTATTTCCCTATAGTTATTTCCTCCTTCCTCGTCTTTCCCAGTCCTTTTCTGTGGGCTTAGCTCTTTGTTTGTTTAGGAATTTGTCCCAGTGCAGGTGATAGTAGTTAGAGCACTATTTGTGCTTGAATTGTGAAAAAGACACGGTACACGAAGCTCCTGTCTAATGACATTAGTAGAACTGAGAACTGTATCAATAAATTTAAAACTAATTGTTGGCTGATCACATATGTCTATCTATCAATTTATCCATCCATCTACCTACTTTCTACTTATCTATCACCTATCTTTGTATTTATGTGCGTGTGTGTGTGTGTGTGTGTGTGTACTATATGAATATATATATATGAACCTATATATATAAAAGTCTAAGCGACCGTTTGACCATTCGATCATTCGACCATTCAACTGGTAGCTATGATGCACACTGACCACCAGGGGGCAGATGGTCAACGCAAAGGCATGGAAACATGGAACAGACTGATGAATCTCAGAGGGAAGTGGGGAGAGGAAAGGGTGGGAACAGATTAACCAAAGATCTTATGTGCATACTAGAGGCCTGGTGCACAGACTTGTGCACCGGTGGGGTCCCTCAGCCTGGCCTGTGGGGATCAGGCTGAATCCGTGCACCAGGCCTCCAACATCCCCTGAGGGGTCCCGGATTGCAAGAAGGTGCAGGCCTCTAGTAAATATACATGAATCAATTTGTCAGAGTTTCTAAATAAAAAGATTATCTTGTATCAGTCAGGCTAGGCTAAGCTCTGGCACATCAAGAAACAAGTTCAAAATCTCAATGACTTAACACATAAAAGTTTCTTTCTTGCTCAAAAAAAAGCTATGTGGGGCCCTGCCTGGTGTGGCTCGGTTGGTTGAGTGTTGCGCCATGCACCAAAAGGACACCGGTTGGATTCCTGGTCAGGGTACATGCCCTGGTTTCAGGCTCAAACCCCAGTAGGGAGTGTGTAGGAGAGAGCCAATAGATGTTTCTCCTTCACAGCAATGTTTCTCTCTCTCTCTCCCTTCCTCTCTCCCTAAAATCAATAAAAAACATACATTTTTTAAAAAGCTATTGTGGGTTCATGGAGGCGGAGGTGGCTGTGTTCCATTTAGTCATGCAGGACCCCAGGCTGATGAAGGAGACCCTATCTGAAGTGTCACTGGTTGTCTTGGCAGAGAAAAGGGGAGCCAGAGAGTTGTGTTTGGGCTCTTAAATCCTTTGGCTTGGAAGTATCACAGCCACTTACGCTCACAGCCCATTGGCTGGAAAGGCTGTATGCCACTGCCTTCCTGCAAGGTGGCTGTTCATCTCCTCGCAGTAACCTGGAGGGGACGCCACAGCCTCCTCCCCACCCTCCTCCTGCTGCTCATCCGGGATTGCTAGAGCTCCTGAGCCCTTTGCTGGCCACCCTGAGCCCTGGTTTTATTGTGTGGTTATCTGATCCCTTGGGAAGGGTTCTTATGATACATTCTTTTCCGAAATGTATCCTGAGAATAGGTGTGGCCCTCTTGAAAAACTAGTATACTTCCTCTTTTCCACAAGCAGTGAGTATTAGATCACCTGTCTTGATCACCTTTCAGTCTGGGCTAATCAACTCACAGCAAACCTTGGAGTCCCTATGTCAACCAAGGAATTTTATAGCATTGCTCCTTCCTTTACCCGATTATAATACATTTCCTATTTCTTTAATCATGACTTGGTTGAGTACATGATTTTCATCGTCTACCAACCCCCATCTCTTTGGGAAGTTTCCAGGTTTACATTACACATAAATTAAAATAGAGGTTTTAAAAAAAAGAGCTTCCATTCAGTGAATGCTTTCTTGGTGCCAGCTGCTTTATGTGCCTTTTCTCACTCATTCCTTAGGGCAACCCTATGAGATGTAATTGTCAGCACTGGATGAGTAAGGAAACAAACTCAGAGGGGCTATGTGGCTTGCCAAGCCCACACAGCCAGCAGAGGGAAACTAAACCCACTCTACTTGATGCCAAAGGCTGGGTTCCTAACCACTTTTATTTTACGTCACATAGACAGACGATTTCATTCAGGTAATGGGTCCTGTCCTCAGCCAGCTTTTGCTTTCATTAATTCACATTTTCTATGAAAATTGGAAATGTTTGTGAGCCAGAATCTTTTTTTTTTAAGCTGCTATGGTGGCCTCTTGGGGAAATAGAAGGTTTTGTATTATAGCTTCTGATTTCAACCTTTTTCATTTTCTTTTTAAAATTAAGAAGTAATATATTTACAGAGTTGTGCTTAATGAATTTACACACACACACACACACACACACACACACACACACACACAGGTAACCACCACCAGATCAAGATCTAGAACATTCCCGGCACCCCAGAGTTTTCCTCGCATCATTTTCCATCTCCTCCCTTCCCCAAGATCATTGGTATTTTGACTTGTATCACCATTTACTAGCTTGCCTGTTCTTGAACTTTGTATAAATATTGCACTCCTTTGTATCTATCTCTTTCTCTCATCATTACATCTGTGAGGTGCATTCACGTTGTTGGATGTAGCAGTTCAGTCTTGGTTCCTGCTGTGTGGTATTTCATCTTAGGACCATGCCACCATTTATTTACTCATTCTGCTGTTGAATGACATGGGTATTGTTTTCAATTTCTGGCACATAAGGAGGAGCGGGGGGAGCTGCTGTGAACATTTTCATTGCCTTTTGGTGGATTTATTAATTTCTTTTTGGCTGGTATTGTTGTACCTGTTTTTATCTCCTTGAATTTCGTGGGTATCATTTGGCTTGTTAGATTTAATAGCTCAGGTTTTTATAGGTCATGGACTGTCCTAGACCATAAGTATGTTAATATCTAGTCTTACAATATAAAGAAATGAATGGGTTCAATTTCCATCTTATGAAAAATAATTAGTAACAAAGCATAGTATTTAATCTTCAGAGTACTCACAGTTTGTGTAGATGTTTTTGTTTGCAAAACTTGGCATATTGGTCAGAATACTTCTCTTTCATTTGCAAATTACAGAAACCCAATTCAAAATAACTTGTCAAAAGGGAATGTAATGAACCAAGTATTCAGTGGTTGTCTGCCTTCAGGCATGGCTGGATCCAGGTGCTTCAAAAATGTCAATAGCGCCCTAGCCAGTTTGGCTGGTTTGGCTCAGTGGACAGAGCGACGGCCTGCGGACTAAAGGGTCCCAGGTTCAATTCCAGCCAAGAGCACATGCACGTGTTGTGGCCTTGGTTCCCCCCCCCCCACCCCAATACTCCCTTCCCCATAGGGGACGTGCAGGAGGCAGCCAATCAATGATTCTCTCTCATCATTGATGTTTCTATCTCTCTATCTCTCTCCCTTCCTCTCTGAAATAAATTTAAAAATTTTTTTAAATGTCATCAGCATTTGATTTCTATTTCTATTTATCTCTTGGCTCTGTTCTCTCCCCTGTTGACATCAGAGAGCTTCTCTCTTCCCAACATGTCTGACCAAAGTCCCAGAATTGAATCTTATTGGTTATGACCCTGACCCAATCCTGTGGCCAGAAAGAAAATAATTCTGATTGGTTCATATGTCCACACCTGGACTGAGAGTGAGACTGTTGCTCAAGGAAAACTGTTTCCATAAGAGAAAGAAACGGATGCTTGGCAGAAACAAAATAAAGAAAAATGGACTTACACTAGGCTGAGAAATATGGAATTGGAAAATGAACATCCTAAGACTATAGGTGATGGAAGAAGGTTAATTGTTTCTAGCTCTGATTACTCACCCGAAAGTCTAACCATTTTTGTTTGCATAAAGATAAATTTGTAAACATTAGCTGAACTTTGAAAATTGTCTACTTCCATTTTTTGAAGGCCTCACCATTCATCTAATGTTTGTTTGCCTGGAGATATTTTTGTCTTTTATTTTCTCTTCCCTCTCCCCCTTCCCATATCGATTTAGTCCACAAATACTATTGATTATTCCTTTAAATGTTCTACCCTACTTGTTATTATTATTTTTACTGTTACTACTGATACTACATCAGCAGTTCCAGGCTTACAGTCTATCATTGGAGCAACCCTAGTGACATCAGGACACGTCTTTCCCAGTAATTCTAGTCAAAGTCTTAGAAGACTGAATAGGGTTATGTACCCATTCCTGAACCAAACCCTGGGGCAAGGGCATGGTGGACAGTGATTGGCCAGGCCTGGGTCATGTGACCATCTTTGGTACCAGGAATGCCATCAGCTCTTCCTGTATCACCTGGACCAAGAGTGGGAGAGGGGCAGATGTCCAGAGGGAAATAAGGGCATTGATGCAAAAAAAGGGGAGATGGGTAATAAGCACGTAAAAGCAACCGATATCCAGCACAGTTATAAATCAGAAGTGTTGAAGTTTTACTTTATAAATTTCAACGTATGCCGCGTCTATAGATTAGAGTTCATGGAACTCATAAAATCATATTTTCAAACTGGAAGGGATGGTACCGATTGTCTCCTTACCCAAGTCCTCTAGTTACCATTAACCATCTTCCTTCAGGCATTCATACTAATTTATGCTTTGAACTCTAGAACCACTAGTGCATTCAAAGGACTCAAAAAGTCCTTGTTCCTTCCAAGCTTTCGGTTCATAGTACCCCTCCTTCCCAACCGAGGGATTATATTGGTCAGGATATAAGTTTGGCCACACATAGCAGAGACCCAAAGAAACAGTGGTTTACGTAAGATAAATGTTTCTTTTTTTCTTGACATAAAAGCCCAAGCTGATGTGTCAGCACTGACCTGTGACATCATCGGCAACCCAGGCTTCATCCCTCTGTTGAGCTGCTATTCCTGGGGCGGTGGGGTGGGTGCTGCCTTTGTGTGCATGCCCAAGATGGCACACCATCACCTCCGCATTCCAGCCACAAGAAGCAAGGCCTGAGAAGGGGACGCATACCCCTTCCTTTTAGCAGCACAACCTGAAAGTTGTACATATGGCTTTTGCTCACATCCCATTGACCACACTAATGGCCACAGCTGGGTGCCCAGGGGGCTGGGAAATGTAGACTTTATTCTGGGCAGCTGTGTACCCAACTATGAAAGAAAGAAGGGCAAATACTGGGAGTTAACCAGCCATCTCTGTAGGGAAGAAGGGAAAACATCTGACCTCTTCCTTCCTTTTTGTTTTTCAGATTTAGAAAAGATACCTGAGTCGTGCAAATGCAGGAACACTTGAACATTCCACGGTAAAGAATCTGTCCCAGCATGTGTGCCTATTACAGGAATAATGGGTATGAGGAAGAGCCGGATTACCCTGGTTATTCAGGGTCTCGGAACCACACGCAGGGGTATTTGAACACCCAGGATTATCCCGGTTCTCTGAACAGCTCCGCTTACTCCAAAACCAGAGGGAACCCATACTCTGCAGACTCCAGAACAAGTCCACACGATCCCTGGTCTCTAGCAGAACCAGATTACCCTGGATCTTTGAGTAATCCAGACTATCCTGCCATCAGAAACGATCCGTACTCTGCAAGCTCCAGAAGACAACAGGGCTATCCCCGGTCTCTAGCAGAACCAGACTATCCTGGGTCTCAGAATAATTCAGACTACCCTGGCGCCAGGAGCAATCCATACTCCGCAGGCTCCAGAAGAAGCTCAGACTATCCCACATCTCTGACACAGCCAGATGCCTCTTGGAGCAATCCGTACCATCCATACTCATTCAAAGAGCCAGACGACTCTGAATCTCCACGAAATCCTGACTTGGCAGGTTCCAGAGGCAGTGGGAACTATGCGGGCTCCAGAACAAATCCTGATTATCTTGGCTTCTTGGGAGAACCAGACTATCCTGGAGCTCAGGGAAATGCTACCCACCCTGGCCCCAGAGCCAATTCCAACTATCCAGGCTCTAGAAGGAATCAAGGATATGCTGGTTCCAGAATCAAACCATCCATAGATACCCTGGGAGAGCCTGATTACCCAGGTGCTGAGAATCAATCTTACTCTCCAAACTTTTTAGAGAAACCAGACTATCCTGGTGCTGAGGACTATCAGAACTCTCCAAATTTTCGGGGGGAGCCTGATTACCCAAATGCTGAAGATGGTCGTGATTATGGCTCTTCCAAGACTCCAGAAATGACCAGGGGGTAAGTGCAGGCATCTCCCTCCACTGGGGGTGGGGGCTGAATCAATGAAACTCGTTGGCATTGTTTGGGTGAGGGACACATATTGTGGTTTTCGTGACCTGAAGTTATGGTGAAACTTTCATACCTACCTGTAGACCCTACCTGGGCCATGGACTCTCAGCCTGAGACTTCAAGCCTTTACCTGAACATAATCTTTCCTCAGCTCTTGCTTAAATAACACCTTCCCCAGGATCCACCTGGTATCTAATTCCTGTAAAACATTTAGATCCCCCCTGTTTTGACCGGCTACTTTGCAAGTCAAAGACTTGATAGTTACGATTACATTTTAACCAGAAGTGTATCAACAGGAATGCATTGCAATAAAGAAAATCTTTTGAAGGTCTAACTCCATGAATTCAATTTAATTCTTCAATTGGTTATCTTTATGGCTGAGCCATTAAAAAAAAACTTGTAATCTTCCCTCAATTTTTGGTCATTGACCAATTTTACTAGATGCAGTTCTAGTAAATCTAATTTCTTCCTGGGTTAAAATTTTCAATGTCCATGTTGCCAACAAGATGTAACTCTTTAGTAAGTGTGTGGTTTTTTTAATTGATAATAAGTCCTAGCCAGTGTGGCTCAGATGATTGGAGTGAGATCCTGTACACCAAAAGGTTGTGGTTCGATTCTGGTCAGGGCACATACCTAGGTTACAGGTTGAATCCCCATACGGGGCAGGCAACTGATAGATCAATGCTTCTCTCTCATCTTTCTCTCTCTTCCTTTCTCTCTCTCCCTTCCTCCCTCTCACAAAAAAAAAAAAAAATCAATAAAAACATACCCTCGGGTGAGGTTTAAAAAAATTGGTAACGCCCTAACTGGTTTGGCTCAGTGGATAGAGCGTCGGCCTGCAGACTGAAAGGTCCCAGGTTCGATTCCGGTCAAGAGCATGTACCTTGGTTGCGGGCACATCCCCAGTAGGAGGTGTGCAGGAGGCAGCTGATCGATGTTTCTCTCTCAGTGATGTTTCTAACTCTATCTCTCTCCCTTCCTCTCTGTAAAAAAAAAAAATCAATAAAATATATATTTTTTTAAAAATTGGTAACAAATTTTACCATGTGAAATTCTAATCAATATGAGTCTCATTTTGCATGTACTATTTCTACTAGTAATATTTATGAAATCAACAAAAACTAATGGCTTGTTTTATCTCAAGGAACAAGGATATGGGATTTGGGTATGTACCAGGGTCAAAATGTCTTTGTCCTAAATAGTAGGGTTAACAAGACCAGGTCAAAATGTCCTCCTTGGTCTTGTCCTCCCTGCCGGATTCATCATTCCAAAATACACTTCTGACCTGTCACTCCTTTGCTTCTCATCTTCCATGAGTCCCTATAGCCTTTGGGGGAAAGGCTGCACCTGTGAGGACATTTTAAAATGAGGATGCCCTGGGCTAATGGTAATAAGCCAGCCAAAGACTTGACCTCCTTTCTCCACTCTTATCCCTTCTCTACCTCAACCTTACATCTAAGGTCAGTGTTCTTGATCTTGGCTGATTCTTAGAATTACCCGACCACCTGGGAAACTTTAAAAATAATACAGATGCCTGGGCCCAACTTTCAGAGCTTCTGATTTAATTGTCTGGGTGGGGCCTGGAAATTGGTATATACATAAAATTGAGATCCACTGTTAATTGATTTAAATGAGCCAGATTAATTTATTTTCATACCATTCCCTTTATATATTCAGCACTTTTTGGTCTCATACCTTTATTTATGCTGTTCTTCATCCTTGAAATGCCCTCCTCTAAACTCTTTATGTATGAGTTTAGCCTTCCAATCTCAACTTGGATGTAGATTCCCCCCCTCACCCAAACTCCCAGCCAGAGTTCTTCTCTCCTTCCTCCAAACTACTTGGGCCTGTTTTCTGATCCTCAACAATTACTACTTGTATTATTATTGCTTATGGCTGTTTCTGAAAAGCTGTACCAGATTTTATTGGGAGTTTCTTGAGGGTAGATACTCCAAGTCTTTATCTTTGTGTCCTCACCTCCCAGCCCATGCCTAATATATGGTTGGTATTTATTTGGCAATTGTAACATGGATGGATGGATGAATGGATGAATGGATGAATGGATGAATGGATGAATGGGTGACTGTCCTTACCATGCTACTGGATGGATGTTGATCCATCATGTTGGGATTTCAGGGTGCTCAGCAGAACATCTTCAGTCCATCATGGGCATGTCAGCCCCTTGGGCTTGCTTGCAAGGCAGCATGAAGAATATCCTGAAAACATTGAAATGGAATCCATGGAGATGGCAAATCCCTATGGCCACTCTGATAATGGCTATGGTAAGCATTTGTTAAAATGAGATCATATCCTGGGAAGAAAGTAAAATTCAGTGGACTTAGGGCAACAATCATTAAAGATTTACAGTAATAGAAGAATTGGTGTATCTCTCTTCACTCAAGCACCCACATTACAAGGAATGAGAACTCAGTGTCTAGAGAAGAAGCAGTATCATTAAGTATCAGAGCAGGCCAGGTAGGAATTGTGTGTACGTGATGTAGCCAATGTCCAGTTTCCATGCATTGCGGTTATGCAGGGAAATGTGGGTTCAGTGTGGCCAGATCCTCAGATTTTTCTAAAGAAGTGAGAAATCTTTGTTTTTATGTGAACGCCCCCCCCCCGATTTTTACATGCTCCAAAAGAATAATAAAAATGTAAAAAACTCTGAGCTGGGCAAACAAAATCACTGGTGAGCTAAATTCAGTTTGTGTGCTGCCCGTGGCCAGCTTTAGCCAGTCAGCACGTGTGTCTTCGAAACGTACTGTGAGGCCAAGGGAATACGAGGCAGCTCTACCCTCACGTTACTTAAAGCCTGAGTGGGTCGGTGACACCGGCACATTAAGACTTAAGAAAAGGAGCAAGCAGACTATTAATATGAGAAAAATCACATCATCTTCAGAACCTGCTGTGTAAAGTTTTGGCTCTGGGAGGCAAAGTAAATCCTACCAGTTCTTATCTTATCAGAGGAAAAGGGGACTTGTTACTGGTAGCGGGAGCCGGTTTATTAAGTCAATGTTACAGGACTTTAGAGCCCCCGAGGACAAGAAAAGGTAGGGGTGTTCAGCCAAGAACAGAATGAGGGACCCAAGTGCTGGTTGGAGCAGATGGAGGGTTGATCAGCCCTGAAGAGGCAGGTGGGGAAGAGTTGGAAGCAGGCAGAGAGGAGGGGGTGGGGTGCATTGCCGTGCACTAATGAGAAACACCCACTGTTACACATTTGCATAGAAAACATTCATTTAATCTATTCCAAACGTTATGCCACGCGTGATCAATGGGGCAAAATCAATCCCAAGGGATGAAATTTTATTTTAAAAGGCCATAAAAAACCTTCCTCCTTTTTATATATAAAGCACAGATACACATACTGCACATGAATAGGTATACAGTCTAATGTATAGTCTATCTGTGGTATTAACATTTCATGGGGAAGGGCAATGAGGAAGAAATGTCTAAAAAGACACCTATGGGCCAATAATGAATAAAAGATACTCTGTCTGATTTAGAGGCTAAGATACGGAAGCTCAGAGAGGTTAAGTAACATGCCCAAAGGCATGGCACACAGCGAGTAAGTAGCGAACCTGGGAATGGATCTTTGGCGAGAAGTTCCGGAGCCTCCTGCAGTGCAATTTTGTGCACGTCACCATCAGAATGTGCTCCATTCCCTCTTTGAGGTGTTGAGCCTTTAATGTTTACTATGGGTTGAATCAAAATATGGTGAAATGGGACACTGTCATGAAGACACAGAGACTGGACTCTGTCCTTAAGAAAATCGTGTCATATTTTACATTCATTTATGCACCATCATAAAATGCTAGGAAGGAACCTCTAGAATCATCTAGCTAAAATTTTTTTTGCTTAAATTTTTAAAAAAATTAAGACCATTTTTTAGGTTCATAGTAACATTGAGGGGAAGGTAACAGAAATTTCCCATGTATATCTCCAGCCCCCACATAAGTAGCTTCTGTTATGATCAAGATCCCCTCCAGCGTTGGTACATTTGTTACAATCAATGGACCTACAGTGACACATCATTATCATCCAAAGCCCATAGTTTACATCAGTGTCATACATTCTATGGATTTGGACAAATGTATAATAGACATGTATCCATCATTATGGTATCATACAGAATAGTCTCACTACCCTAAAGTCCCTTGGTACTCCACCTAGCATCCCTCCCTCCTAGACAAGTATTTTTCAAACAATTAACAAGTTGTGAAATTAATTTTTTAAAATGAAATGGAAAAGAATCAGAATATATCAGAATGCTGTTTATGTAGTCAAGCAAAGTGTTGTTTTGGGAAACTTGTTTTTTAGTTATACATGTGAAGGTATGTTCTGGATCTCAGTGTAACAATTATGTTTAACTATACTTATAGTCAAATGAAAACCACCAATCAAGGCTGTTTGCATTGAATAGCATTGGTTTTGAATTTGTGTCCTATTTTTCACCCAAGTGCTAATCATTAGTCTGTTAGAACCTTGAGGTCAGGGTCTCAGTCTTACTGACCATTGTTTGCTCTGTAATATCTAGTGCGGTGGGATTAATGGTGATGTCTCCTGCCTCTTCATTCCAGTGAACCCTGCTTATGTGGATGAAAGTAGCCCTGGCCCAACTTATGGAAACTCGCCGTCTGGAGGTGATTGGTACAAGTCACCCCAAGGTAAGACAGTGACCAAAAATTCAACCCTAGAGACATCGCCATTCAAGCAATGCAGACATTGCCATTTCTTCTTAGCCTCCAGTGTGGTACTAAGCAGTACAGTACTTCCTAAATTTATCATAATGGGGGTTTCTTTTAGACATGAAGAATTTTTTCTCTTCTATATATCAAGGTGGCTTCATTAGGATTCTTCTGGTTGCAAGTGACAGAAACCCAAGTCACACTGGCCCAAGGTGAACTTATTGGCTTGTGCATGGGGAAGGATATGGGGGAAACAAAGAATTGAAGGTAGAATTACTTTCCGGCACCTGTACAGTGCCTGACACATTACTAGTGCTCAGAGATATTTGTTGAATGAGTTACAGCAACCAGAGTCTCTGCATGTGAAGCCAGGGGTTTATTGCCACCTGGACTCTCTTTGCCTCCATCGATTTCTCACCTGTGCTGGACTTCTCCACAGGCCAGGGAGCTTGACCAAGAGCAGGACTAGATACACACCCTCAGCTCAACTACCTCATCAGAAAGTCTTTCTTTCTTCCTGGGTCTGTTAAGTCAATGCTGAGAAATGACTCTGTCCAGCACTTTTTGGGGTCATATGCCCACTCGGGACTAATCATTTTTACCATGGGGAGGAAGATTGGGTCACATGTTCATTCTGTGGCTAATAGATCTAATGGTGAGGTGGTAGCACATTGATCAACTTTTTTCTGAATCATCATATAAATATTAATGATGGTGGAGTGTAGAAGCAGTTGGACTGGTGAAAGACAGAAAGCTTTGAAATCAGTCAGGAAGCTTTGTAATGACCACTGTGTGTCACAATAAAGGTCTGATCAGAGGCAGAGACTAAGAAAGAAAAAGGATACCCAATCAGTGTTGCTCAGTGGTTAGGTGTCAACCCATGAACCAGAAGGTCATGTTTTGATTCATAGTCAGGGCACATGCCCGGGTTACGGGATCAATACCCAATTGGGGTATGTGCAGGAGGCAGCCGGTCAATGATTCTCTCTCATCATTAACGTTTCTATCTCCCTCTCCCTTCCTCTCTGAAATCCATAAAAAGAATTTTTTTAAAGAAATAAATAAAAATGAAGAAACAGAGGAGAGAGGCCATGGAATGCTGGAACCTAGAGGCAAATCTGTGAACAGTAAACAAACCCATGGCGTCCTCTATCTAACAACAAAAATTGAGGAGTTCCATGACTTAAAACTATAGTATTTCTCGCCTTCAAGCCCCCCATCTCATATGATAACTAGAGGCCCGATGCATGAAATTCGTGCAAGGGGCTCGGCCCTCACAGCCCCAGCAGCTGCCTCAGCCCTCGCAGCCCTGGCTTCCTCCAGAAGGTCGTCTGGAAGGTCATCCGGACAGTTGTTCCACTGTTCCACCGCCTGGTCTAATTAGCATATTATGCTTTTTATTATTATAGAAATTTAGCCTCATTCTTAAGAGCCTTCTCAAGGGGGTGTGTATCTTCCACAAAGGTTAGCTATTGCTACTTGGGAGAGAAAACCATGGGGACATAAACAATCTCCGTTTGGTTCCCACTGGAGCAGAGAATGACTTTAACTTTGGGGAAAAGAAAAGTCTTTAAACTTCGTCAGACTGCTCTATCTAGCCAGCATGAGGTTTGGGGCTCTAGTAAAAGAGGAGCCCCCAGGAAGCAGAGAGAAGAAATGAAGGACCCAAAAATGAACCTGGCTTTCTTCACTGTTTGCTTTGAGTTGGTTCTGATTCTCCAACCATGTACAGTTCATTGGAGGACAGCCTTCTGATCAAGGGTCACTTTGATGGATTATGCTATGCACCTAAGGGAGCACCTGGCACAGGGTGGGTGCACATAAATATTCATTCTTTTATGAATGAAGAAGCGATACATCAACATCTTGTCGCATGAAGGGGCCAGGATGAAGTGATTAAGAGGCCCTGCTTTGGGGCCAGACAGAGCTGGGTTTGCTCTGCTACTTCTGCTTTAGTGACCCCAGTTTTTTGCTATAAAATAGGAGTTATTAGGATACCTACCTCATAGGGTGATGATGAAAATTAAATAATATACTCTATTTAAGGTACTGGTCTTGCCGTAATGGCAGATATTACTGTTCATTATCGTTGGTGGGGAGGAGAAGATTCTAATCCAATCCTGCTGTTTAATGAGTGTGATGGGAGGAGGGTCAGTTCATTTCTCTGCATCTCAATTTCTCCAATTATTAAATAAGCAGCTGGGCTGAGGGGATTTCCAAATCGGGTCACTGGGATAGGAATTGTGTTCAGGCGCCTGGCACTGAAATTGGACGGTAGCTTAGCAACAAAGGGGTTTATTTTTCTCATGTAACAGGAAATGTGGAGGGAGGGAGTCAGTGTTTGTACGGCAGCTCTGCCCATGTGTCCTCAAGGACTTTGGCTCCTTCCATAGCTTTTTCCTCCACCAACCTCAGCAGGTGAATGTTTTTCCTCTTGTTTTCAAAATGGTGGCCTCTAGTCAGGAGGAAAACCAGGCCAACTGTCACCTTTTAAAGGGCATTCTGGCACAGAACGGAATTCGGAATCTCAGAGGGAAGGCAGGGGAGGGTGGGTGGGTGAGCAGTGATCAACCAAAGAACTTGTATGCATATATGAATAACCCGTGGACACAGACATAGGGTGGTGAAGGCCTGGGGGTTGGGGGCAGGCTAGAAGGGGTCAATGGGGAAAAAGGAGGACATATGTAATACTTTCAACAATAAAGATTTAATCATAAAAGATAAAGGGCATCCTGCCCTAGCTGGTTTGGCTCAGTGGATAGAGTGTCAGCCCACGGACTGAAGGGTCCTGGGTTTGATTCTGGTCAAGGGCACGTACCTCAGTTGCAGGTTTCCTGGGCCCTGGTCGGGGTTAGTACAGGAGGCAACCAATTGATGGGTCTCTCTCACATCGATGTTTCTCTCTGTCTCTCCCTCTCCCTTCCACTCTCTCTAAAAACCAATAGAAAAATATCCTCAGGTGAGGATTAACAAACAAAATAAAATAAAATAAAAGGCATTCTGGAAACTACATGTCTCATTGGCCAAAATGGGGTCTTGAGTCCACCCTTAGCCACAAAGGAAGCTGGGAGAATTTTAACTGAGCACAGTCCTTGCACAGGAAAGGAGGCTGCTGCTGGTAGGAGAAAAGTGGAGAATGGGTATTGGGAGGCAGACAAGTATCAGCGTTGGCCACGCAAGGTGATCAGGAGATAATAATTGTTTCACTATAAACCCACCTACATTTATGTAGGCATATAAAATTATGATTACAAAATATGAGTTTTAGGCCAGAGGCACCAAATTGAAAAGAAAATCTGGCCCTTTGATCATGAGGCCTTTAGAAGAACCTCTGACTTGTGGTTCTAGAACCCCATTGTCTTTAATGAAGGGTTCTGTTTCCGGTTTCTTTCCTAGCTACGGAGACAGAACTCTTCAGGAAAACACACCTCCTCCTAGGAGACGCCTCCAGTGTAGATGTGGGGAGTTAGGCTGTGATTTGTGTGAGGCTGACTTTGGCAATGTCATCCTGGCATTTTTAAAACGTGTGAATGGAGCATCCCTCTGTGATGTTAGCCCGCTTTTTGGTGGTTGTCACCAACGCCGGGTGTGACCGCTGCGTGAGGTCTGTGGAGGCCACCCCCGTGCAGAATTAGGCTTGGAGGAGGGGAGAGATGCTGTCTGATGACCAAGTGAATGAAATCATCATTAATGTTGAGGATGTTCCACCTGGGGTCCAAAACCATCGATCCTCAAATCTGAGTGTTCCAGCAAAGTCGGGGGTGAACTCGAGCTTTGGCATGGTCTCGTCCGTATCTGCCACCGATGTGACAGACCCTCAGGTTTACAGCCGCCGGAATGACAGAAAGGCCAAGCAGTTGCTACGGTTTTCACCTTTGAATGAATCGTTTTCTCAAACGCATCACAGCCCAGACCTTGTGGACATGGACACGCCTTGTACTTCCCATGAAAACATTCAAGGTAGTAAGTCGCTGGGGCAAATGAGCAAAGACAGCTTGCAAGTGACCCCCAGGGATTTTTAGTTTTAAGACATCAAGTAGGTTGAAGGTTTGGTAGATGACCCAAGGATGCCAGGGACTGAGGAAGGGGTCACTTTGAGAGCATCTAACACCTAAAAAGGAGTTGAGCTTGATCTTGATCAAGCTGCTTTCGGCTCTCTGCTGAGCACTCCCTTTCTGTTATCCATCGAATTTAGTTGTGTTTTCTCCCCATGCTCCACACCTCTAAGGCAGGCATGCTTGTCATTTCCGTCTGCTTGATGAGGAAACTGCGGCTCAGGGAAGTTAAGTGATCTGGCAGATCTGGGACCCAAATGCAGGTCTGTCTGATTCCCAAGCCTGATACCTTAACCACCACCCTGTTCTGCTTTGGTCCAATTCCTTCCCACCCTGGATTCGGCAACAGAGGATGCCTGTTATTGTCAAGGCCACCATGAAACCAGTTCTCAGCTGAGAACTCCCTGCCTCTCTGCTCTGGAGGTCAGCGCTGTTTGGTCATTTAGATGCCGTTTCTCTTTCATTCCATAAGACTGGAGGTATAAAAGTCCAGCCTCTCTCAATGATTTCTAAGAGGGAAAAAAAATCCACTTACACCGAAGCATTGTGTGGGCTTAGCCCCTTAAATGAAGACTGGAGCATTTTCTGTCAGGCTGCTGTCTCCTTGAATCTGTTTTTTTTTCTCCCTCCTTCTCCTTTCTTTCTCTGTGAGAAAGAAACACAAATTCCTCATCTTCGACCAAGTGATTTGGTGGCCCTCTCCTGGGGACTCTCACTCCACCTCGATTACAGAAGCCTATATAATAAAAGTATAATATGCAAATTGTCCCCTCGACTGGGAGTTCGACCAGAGGGCGGGCCGAGCTGGCCAACCTCCCAAATCCCCTCCCCTGGCTGGCCTGGCCTGATTGGCCCCGATCGGGGCTGGCCAGCCGGACCCCACTGTGCACAAATTCGTGCACTGGGCCTCTAGTGTCATAAAATGAGAGGTTCTGACCCAATAGCTTGACCAGAGAGCCATCCCACTCCCTCATTTGGTGCCCCAGCTGGCCCCCAGCTGGCTCCCTCTCTGTTCCGAGATGGTGACAGCACTTCCAGGTGTCATAGCAGTGCTCCCCCTGTGGGAGTACACTAACCACCAGAGGCAGCTCCTGCATTGAGTGTCTGCCCCCTGGTGGTCAGTGTGCATCATAGCGACCAGTCATTCCACGGTCCAGTCAATTTGCATATTAGCCTTTTATTATATAGGATGCTCTAACTTCAGCACCATATTTTAAAATGTCATTACTCTGTTAAAGGAAAAAAAATAAACTCCATCTATTTTCTTCCACAGGACAAAAGTTAATTGCATCTCTGATACCCATGACATCTAGAGATAGAATTAAAGCCATCCGGAATCAGCCAAGGACCATGGAAGAGAAAAGGAAGCTTCGGTATCGATCAAAAGCTTTTCTTCTTTCCCAGATTTTTATGCCAATCTCAAGCTTCTACTTTTGCCCCATCTCAGAAAGATAAGAAATAAACAAATGCAACAGAAGAGGCCATCTTCCTACAGAAAATTCCACATAATCTCTTGTTGCCCAGAGTGGAGGCTGTGTGTGCTAGTGGCCAGCATCCAAAGAGTAGTGTGTGGAAACAGGGAAAGTAACTTTCTAGAGATGACATCCATCTAACACTACCTCGGCCAAATGATCAAGGTTGACATCTTCAGAGATGAGTCATGTGATCAGAAGGACATATCCCTCTGTGGCACTCTCTCTTGAAACCTGTAACCCTAATCTAACCAGAGAAAAAAGTCAGGAAGACCACAATTTGGGAGGGAGTATATTTTTACAAAATACCCAACCAGTACTACTCAAAATTATAAGGTCATCATAAATGAGGAAAGTCTGCAAAACTGTTATAGACTCGAGGATTCTAAAGAGACATGATAACTAACTGCAGTGTGGATGGGATCCTTGAATAGAAAAGTCCAGCCACCTCAGTCTCCTTGGGGCTTCGAGTGTCCCTATGCATGGGACAGTCTTTTATCCATATGATGAACCCCTTCCCTCTTACAAGACTTTATTCAAAAGTCACGCTATTTCAAATTGTAACACAGTCCCAACCCTAGCATTACCCATCTCCTTACCCTGCTGTTTTCCTTTTTCTTCCCCATAATACATATTACCTTGTAACATGCCATGCAGTTTACCCACTTTATTATTATACTAGAGGCCCGGTGCACAAAATTCGTGCACGGGGGGTGGGTCCCTCAGCCTGGCCTGCACCCTCTCCAATCCAGGACCCCTCAGGGGATGTCTGACTGCCTCTCACAATCCAGGACCACTGTCTCCTAACCTCTTGCCTGCCTGATCACCCCTAACCCCTCTGCCTGCCTGCCTGATCACCCCTAACTACCTCTGCTTGCCTGCCTGATCAGCCCTAACTGCTCCCCTACTGGCCTAATCACCCCTAACTGCTCCCCTGCTGGCCTTATTGCTCCTAACTGCCTCTACCTCACCCTGCACACGGGACCCAGGATTTCTCCCTCTGGCTGGCTGCAGGCACCCAGGACCCGGGCCAGCTTCGTCCAGGCCAGCCGTAGCTGCAGGGGACTGTGGGCAGGTGGCTTCACCCGGGCTGCAGGCGCTGGTGCCTGGGACTATGGGGCGGCAGCTTGTCCCTCTCCCGGGTCACAGGTGCAGGTGCAGCCGCTGGCACCCGGGACCATGGAGCAGGCGGCTTGTCCCTCTCCCAGGCCGCAGCCTGGCTGGCCCCCATTCCTCTCTCCCCAGTGTTGAGTGTCTGAACTGTTACGGCGTGAAGGTGTGAGGGAGTGATGACCATTTGCATATTAGCTCTTTGTTATATAGTATTTATCAGTTATTCTCTTTCTCTTCCAACTAGGATGTCAGCCCCATGAGGCAAGAAAGTCTCTCTCTCTTTCTCTCTCTCTCTCTCTCTCTCTCTCTCTCTCTCTCTCTCTCTTTCTCTCTCTCTTTACTTGTTTTGGGATTTAATGTCATAGTAATAGATTTTATTTTTTTAATTGGTCTCTTTATCTCCACCTGGGATGTATCAGGTGCTCGGTAAACATTTGGGGAATGAATGTATTACAGTGCTTGCATCTCTCACTTGCTTCTGCTGTTCCCCCAGGAGAATGGTTGACAAAGAGAAAAGTAAGCAGTCCCGACGTATCTTTGAGCTCAACTGCTGCTCTCAGTGTTTGAATTCCATTTCTCTGGTAAGTCTGCCTGTACTGCAGTCAGAGAAATGAGCACGAGAGGGTGAAAACGGGGAGGTGGGAGAGTGGGGATAAACGGGGACCCACGGGGAAGAAGAACCAATTTCAGGGCTGTTTTACTGAGGCCATAAAAATTGGGTCAGTGTAGGTGTGGGGAAGCCAAGTGAGTGTGCAAAGGTCTGGGTTATTTGGGCAATGTAGCCACCGTGAGTGTCACCTTCAACAGCAAATCTGGGAAAATAATGATGCACTCCCTTTAGGGGATGGGTCTGCAGATTAAATGAGATGACATTTGCAAATGCCTAACGAGGCGCCTGGCACATTGTAACGCTCTAGAAACGGTGGCTATTTTTGCTATTGTGGGACCTGCTCAACAGATATTTGTTGAGGGAATGTCAAGCCTCATCTTAACCCCAGGCATACCGGAGATGCAAGAACATCCTGTCGGAGCTGCTCAATTCCATCAGCCTGTGGCAGAAGACGCTCAAGATCATCGGAGGCAAGTTTGGAACCAGCGTCCTGTCCTACTTCAACTTTCTGAGGTGGCTTCTGAAGTTCAACATTTTCTCATTCATTGTGACCTTCAGCTTCATCACAATCCCTCAGTTTACCGTGGGCGGAAACAACGCTCTCCAATTCACAGGACTGGAATTTTTCACGGGAGCGGTAAGTTCTCCATTTCCCCCACTGAGAGTTCACCACCTTGGGAAACCCAGAGACACACCTTGCTGGTCACTGTGCCAGACCTCTCACTTTTTCCTGGGAGTCACTGATGGGGAAAGTGGGTGTTTAAATAATGTTTTTCTTTTTTCCCCAAAAAGAAACATGCACAACATAGGAGACTTTCTGTCTCCAGAAGCAACAGCGTATGTTGTACATATGCCTCCTTTTTCTCTTTTTTCACAAAAGATTAATTATTCATACGTACTGCCTATGATCTGCTTTCTGCACCTAATATGTGGTGGGTTTCTCATGTTGTGTTCATAGATTTTCTTTTTTCTCTTTCTTTCTATAAACTGTAATGCTCCTTTTGGAAAATTCCTGCTACAGAGGAGAAAAAACTAAGAGAAGTCCATTTTCCCCTTCTTCCCTTGTTTAACTCCCCACTTCAGAGGGTATCTTTGACCACTGTTTTTCTCACTATACCAACATAGAGATATACAGGCATAGGTAGGTAGATAGGTAGGTAGGTAGGTAGGTCGACAGATAAATATTCTTTTTAAAAATAAAAACAGGGTAGGATGCTACGAGTCTTGTTTTGCAACATGTTTGGCTTTACTAGGTACCTTGGGTATGTATATAGGCCCATGTTCTTCTATGCAATAGCAACCACGATTCATTTACCCAGAGCTTTATCAAGGCACAGAGCCCCTCCCTTGTGAGCTCACCTTCTAGGAGAGATTTCTGCCATTGAGAGTCTATAGACCAGGGATGGACAAACTACAGCCCGAGAGCCAGATCTGGCCGGCCATCTGTGTTTGAACACCCTACAAACTAAGATTGGCTCCTCCATTTTTCAATGCTTGAACAAAAATCCAAAGAAGAATAGCATTTTTGAGAAGCACGAAAACGATATGAAATGCATATTTCTGTGTCCATAAACACAGTTCTTTCGGAACATGGCCACACTCCTTTGTTTTCACATCTGCACTGCTTTTCGGCTGTCGGCAGAGATATTGCCGTGCTGTCATCATGGTCTGACATTTACTGTCTAGCCCTTTACAGAAGACGTTTGCTGACTCTTGCCGTGGAATGTTCAAAATAAGGTCCTTCCATTTGTCTTTTTATTTTAAAGACAAATTTGATTTAAAAAATTTTCTCGGGATAGGTGCATTTAAATGGAATCATTGTGTACTTTTTTTTCTCATTACTATGTGTATTTTGTGTTTTTGTATATATGAAACCTTTTATTATGAAAAATGTCAAACATACAAAAAACAAAGAGTAGTATAATAAACATCCACATACACACTATGTCAATTTAAATTTGTTAACATTTTGCCATATTTGTCTTACTGTTTTAGGAGGCATTTCTCAGTAGATTACAGACATCAGGACATTTCACTCTGAACTTCAAGGTGCAGCCTGCCTTTAGTCGTGCTTCGCTTGCTCACTGGGTCCCGGTGGAATAGCTGGGTCCCTCTATTGTAAAGCTATGCCGGTGGGAGTCCTTTCCAACTAAAAGCTTAGTGATAAAATGTCTAGGTTCTCAGTGGCCTTGGAGGTTCCTTTTCCTTGCAAACAAAACATTGAAATGGACTGGTCCACGCTTCTAGAAGACAAAAGAGGTCAATAGTCACTCATCGTTTTCTCAAGAGACCCACCTGACCTAGGGCTTATTGTCCCTTCCAGGGTTATTTTTCTGACACAGTGATGTACTATGGCTTTTACACCAATTCTACGATCCGGCATCGGAGCGGTGGGGCATCCTACAACATGCAGCTGGCCTACATCTTCACAGTTGCAGCCTGTCTGATCATCTGCTTCTTCAGTTTGCTATTCAGGTATGAAGTATTCACATTCCCTGATTCTAAGCTCTTTTTAGATTTAGGCAAAATCCAAGAGACTCGCCCTAGCTGGTTCGGCTCCGTGGATAGAGCATCGGCCTGCAGACTGAAGGTCCCGGGTTCAGTTCCAGTCAAGGGCACATGCCCGGGTTTTGGGCTTGATCCCCAGTCGGAGGCAGCCAATAAGTGACTCTCTCTCATCATTGATGTTTCTATCTCTCCCTCCCTTTCCCTTCCTCTCTGAAATCAATACAAATATATATTTTTAAAAAATTCAAGAGACTCAAAAGTTACCCAGGAAAAAGTTTCTCTGTAATCTGTCTGATCATTCCTTGTTCTGCAGCATAAAATATAAGTTCAGAGAGAAGGGAGAGGTTTAGAGGTTTCCATGTGAAGCGTCGATCAGACTGTCAAACCTCAGAGGGAAGGTAGGGGAGGGTGGGAGTAAGGGGAAGAGATCAACCAAAGGACTTGTATGTATGCATGGACACAGACAACAGGGGGGTGAGGGCATGAGTGGGGGGAGGGGGAGTGGTAGGGTAATAGGGTGATAAGGACACATATGTAATACCTTAATCAATAAAGAAATTTTTTTAAAAAAAAACACAAAGAAAAATAAATAAATAAAAGAAATTGGTCAGTCTGGACATAAGGATGCAATAGCTCAAGTAGTTATATGGACAGAAGGATATGGATGGACGATTGTCACATGGTAAGTATCAAAGAGGAAGTACAGATGTTTACCCCTGTATTGGTTTGCAGGTTTGGGTGGCTTAAGCAACAGGAATCTATTTTCTCAAGTTCTGGAGGCTGGAAGGCCAGGATCTAGGTGTTGGCAGCGTTGGTATTTTCTGAGGCTCTGTCCTTGGCCTGTAGATGACTGTTTTCTCTCTCTGTCCTCACATGGTCTTCCCTCTGTCCATGTCTGAGCCCTAATTTTCTCTTCTTATAAGGATTCAGGCCCAGCCTTAATGACCTCATTTTAACTTAATTACATCTGTAAAGGTCCCACCTCCAAATATAGTCCATATCTGAGGTATTGGGTGTTAGAACCCCAACATATGAAATTTGGGGGTACACAATTCAGCCCATAACAACCTCATTGCCGGCAAATTAATTCAAAATAAAATGATTTTTTTTTGTCCTATCAACTACGAAAATACTCAGTGGTGGCACATTTTGGAAAGGGAGTGTCCACGTCACTGAGCATTTATGTATCCTAAACCTGATTTCACTGGGTCCTCTCAACATCCCCACAATAATAAGAGCTGCCTTTATTGAGTGCTTATTGCTCTCAGCACTACATCGATTCTTGTGGTCGGCTGAACAATGCCCCTCACGTCCCAAAGATGTCCACCTTCGAATCCCCAGAACCTGTGAACATGTTACCTTACCTGACAAAAGGGACTTGGCAGACATGATTAAAGATATTAAAATGGGAAGATCTCCCTGGATTATACAGGTGGGGACAATGTAATCACAGGGTCCTTAGAAGGGGGAGGCAGGAAGGTCAAGGTTAGAGAGAGAGTGTCAGATGTTACTCTATAAGCCAAGGAATGCAGGCAGCCTCTAGAACAGCGGTTCTCAACCTGTGGGTCACGACCCCTTTGGGGGTCAAACGACCCTTTCACAGGGGTCACTTAAGACCATCGGAAAACACATATATAAGTACATATTGTCTTTGTGATTAATCACTATGCTTTAATTATGTTCAATTTGTAACAATGAAATTGGGGGTCACCACAACATGAGGAACTGTATTAAAGGGTCGCGGCATTAGGAAGGTTGAGAACCACTGCTCTAGAAGCTGGAAAAGGCACGGATACGGATTCTCCACTCGCACCTCCAAAGGGAATACAGCCCTGCTGACACCTGGATTTTAGATCCATTTTCTGATCTCCAGTAAGAGAATAAATTTGTGTTGTTTGAAGCCACTATGTTTGGGACAATTTGTTACAGCAACAATAGGAAACTAACACACCTCTCATAATAATTCTGTGAGTACTATTATTATCCCCATTCTACAGATATGGAAACTGAGGCTTAGAGCAGTTAAAATGACTAAGATCCCCCAGCTGGCAGTGTAGGGTTGTAAGTCAGGCCTGTCAGATCCCAAAGCCAGAGCATCTAACCATTGTTTGTGATCACGCTGTTCCAGAAGAACTTGGAACTAACTCTTCCATATTATTGGACTTTCTTTTATTTTAATCCATGCAGTCTCCCTCCCCTCAGTGCTTGTCCTAATAACCCTTGGTATGCTGGTTTCTGCTTTCCCTAGCATGGCCAGGTATTTCCGGAACAACTTCATTAACCCCCACATTTACTCCAGAGGGATCGCTAAACTTATTTTTTGCTGGGACTTCACCATCACCCACGAAAAAGCTGTGAAGCTGAAACAGAAGAATCTTAGCACTGAGATAAGGGTAAGGCAAGCTTGCTTTTGACAACACCTTCCCCGGCCAGTCTCCTTCTCTCCTACAGTATGTCTGTAACTTTTCTTAAAGTAATAAGGAATTATTTTTTTTATTGCCAATGATATTAGCAAAAAAAGAAACACCCCCAAAAACCCAGAAAAAAATATTCACAGTGCCCGGAGCTTGTGATGGTGTAGGGAGCTGGACATTTTCACAGGACACGGTGGCTTTGGAATTGGTACAAGCTTACTGGAGGGCAACTTACAAAATGTTAAGTGTAAATACTTCTTGACCTCATAGCGCCACGTTTAAAATGTTATCCAGTGGTTTTCAACCCAGGAAAGTTTTGCCCTTCAGGGAATAGATGGCAATGTCTGGACACTTTTCTGGTTGTTATGCAATTTGGGAGGGGTGGGGGTGCTATTGGCATCTAGTGTAGATGCAGGTAAACATCCTGATATGCACCGGACAGCTGCCACACACAGAACTATCTGGCTCCAAATGCTGAAAAACCCTGGTCTATTAAAAAAAAAAAACTTATTAAAAAGATAGAGCAAGCAGAATGCATAAACCAAGGGGCTTTGTCAAGAGGATTGCAGATGTTAACTTGTTATTCTTCAAGGGTTTCATGACCTCAGTGTACTTTCCTAGGAGCACGGTCCCAATCTGCTGGTCCTATCTGTTCCTCTACGATTAAAAACGGCATTTGATGCAGTAATGGAAGTTCTTGCCCATTTGGGATTTTTCCCATGGGGTCTCCCATAATCCCTGTTCATCATGAACTTTCCCTGTCTCTCTCCTGTGGATCTGGGGTGGATTTGTGTCTCTGGGAGTGAAGAGTATTCACCCTGCAGGCCAATGTGACACGTCCTTGTGTTTATAGGAGAACCTGTCAGAAATCCTTCAGGAGAACGTCAAATTAACGCTCAATCAGCAGCTGACCCGCTTGTCTGTCCACCTGGCGGCCTGGGTTGTCTCTACTGGAGTGGCCGTTGCCTGCTGTGTAGCGGTTTATTACCTGGCTGAGAACAACTTAGAGGTAACCAGAGTGCCAGAAGCAGCAAGGTGCAGAGCACAGAGAACCAGGGGAGAGGGAAGTAGACCCTGCTACTCACACTGCGTCCATTGGCATCAGTTGGAAACCAGTTTAAAAATGCAGGATCTCAGGTCCCTCCTGTAGCCCATGGGCTCAGAATCACATCTTAGCAACGTCCCCAGGTGATGTGTGTGCACGACTTAATGTGAGATGCTCTGGGCTAGTGGAGAGACGGGAACTTTGGCTGGGTTCTTCCTTTATTATTATATCCCTGCTGCTTCCCAAAACCCCTGGCACAGTGTAGACACTCACTAAGTATTGTGATCTGATGGACTCTGACAAGTGACTTAATCCTTCTGAGTCCCAGACTCCTCACCTGTAAAGTAGGAATGGTCATACCTGGCTTTGTGGGTGTGTGGTCAGGACTAGAGAAAAGTTATGTGGAGAGTCTGCCCAGTGCCTGGTACTGCTGGTGATGAAGGAATGTTAGTTTTGTTTTGTTTTGTTTTTAAATGATATGAACTCTGAGATCAATTAGCTATGTGGCCTGGGTCAAGTACTGTTTTCCTGTAGGTTTCAGCTTTTTCCTAGATGTAGCCAGTTTGCTGAGCTCTAGAACTGTGGTGCAAGTTGGTCACTTTTTTAAATGACTTCCCTTTACCCTCGATATAAAATCTATCCTCTGTAGCACAGTTGCTAGATCTTTTATAACCTGACCCCTGCCCATATCTCTAGCCTCAATACTCCACAACCACCCATATCCCACACCAGCAACACTAAATGGTGTGTCCATAGTTCCCTGAATACACCATGTTTTCCCTCATCTCTAGGTGAGAAACCTGCAGTCCATTCTGCATGCCCCTTCACTTCCCTTCATCTTATAAACTCCTTTTCCTCCTCTGGACCTCAGCATAGGTGTCACTTCCTCTTCTCTCGCCACCACCACCCTCACTAGGCTGAGTTAGGTGCTTCATAATCTGCAGGCTTTCCCTGTACACTTGTCACACGCAGCATTAAAAATATCTGTTTATGCATCTGTTTCAAAAAAGACTGTAGCCAGAAACCTGGCCTAATACCTAGTACATAGTAGATGCTCCACAAATGGATGAATAACTGAAGGAGAGGCCAACAAGAACATGGGTGTGGGATTATGAAACCCAGGTTTGCCACTCACTATATTAAGGTGTGCTCTGAAAGAGAGGAAGTTGAGTCACAGCGCCCAGGGGCCTGGCATTATCTGGGGTGGAAGCTGTGATGGGGAAACTGTAGGTATAAAGAAGACTTCTGAGCCCTGGCTGATGTTGCTAAGTGGTTAGAGGGTTGGCCTGCGCACTAAAGGGTCCCAGGTTCTATTCCTGGTCAAAGGCACATACCTGGGTTGCAGGATGACTTTTTGAGGTCAGGCTCCTGAGTCAGATAGACCCAGGTTCAAATCTGTCCCTTCCTAGCAGGGTGACACTGGGCAAGCATCTCCACCTCTCTGCATCTCAGTTTGCCCGTCAGTTAAGTCAGACTTAACCGGCTGGGCTGCAATCATGTGGGTAGTGAATGCTTGCCACAGGTCAGTGCTCACTAACCAGTAACTTAATAGCTGACCCCAGAGGAACTACTGCCGGGGGTTTTCCATGGTGAGGGATCTTCTGAGCGAGGCAGAGAGGGGTCCAGTGCACAGTTGGCATCTGATTCTCTCCCTCCACCCCCGCAGTTCCTGCAGAGCCACCAGAACCCGGGGGCGGTGCTGTTACTGCCTTTCGTGGTGTCCTGCATCAACCTGGCGGTGCCTCGCTTCTACTCCATGTTCGGGCTGGTGGAGCACTATGAGGTTCCGCGGCAGGAAGTGTATGTCCTCCTGATCCGGTAGGTGTGTCTGTCACTCCCAACACCAGCCCCCGTTTTCACGGAGGGACGTAGAGTGGCAGCTAGAAAGGGTTATGCTCGAGTTTTCCAGGAAAAAATTCAAGAGTATAGTGTGTTTGTATGGTGTGGGTAAATAACCATAAAATCCAAAGAGCCCAGAGAAAATACAGGCTTTTAGTTACATCTGCCTTCTGCTCAAAATAATGACTTACCTTTCCCAGTTGCTACCAGCCTAAGGATTAACATCGGTCTCAGGTGTGAGATGGACAGATAGGCAGGTTGCACACAGCACACAGCTTCCTGGCTGAGGCGTTGTCTGGGGACTGAAATTATCCAGTGTGTCCACGAGTCAGATTGTGAGCCCTGGTACCCACTGCATCAGCCGGGAGGGAAAGGCACATTTTGATAATTCAACCGCCCAAATGAAGGTGGAGGGAGGGCTTTTGGCAATTTCTTGGCTGGGCATGGTGATGCCTTACTTTGATTCCCACAAAAGCACTGTATGTGCTAGAGGTGACGCCTGGGTTTTGGCAAATAAGGCATAAAACTACCCAAATTGTGTTCTTATTGCTACTTCTTAGCTAGGTCCCTGACCAGTTCTATGCTATGATGGTGTTTATGACGACAGGGCTGTACAGTGCAGATTGAGTTTCTTTACTGATCAGTTCCAGAGCCCTTGTCTTATGGCCTCTGAGGTCAAGCTCCTGGCCAGCTCTCCCCCCTCCCTCAGTGTGCCCCCATCCCCATGGAAACCTAAGTATTTACAGTCATGCCAAACTATATACCCACATGTGGACCTTTGTCCTGGACATTACTTCTTCCTGGAATGCTTCTTCCTGGAATGCTCCTTCTGCAGATAGAAAATCTATACTTACATCCATGTTTAACTTCCTACAGAACTGACACATTTATAACAAGGATATTCACACACACACACACACACACACACACACACACACACACTCTCGCTCGCGCATTTTAGACCAGGAGTTGGCAAATACAGCCTACAGGCCAGCCTCCGTTTTTACAAAGTTTTATTGGAACACAACCCTGTCCACTTGTTGACATATTGTCTGCCACTGCTTTCCTGCTACAACGGCAGAATTGAGTGGCTGCAACACAGACTGCATGGCCATAAAGCCAAAAATATGTACTATCTGGGTCTTCACAGAAAAAAATTGTTGACATCTTTTTTTAGGTCAGCGTTTACCGTTAATCTATATAAGTATTATTTTCCTGAAGAAAAGTCTTAGCAAGCCCTCACTTCTATCCACCTCACCCCACTGGATGCCTCCTCTCCCTTGTTAGAAATATTTAGGACTTTTTATTGTGGTATATATCATAAAATTTTCCATTTCAATAATTTTAGGTGAACAATTCAGTGGCATTAAGTAATCTGTTGGGGGTTTTTTTTAGTGTATACGTTAATAATAAGTTTCACTGGCTTCTTTGCTCACTGGTATTTATTTAATGTTTTAGGAAGAGCAGCTGGGTGAGTATTTGACCACACTAGATATCAGAAAATCTCAGAGCAACACCTGTAGGCTCCGGAAGAGGTTAGTTAGAATACAGAATCTTTGGCCCATTCAAACCCACATGCAAATAGCAAGGCAAAATAATGATATGTTAGAACATGGTAGTACTTAGAGAGTTGACCATCCCAAGACCGACTCTAAAATAATTTCTCTTCTTACAATATAAAAAGAAGAGGTTGTAAGTAGACAGATATAGTCAGAATGCCACTTTGATCTAATGCCTTTGCTATTTTGTTGTGGACCAACATTCGCGAGAGTAAGACCACCGACTCCAATTAGGTCTTAAGCAGCAAACGAGGATTTACTGAAACTGGCCAGTGACTGCCGTAGGCGTTCTCTCCTACGACAGCGTCGAACCTGGTTCTAGGCCAGCCTTTTATACACAGAAACTACAAAATGGTTGGCTAAACACACACAAAGTTACCTGGGATACAGACACAAAGTTATCAGGGCTACATTAATCAATACTGCCCCGTTACCAAGGTATTATTAATCAACTTTGCCCCGTTGCTCCAGCTACTAATATAAACTTGCCCCGTACCCTAGCTAATATCAACTTGCCCCGTTTCCCAGACTACCCTTAACCATAGTTGGTTCCATTTCCCCAGTACAAGAGGGGCTTAACTGTAACAATTTCATTTTCATTTTCTGATCACTAGAGAGGTGAATTGTCTCTTAATATACATTAGCCATTCGTATTGTTTCGTAAAACATTAAACATCTCTTCTACATGAAGAGAAAATGGGAAAGCTCAGAAATACACAATCTTTCTATCTAAGATAAACTTTTCTTTGCTTAGAAGAGTGTGTTTTCATGTTTAATGTGGAGCTACACTGCAGTATTTATAAAGTTCTGACACCAATTCCAATATATGAAGGTTTTCCCCCACACCACCAAGCGGTTCTCTGACACTAGCTGGGTGTCCAAAAATTCAAGTCAATTCTGAACTTTCTACCTGGATATTACACAAGCTAAGGACACAGTCTTACAAGATGCCAATTGCAAATCTAGGTTGTAACCTGTGGTTCTGATTTATCAGCTATGGATTGGAGGTTCCCACCCTACTCCCTGCATAAGATTAGATTACTCTGCTAGAGCAGCTCACAGAACTCAGAGAAACATTTACTTCCTAGATCACTGCTTTAGTATAAAAGGATATAACTCAGGAGCAGCCAAGTGGAAGAAATGCACAGGGCAAGGAATGGGGGAAGGTTGGGAACGTCCATGCCCTCCCCAGGAACATCATTCTCCCAGCAACGCCACATGTTCACCAATTCAGAAGCTCCCCAAACCCTGTCCTTCGGATTTTATGGAGCTTCACTACATAGGCATAATTAATTAGTTCATTGGTCATTAGCCATTGATTCAACTTCTAGCCCCTCTTCCCTCCCCAGAGGTCAGGGAGGTGAGACTGAAAGTTCCAACCTTCTAGGTCAGTGATGGCGAACCTTTTGAGCTCGGCGTGCCAGCATTTTGAAAAACCCTAACTTAACTCTGGTGCCGTGTCACATATAGAAATTTTTTGATATTTGCAACCATAGTAAAACAAAGATTTGTATTTTTGATATTTATTTTATATATTTAAATGCCATTTAACAAAGAAAAATCAACCAAAAAAATGAGTTCGAGTGTCACCTCTGACACGCGTGTCATAGATTCACCATCACTGTTCTAGGTATTACCAAACAAAAGACACTTTTTATCGCTCTCCTCGCTTAAAAAATTCCAAGGAAGGGTTTTTAGAAGCTCTGTGCCAGAAACAGGGCCAAAGATCAAATAAGTATTTCTTATAACTCACAATATCACAGTATACTAAGGCATTAATCTAGAAGATATTACATGTCATAGTAGGGCTTGGCAATGGGCAAGAGGTTGGGGATCTGGCATTTAAAAAGACAGATCCAGTTCCCTTCCTTCACAATGGATCTAGCACAATGGTTCTCAACCTTCATTGTGCAGCAGAATTACCTGCAGGGATTGCTAAGTCCCGCTCCCAGAGTTTCTGATTCCATACGTCTGGGATGAACCCTAAACATTTGTCCTTCTAACAAGTTTACAGATGATGATGATGATGATGATGATGATGATGATGATGATGATGGTGGTGGTTGGTGGTCTGGAGACCACACTTGGAGAACTACTGGTCTAGTGACACATGATTCCTAGCCCACCAATCTTAAAACCAGCAGTTGTTGACTTAAATACCTGGGTTTAAGAACTGAGGCTGTGAAATTAGATGGTCCTCAGGTTGAATCTTTTTCATGCCCCTAATAAGCTGTGTGACCTTGGGCAAGTTATTTTATCTCTCTGAGCTTTTCAGTTCCCTCATTGGTAAGATAGGCATAAAATGCTATCTACTTGATGATAGAGTTGTACAGATTAAGAGGGATGCTTTAATAAAGTGCTTAATACAATGTACTGTCTATGGTAGCACCCAATGAATAGATTACTATTATAATGAAAAGTAAAATCAGATTTTGAGATGCAGCAAAAGAGGGTGTATCAATCAGAATAAATTAGGTTATGCTGTGATAACAAACATCTCCTGTGACCCAAATCTCAGTGGCTTAAAAAAAACAAAGGTTTATTTCTTGTTCATGCTACATGCCCCTTGTGGATTGGCAGGGTTTTTCGCTCCTGTCAGTCATTCAGGGATCCAGGCTGAGAGAGCAACAATCATCTCAAATATTGCTGATGACCATTCCAGAGTGAAGACAGTAAGTTCCTAGGGTGGGTAGTGGGGAGGGTCTCCCTGGCTTTTAAATGCTCCAGCCTAGAAGTGACATAAAGTAACACACATCACTTTTGCTCACAACTCATTTGCCAGAACTAGCTACGTAGCCCCACTCAACCACAGTGGGGCAAGAATTTCTATCCTACTTTGTGCCCAAAAGGAAATATTGGCGAACAGCACTAATGACTGCCATAGACAGTAATGATAGTTGTTTTCTCTTCTGTTATTCAGAAACATCTTTTTGAAAATATCGATCATTGGAATTCTCTGTTACTATTGGCTCCACAATGTTGCCCTGGCTGGTGAAGAGGTGAGCCTTCCGTGCTGTTCTGCCTTCACTTTGGTTTCTTAGTCTTTGACCACCAGAGGGAAGTGAGTTCCTCCAATTCCTCAAGAGTTTCTGCTCATGATATTAGAGCAAATATCTTATTCTTCTATCTGTCCATTCATTTATCCATTCATTCATCCATCTTCCCCGCCCATCCAAAACTTCCCTCTCCTCATTCAGCCAAATCTAAAAGCTCTTACTACTAACTTCCTGCAGAGGTAACTGAAACTAATTCAACCTTCCAGTTTGTGCTAGCTGGTTACCTACACCTCTAGGCTACTTTCTTAATCCAGCAGATGTTAAGTGATTTTTCATAAGGTTAATGAACAAAAGGAGTGGAAGCATCATTAGCCATTGATCCCTCCTGCTCTCCTGAAGAAGCTGATTATCCCTGGCGGAGAAATGGGATCCAGAAGGCATAGGGGACAGGAATGACGAGTGTTTAAAGGAGAGAGAGTGAAAAGGGAAAGTTTGGATGCATGTGGAGGGCAAGCCTTAATGAAGGAAGAAGCATCACAGACAAGGAATAAATACCCTGAAAACAAACTCAATCTAATGATGCATTTCTACCAAGAGTGGGTCTGCTTTTCTGGGCACTCAGAACTCCATCAGACTGAGCCACCAGCCATGCCCTCATGAGTACAGGGTGCCAGGAACAGATAGAAATTGAGCGGAGGCAACAGCCCCTTCCCACAGCCTGATTCTTGTTTGCCTTCCAGTGTTGGGAAACGCTGATTGGCCAGGAAATCTACCGGCTCCTTCTGATGGATTTTGTGTTCTCTCTAGCTGATTCCTTCCTGGGGGAGTTCCTGAGGAGGTAAATATTTGTCTGCCTTGGGTGATTAGTACATAGGGTTGTAACTGGAGCCATTGCCTCGTCTGAGCAGGAAGTGTGGGCCCTTCACGTTCTCTAAGACTGCATTGTTCTAAATCTGCCTGTTGTCCTTTGGGATATTGTTTTCTTCTGAATTAACTAAACTTTCACCTTGGCCTGAGAGTCCTGTTGTCAAAGTCCTTTTGGTTTAGTTGGCCCTTTCCAACTTTCTCTTTAAAAAAAAATGTTCTAGAATAAAACACAAAAACAGAGAGCCATTTGAGATCTTATTCCCCACAGATCATTTTAATATTCTAGTATATATTCTTCCAGATTATTCTATGCATGTACTGCTTTATATGTGTATTAGAGGCCCAGTGCACGAAATTCGTGCATGGGTAGGGTCCCTAGCGGCTGCCGGCTGCTAGCTGGGGCCTTCCTTCATTCCATGCTGCCCCCTGATGGTAAGTGCACATCATAGCGAGCAATCAAACTCCCAGTTGGTCGAACTCCCAAGGGGACACTTTGCATATTAGGCTTTTATATATATAGATGTACAAAAATGGGGTCACACTGAAAAATCGGTGTGAAGGTTGCTTTTGTTAATCTAATCTCAGTGCTTTGGTACCTTTCCATGCCAGTACATATAGATTTATCTCATGATTCATTTAATTGGATTTAGTTAAAGTACTAATTTTTATTTTAGAACCAAGATGTACAGAATCAAGGCAGTGTCATTATTAGCCCACATGTAGTCCTTATTATTTATTTATTTATTTATTTATTTATTTATTTATTTATTTTTAAACAATATCATGAATATCTCATTCCTTAGAGACATTTCCATATTTCTACAAGCTGACACAATAATAAGGTGGCATGATACAATGCCAATTCTCTCCTCAGTGGGTAGGTTGAATGACAAAATTTCACACTCTGTCTTCTCAACTAACTTTTATTACAGCCTCTGTCTGGGGTATGGACATAAAGGTGAGAAGTTTTGGGGGTTTATTTTGACAGCAATTCTTACTGGCAACTCTTCTGTATGAAGAAATAAAAGTGGTCTCAAGTTTCCTCAGCATAAATGCAGACCTTAGTTCCTTCCTTATGGATTTGGGAGCAGGGAAAGACCATTAATTCGACAACATTAATCAAAAATGGAAAAAATTTCAATTTATTTGGGTTGGGAGGGACTGAGTTTATTTGGTCATTTTTAAAAAAGGCTTAACAAGTGAACAGTTGTATAAACAAGATAATAGGTGGGATAATTTAAATAATAGGTAACAAATGTTCTCTACAATTTTTTATTTTTTTAATATATTTTATTGATTTTTTTTTACAGAGAGGAAGGGAGAGGGATAGAGAGTTAGAAACATCAATGAGAGAGAAACATCGATCAGCTGCCTCCTGCACACTCCCTACTGGGGATGTGCCCGCAACCAAGGTACATGCCCTTGACCGGACTGGAACCTGGGACCCTTGAGTCCGCAGACTGACGCTCTATCCACTAAGCCAAACCAGTTAGGGCCTCTATAATTTTTTAAACTACTTTAACTGTACCTCCCACCCCCACACCCACTTGAATGTCCTATGTCAATTCCATCTTCCCTCGGTTCTTTCAATTATTTCTTCAAAAACACGCTTGTACTTGGACCTTTTCAAAAATTTGTAAGGGGACTTAGGAATGTATTCCAAACTGGTGAGGGTCTCCTTTGTTGATTGTGGGGAATCTTTTGAAGGAGGGAGTTGATGGATTTGGGTGCTAACCTCGTTATGTTCTCGCAGAATCATTGGGATGCAGTTTATCACAAGCCTCGGCTTACAGGAGTTTGACATTGCCAGGAACGTCCTAGAACTGATCTACGCACAAACGCTGGTGTGGTGAGTTTTGAGAATCTTCCGTGTACCCAGTGATTCCTGCCTGACTGTGGACTCAGAGCTTGGTGGCGAGTCCCAGAATCTGTTGTTTCTAAAGCTGCACGGAAGATGCCAGTCTGAGAACCACGAACGTATGTCCTTTTCCCTTTATGAGGACTTCAGGCAAGAATTAAAATAGAACAGGAATCCTGACCTGGAGGCCCCAGGCCATATCTAGCCTGCAGGTGTGTTTTGCTTATCTCACACAATGCTTTTTCTAAAAATTGGAAATAGCCATCAATATTTAAAAATCAGGAGATTTCATATAAAATTTAAAATTTCTGGCTTCTTCCAAAAAAAGGAAAGATGTATCCTGTCTCCCATTATGGTAACAATTGGGTGGGTCTTGAGCTGGGCTGAGCCCCTCCAATTTGCCATAGTCCCCCACCTCGCTATTATTTCCCAACGTAGATTTGCCATTTCTTGTTGCCCTTCTGGTATTCGTTTTCTTATGGTAGAAAATTTTACTTTGCATTGATGGATGTTTCAAGAGAAGTGGGAAAATAAAGGCAGGAGGGCTGTTTATTTCTTATACCTGGTCTGTTACACTCACTGATGTAGTAACACTGGATGGGGCCTCTGTGGCCTTGGGGGGTTGTGGCCTGTCTTAGCAGCTATGTATGTGCATGTGTGCCGGTGGGTGCACATGTGTCTTTTGAGACTAGCCAGCTAGTTGCGTCAAATATTTAACAAGCTCACCTAGAAACTCAAACCAATAGCCAGTGACTATTTTTATTTATTTTAACGTGATGTTGTTTTTAAGGCCAGAATTCTCTATGGTGTATCCCAGATTCCATCCGTTGGGGCGTTGCTAATTTGAAAGTAGGGGATTTGGAATTAGAAGCAGGTGCCCCCTGTATTAGTTTATTAAGCTGCCATAACAAAGAAACTCGGGTTCTGGGGCTGGCTCTGCTCCTCACTGAGGTCGCTGAGCTTCTCTGAGCCTGTCTCCTCATCTGTAAAATGCACATAATAGCTCTAGCCAGTTTGGCTCAGTGGATAGAGCGTCAGCCCTATCTGAAGGGTCCCAGGTTCGATTCTGGTCAAGGGCATGTACCTCAGTTACAGGCTCAATTCCCAGTCCTGGTCGGAGCACGTGCAGAGGGCAACCAATCTATGTGTCTCCCTCACATCGATGTTTCTCTCTCCGTGTCTCGACCTCTCTTCCACTCTCTCTAAAAAAAAGAGTCAATGGAAAAATATTCTCGAGTCAGGGTTAACTAGAGTAAAAATAAAATTCACATAATCATAGCTGCCTTTGAATTGTGTTCAGGATTGAGTCAGATGATATATGGAAACTACATTGCAATCTTCAACATGCCATCCAACTGTAAAGTGGTTTATTTTCCGACTCTTTAGAGTTGCCCTGGGTGATTTAGCCATCTTCAAATAACTCACTAATGTCAATGAATTTCTTTTTAGATGAATTTCTTTTTAGAGGTAGTGAGGACTTTTTCTTTATGTGGTTTTAGGTGATGTATTTGCACGTTGCAGGTTACGCCCTGACACCTGGGCACATTATATCAACCAACGGGGTGCCTTTGGGCAAGTTAATTAAACTCTCTCTAAACAGTTTTCTAATCTGTCAATGGAAGTGACAATGTTCAGAATATTACCTGAGATTGGAGTTTGGTTCAGCAACCTTGGTACGGTATTTGAGTTCTGGCTAAGAAGGAAGTCAGAGCCAAGGCTCACATAGTTGGTCACAGAGAGATGCGAGCTGTGGAAGAAGTGAGCCAACCGGCCCTCTGTGGGCTCAGGAAACAATTTACAGAGGCAAAAGAAGGGCTCTTGGAACTTACGAGAAAGAAAGCAGGGATATAAATGTGGACAGGCTCCCACGTGTTCCAGAGAGGGCTGGGCCCTCTGTCCTAGGGGCTTTTAAGGGGAGGTCCCAGGAGAGGCTCTCAATAGAATACTCATCAGCTTTCCAGGGTTGTGGTCTCCACTGATTGGCCAGTGCCCGTGCAGGAAGTCATTATCCAATGCAGCTGGCCCTAGTGAGCAATGCCTGGCTTTGCTGCTTTTCTGGGCCTGGGGCTGAAACACAACTGAGGCCTAGATGTTATCTCTAGGGCTTAATGTTTAAGGGAGGAGCACTGGTGCAAGGGCTTGTATTCTCCAGCACCTTGTTCCTCCTCTAAGGGGGTCTACCACGTGACTAGCAATATGAAAGGTCAGGGGGTCTAAACCTCACAACTAGTAATATGAAAGGGGAGGAAAAGTCACCCTGGAGGCAAGATTCCACCCTACAATTGTCCATTGCTAGGCACCCCAAGCTTTGCACCTGTCCTACTCTGCTCCTGTCTGTCTAACTGCCTGCTACAATAATAGTACCTATTTCACAGGTTTAGGTGAGGATTAAATGAGAAGCATAGTGAGTACCTGACTCAGAAATGTTTTATAAGTGGGAGAAAGTTACAATCAGAGATGGCCATTATTACTTCTAGGCCAGTGATGGCGAACCTATGACACGCGTGTCAGAGGTGACACGTGAACTCATTTTTTTGGTTGATTTTTCTTTGTTAAATGGCATTTAAATATATAAAATAAATATCAAAAATATAAGTCTTTGTTTTACTATGGTTGCAAATATCAAAAAATTTCTATATGTGACACGGCACCAGAGTTAAGTTAGGGTTTTTCAAAATGCTGACACGCCGAGCTCAAAAGGTTCGCCATCACTGTTGGGCCTTTAAGGTTTTTGCTAATAACTCATAAATAAGCACAATTGAAAATACACACCTCTTTTCTTTTCTCAGTGGCAATTATAGATTTAGCCTCCGTGGGTTTTAGGAGAATATTGCCTTTGATGATGAGCTTTAAAAGAGGATAATATAATGACAGAAATTGAGTGATGTTAGGGATGGTGGTAGAGGTAAGGTGAGGAAAGTGTTTCCAAACTTCAGTCTTTTGTACACCAGCCTGCCTATTATTGGCATATCCACATATCACCTGCACTCTTTTTTACTTAATATTATTTTTAAAGCTTAAATACATTTTTAAAAAATATTTTTATTGATTTCAGAGAGAAAGGGAGAGGGAGAGAGAGCTTGAGACATCAATGATGAGAGAAAATCACTGATCAACTGCTTCCTGCATGCCCTCTACTGGGGATTGAGACTGCAACCTAGACATGTGCCCTCACCGGGAATCATACCATGACCTCCTAGTTCATAAGTCGACCCGCAACCACTTGGCAACACTGGCCGGGCAAGCTTAAATGCATTTTTAAAGGAGTCTTCATTTTACAATTAGAAAATGAAAAACCAGTGTCATTTGACAGACATTGCGAGTAACTTGGAAAATAAAATCAATCTCATCACAAGCAGTCATGACATTCTAGCTAAATGCTGCTGTCTGCTAAGGGCCAGTCAGAAGCCGCCTCCTTTTTTCAACCAAATGGGAGGTTGGCATATGTTATGAGTTAAAGAGATTCTAGCACCAAACTGAGATCTTCTTTTGGGCTCCGGAGCACGGAGGATTGTGGAAGAGGGAGTGCCTTCTCATTTGTAACTCGATGTAGTTTAATGTCAGTCCCTGCAGGCTCTCAGACCCTCTGGGTACCATGGAGGGAGGAGGGTGACATGTTTCACATTTGGGGCGCCTCGGTTAGCACTTGCTCAGGACATCTGGTGGTTTCCTCTGCAAAATCTCTTTTCCAGAGCTGGGAAGGGAGCAGCTGTGGATACTGGCTATGATGGGAGGAACTTGCCGGGGGTGTAGGGATGGAAGCAGTCTCCCTCTGCATTAGTCTATTAGCCTGTCATAACAAAGAAACCCAGACCGGCGGGCTTAAACAACACACATTTATTTCCTCATAGTTCTGGAGGCTGGAAGTCCAAGATCGCAGTGTCCGGTGTCCACAGGGTTGGTTTCTTCTGAGGCCTCTCTCCTTGGCTTGTAGAAGACCATCTTTTCCCTGTGTCTTCACACGGTCTTTCCTGTGTGTCGGTGTCCTAACCTCTTCTTTCAGAGGATTGGATTAGGGCCCACCCTAGTCACCTCATTTTAAGGCCCTATCTCCAAATACAGTCACACTCTGAAATACTGGGGTTAGAACTTGAATATTTGAGTTTTTGAGGGACATGATACAGCCCATAACACCCCTTTCCGTTCCCTCCACACCCCTCTATGCCCCCACCGCATGTCTCCCCTGATCTCTGACACTCACCTTCTCTCCCTCACAGGATTGGAACCTTCTTCTGCCCTCTGCTGCCCTTTATCCAAATGATTACTCTTTTCATCATGTTTTACGTCAAAAATGTGAGTCAGTGTGAAGTCGGAACCAATCAGCGTGGCTCAGTCACATGTGACCCCGTGGTGGTTGGAATCAGGAGTGGGAGGGTGTGGGGGCGGGCTGAGAAGGTTATCGGGAAGCCGGTGTCTGGCTGGGGTCCCCCTGGCCTGCTCACAGATGGTAGGCGGCCACTCCTCTCTCTTCAGATCAGCCTGATGATGAATTTCCAGCCTCCGAGCAAAGCCTGGCGGGCCTCACAGATGATGACTTTCTTCATCTTCTTGCTCTTTTTCCCGTCCTTCACTGGGGTCCTGTGCACCCTGGCCATCACCATCTGGAGGTAGGAGATGGCGGCCTTAGGATGAGGTTTGAGAGCTGGGGTTGGGTGGGTGTTTTAAAATGTAGGTTTTATTATTATTCAGACTTGGTGAGGCCGACAGATCAGGAGGTGACTGCCACTAAAAAGATAATTTGTTATACTCACAGATCCCCAAGAGGGGGCACAACCCACCACAAAGGACGGAGAGGGCACATGGGCAGGCACGAGCGTAGCTCAGGAGGCAGAAGGAGCAATGGGGAAAGGTGGGCAAGAGCCTTTATTGTGGCTTCCATGGGAGGAATGGTGAGGCAGGGTAAGGACTGGCTAGTTTGAATAATTTCAGCGGGCTCTGGGGTATTGGGGTTGTCTGGAATTGCCAGATATCTGGCCCTGGTGTGATTGGGGCAGGAGAATAGTGACCCAAGGTGTGAGAGCTTGATAGAGGGTTGGATTGGTTGGTTTGCATATGAAAGACTGAGTTTGTAGGATAGCTCAGGGAATGGCAGTCTCTCCAGGATCAGTAGAGCCCCAGATGTCTAACCATCAGAGTAGAGAGACATGCTCAATGCAGTGCTGAACCCCAGGTTCCCTGGCTAACCAACAGACACACATCCAAAGGAGGGAATAAGTCTGAGTTAGGGGCCCACCCTCATGACTGGCTCAGCTTCCTCACTTTCCGAAAAATGGAGAAAGGCCAGTTCCTCCACCTGGAGAACAGAACTGCATCTAAATAAACTGAAAGGCACTGTCTGATCAGGCTCTCTCCTGCTTCTCCAACCTCACCCGCATCGGCTCCTTCCTCCTTTGGCCCCACAGCTCTCGCTCCCTTCCTGAGACTCTGAGAGCTCCTCCCCACGTGGAGTAGGGTTCTCTATTTGAAGAGCTCTCCCCACCCCCTTTGCTTAGAGACCGTCTTTCCATCCTCTGGTTCTTGGCTCCAAAGTCATCTCCAAATTCTGACCTTCAGGACCATCCTTGTCTATTGTCAGTTCCACCTCTGCTTTCTCCCAGGCCAATTTCTTTTCTTCATTCCATAGTTCACAGTCAGAAATGCGTTTGTTTGAATCTCTGTTAATTGTTTGCTCATTGGTTGTCCATCTTTCCCACTAGAACAGACATCTGTGAGGGCAGGTACCATGTCTGTTTTGTTTACTATGGATTCCCCAGGGCTAAGTATCTACCACAGTGCCTGGTACAAGTGCAGTAAAACTAGAATGAATGAATGAATGAATGAATGAATGAATGAATGAAGGGAGGGAGGGTTGGTTTTTAGGATACATGTGGAACTGGAACCATTGGCAATTCAAGTGGCTTCAGAGCAGGCTACTCTGCTTCACAATGTCCTTGTTACTCTTTTTTGTGTTTCTTCCTAACCAGTCCCCTGTTGCCCTCTAGTTTCTGCTTGTTCATAACAACTGAGTGCCCGTGGCCATCATTGCCACACCTTCAGGTTCCATAGATTACAGGGTCCCCTCTTCATATGTCTGAGTTCAAGTCCCCAAGAAAGAGAATCTGGCTGCCCCAGTTCATTTCTTTGAGCCAGGGTACCACAGAGACTGCCGTGAATTGACTACCGTTGGCTCAGATCCGTGGTCAGCAAACTGCGGCTCGTGAGCCACATGCGGCTCTTTGGCCCCTTGAGTGTGGCTCTTCCTAAGCCTTAGGAGTACCCTAATTAAGTTAATAACAATGTACCTACCTATATAGTTTAAGTTTAAAAAATTTGGCTCTCAAAAGAAATTTCAGTCGTTGTACTGTTGATATTTGGCTCTGTTGACTAATGAGTTTGCCGACCACTGGAGATGATACTCCTGTCTGCGTGCTGGTCCTCAGGATGTGGGTCATGAGTATGAAATACACCAGCTGGGGCTGGGAGAAGGTTTCCTCTGGAAGGTGGTGTGGGTGGAACCGGCAAGAACTGCTGCTTCCAGAGCCTAGAAAGTGCAGCCTGAGTGTAGTTCAAACTAGACCAGAGTCTCGCACTAGAGGCGTTTTTCTGTCCCTTGTTTTACCAGATTGACACCGTCCGCTGATTGTGGCCCGTTTAGAGGACTGCCCTTCTTCATTCACTCCATTTACAGCTGGATCGACACCCTGAGTAAAAGCCCCAGCTACAAGTGGGTGGTCTGGATCTACCAGAACCTCATCGGCAGCGTGCACTTCTTTTTCATCCTCACCCTTATCGTATTGTGAGTGGGGCACCTTGGCAAACACTTTATTGACACAGCATGCGGACAGCCACAGGGATGTCTGGTGGGAAAACAAAGGGCTACAGAATAGCTGTGTTCTGGATGATCCTGACTCGGCCCCTGAGTTTTGTTTGTTTGTTTGTTGTTAATCCTCACCCAAGGATATTTTTTCCATTGATTTTTTTTAGAGAGAGCAGAAGGGAAGAAGGGAGGGAGAGAGAAAAAGAGGGATCAATGTGAGGCAACATTGATTGGTTGCCTCCCACATGTTACCGGGACCGGGGATGGAATCTGCAACTCAGGCACGTGCCCTTGACCAGAAATTGAACCCAAGACTCTTTGGTGCTTGAGCCGATGCTCTAACCACTGACCCACAGCAGCCAGGGCTGCCCTTGAGTTTTTGGGGTTTTTTTAAAAATATATTTTTATTGATTATAGAGAGAAGAAGGGAGAGAAAGAGAGAAATAGAAACTTCAATGATGAGAAGGAATCATTGGTTGGCTGCCTCCTGCATGGCCCCTACTGGGGACCTGGCATGTGCTCTGACCAGGAATTGAACCTTGATCTCCTGGTTCAGGGTCAATGCTCAACCGCTGAGCCACACCGGCCAAACCGGCAGGCGAAGTGATTTTTTTTTAATGTTTAATATTATCTTAGAGTGTGGTGAGGTGGTTTTTGCCTGTTTTATGAAGAAAGCAATACCTGCTTTGCCCCTCATAAGAGAAAACATGAAACTAAAATTTTTTTTAAAAGGATATGAGAATGCTTAGGACAATTATATGTGTGATTCCTTCTGAGACTATAACGTATTAAAATGGGTTGGGCATTATTGATACATAGGATAGTGTATTTTCATTTTCAAATAGAAAAAGATCAACTTCTGACTTCTTGTAAAAAAATAAAATAAAAGTAGATCTGACAAGACTGGGCCTGTTTCCTGCATGAACACCTGCTTGGCTGACTAATGGCTGTCCCTCTTGGAAGCCTAGCCCTGATGGCATCTGAGATTGCAGGTCCTCATGTGGAGACACACACACACACACACACACACACACACACACCACACACACACACACACACACACAACATGCACACACAACACGCGCGCACACACACACACACACACACACACCACACACACACACACACACACACACACACGGGGCTCTCCGTCAGGCCTTCCTCCCCAACACTAGGTTTCCATTGGCCTCTTTAAAATGGAAAGTTCTGCCCTAGTCGGCTTGGCTCAGTGGATAGAGTGTCGGCCTGTGGGCTCAAGGGTCCTGAATTTGATTCCAGTCAAGGGCACATGCCCGGGTTGCGGACTCAATCTCCAGTAGGGGGCATGCAAGAGGCAGCCAATCAATGATTCTCTCTCATCATTGATGTTTCTCTCTCTCCCTCTCCCTTCCTGTCTGAAATCAATAAAAGTATATATTTTTTAAAAATGGCAAATTCTCTGAGTGTCTTGCTCCTTCAAACTCCTAATTCACTGGGGACCTTGTTAGAAATCTGGAATCTGCCTTAGCCAGTTTGGGTCAGTGGATAGAGCACTGGCCTACAGACTGAAGGGTCCCAGGTTTGATTCCAGTCAAGGGCACATGCTTGGGTTGTGGGCTCCATCCTCGGTAGGGGGCGTGCAGGAGGCAGCCGATCAATGCTTCTCTCTTATCATTGATGTTTCTATCTCTCTTTCCCTCTCCCTTCCTTTCTGAAATCAATAAAACATATTTTTAAAAAATGAAATGTGGAATCACAGGCCCTACCCTAGACCTGCAGAACCAGCACCTGCATTTTAACAAAGTCCCAGGAAATTTGTGTCACATTCAAGTCTGAATAACACAGTCCAGATTCATAAATGCTGGCTGCACATTAGAATCATGTACATTTTTAAAATAGTGATATCTGGCCCCACAGTCAGAGAAGCTCAATGAATTGATCTGAGGATGGGCCATGGCGTGAGTCCTTTTACCACCTCTCAGGTGATTCCGTGTGCAGAATGGGGACAGCCATTGCTATCATGTACTCACCCTATTACTCAACCAGACACAACTTTTCAGGAACAAATCTATTTTCAAGCAAATGTTTTAATTCCTTTGCACCCAATTGTAATTCAGAGCCTGAAAAATGTCTGCCATTCTTTCTTCTCGTCTCTTCCAGAATCATCACCTATCTTTACTGGCAGATCACAGAGGGAAGGAAGATTATGATCAGGCTGCTCCATGAACAGATCATTAATGTAAGTTCTGCTGGGCCCATCTGTTATCCTCTCCCCCTTTATAACATTTTAGAATGGAGATTTTCAAACATATTCCCAAACAGAATAGTAAAATGAGCCCCCACCTGCCCACAACCCACCCTGACAACCATCAGCAATTATATCTTCTTTTTTCTTGTTGTTGTTGGTAATCCTCACATGAGGATATTTTTTCCGTTGTTTTTTATAGAGCATGGAAGGGAGGAAAGGAGTGGGCTGGGGAGGGGGAGGAGAAACATCTATGTGAGAGAGGCACATCAACTGGTTGCCTCCCACACTCACCCTGACTGGGGCTGAGGAGCGAACCTGCAACACAGGTACATGCCCTTGACCAGGAATTGAACCCGCGACCCTTCAGTGCTATAACCACTGGGAAACACCTGCCAGGGCAGCAATCCCTTCACTGCAAATCTCTGGGTTATTTGAAAGAAAATCCTAGACTTTATACCATTTTATCTGTAAAAACTTCTATATGCCTAAGATATACAGACTTTTAAAGAAACAGAACCACAATACCAATCATCACACCTGAAAGAAGACTTAATAATTCCCTACTATCATCCAATAGCCAGTCAATGATCAGATTTCCCCATTGTATCATTAAGTATCTTTTTACATTAGGGTGGTTTAAATCTGGTTCTGAAAAAGTGCCATACGTTGTATTTGGTTGGTATGTCTTTAATGTTTCTTTCAATCTATAACTGTTCCCTCGTCTCTTCTCCTGCCATTTATTGTTGAAGAAAGCAGGTCACTGTCTTGTAATAATTCCCACATTCTGGATATATCTGATTTTCAACCTGTGGTGTTTGGCATGTTTTGGGGTGTTTTTTTTTTAAATGTTTTTATTGATTTTTTTTTAGAGAGAGGGAAAGGGAGAGGGATAGAGAGATAGAAACATCAATAAGAGAGAAGCATCATCAATTGGCTGCCTCCTGCACTCCCCCTACTGGGGATCAAGCCCGTAACTTGGGCATGTGCTCTGACCAGGAATCAAACCAGTGACCTCTTGGTTCATGGGTCAATGCTCAACCACTGAGCCATACCAGCTGGGCTGGCATGTTTCTTTTTACTTTTTAAATATATTTTTTTATTGATTTCAGAGAGGAAGGGAGAGGGAGAGAGGAACATCAAAGATGAGAGAGAATCATTGATTGGCTGTCTCCTGCACAGCCCCCACTGGGGGTCGAGCCTGTAACCCAGGCATGTGCCCTGACCGGGAATCGAACCGTGACCTCCTGGCTCATAAGTTCATGCTCAACCACTGAGTCATGCCAGTCAGGCTCTTTTTACTTTTTATTTCCTGTAAACTAGGGGTGAGATGTAGAGATCTGATTAGAGTCTAGCTCAACTTTTTAGCCAGAATACTTCATAGATGATGCTATGAGCGTCTTATGGCATTTGAGGTATAAAATGTGATTGTCTTTTTTGTGTGTGATGTTAAGAGCGATCAGTGCTTTGTTAGCCTGACTCATCCATTGTAAAGCTCATCAGCCTTATCTCTAATGGACTTGGCAGCCTTTGATGAGTATTGCCTAGAGAAGATCCATTTATTTCATTATGGATTACAAAATAGTGATACTCTGATTCTAGAATTCTTCTGCATATATTAGCTGGAACTCTATAAAAGAAGACTTTTGCTCACCAATGATTTGATTACCTTGCATTCCCAAATTCAGTGCTTCCGTAGAGAAGATTTCCAATTAATAAATGTAGAAGGAATGAGGGGAACAGAAAATCATCATAAAACAAACAGCACAGTAATAATTGTTACAAGCGATATCCACTAGTGGAAACTAAAATTAGCAAGTGAAAATTGAAGGAAAAACGAGGGCATGGGACCTGGATTCACCTGGACTAGACAGACCATCCATGGTGCTCACTAGCCCACCTCAACTCAGGTGGAACATACCACTCTCTTATCTGCAACAGGTTCACAGGAAAGCAACTCACCCCCCCTGGGGAAGGCATACCCTCTTCCTTCTTTCCTCTTCCCAACTAGGGAATTATTTAACTCGGTCTATTCCATTGACACAGATAACTTTGACAAATGAAATAGATTTGATGTCCTTAGATGCAGAGCTATAAGCTTTGACATTCTCAGTGGGAGGACAGGGCAGACCCAGGCAGTGCTGGGTGCCCACGCAGGGTTCTGGGGCAGAAGGAATGCCAGGAAGGGAGAGACAATAAACCATTTGTCCTGGGCCTTTGACAGTGGCATGTAAGCTGCTTCTAGCATCCAGGCTGGAGAAGGCTGCTACTCAAGCCTGCTAGGGAATTGCTTTAGAGGAGAATATCCTAATTCAGGAAGGCTTTGGGGGACCACTTGGCTTTACTATGACATGTTTTATTTCATCAAGAAAAAACATGGCAGCAGTATCCATCCAATGGACCCTACCTGCCTACAAATAAGCCTTCTCTTCATTTGCTTCTCAACCCCACATCACCATTCATCCTCCATGTTTTCCTTTTCCTTTTTCTTCTTGGCAGGAGGGCAAAGATAAAATGTTCCTGATAGAAAAGTTGACTAAGCTGCAGGACACGGAGAGGAGAGCAAACCCCAGCTCGTTCACACTGGAAAGGACAGACGTGGAGGTGAGGCTGGAGGCCGCCTTGGGATCCCTGTGACCCCTACTTGCCTCCCTGTGCAAAGGACATCAGGGAACTAGAATCACATGAGGGCACTTCACTTTCTATGTTTACACATTTCTGTATTTTGTATTTCAAAAACCGTACTCACTCATTCAACACTTTCCACGCCTGGCCTTGCTCTAGGGCAGTGATGGCCAACCTTTTGAGCTCGGCGTGTCAGCATTTTGAAAAACCCTAACTTAACTCTGGTGCCGTGTCACATATAGAAATTTTTTGATATTTACTACCATAGTAAAACCAAGATGTATATTTTTGATATTTATTTTATATATTTAAATGCCATTTAACAAAGAAAAATCAACCAAAAAAATGAGTTCGCGTGTCACCTCTGACACACGTGTCATAGGTTCGCCATCACTGCTCTAGGTGCTGGGTGATCGGGGTGAACACAGTGAAGGTGCTTCCCTCATGCAGTTTGCATCCATCTTTCCTATAAAGCGAGTCATACGAAAGTATAGCCCACCGAGATGAGAAGTGCCCTGAAATCTCACCCCTCTACATTAATGCTTCAGTGCATATTCTTCCTGATCTTCCCCCTAGGCAGCTGTAAACATACTACATTCATCTCACATTTTTGTTTGTTTTTTTTTTACAAAAGAGGGGTTATAGTATACACATGTATCATAACTCCCCCCCTTAATATCTCCGACATTGTTTCAGTCTGTACATATTTGGACATTTGGATTGTTTTCATGTTTTTTAAGATCAAAAACAGTACATAATGAAACATTTTCATTATAATTATTTTAGGCAAGTATTTCAGCCATAGGACGGCCACATAATAATGTTAATAGATGTTGCCCTATCGCTTTCTTAAGATTTTACTAGTTTCACTCTCACCAGGAGGGTGTACGAGATGCCTGGCACCCTGATTCCAGAGCTCATGCCGGCTTCCCCGGTGTCCTGGAAGATACAGATAAACAGTAAACCCATCTTATTCAGATGCCACTAGTTCTGGAAGTTATGACTTTGTCAGAAGGGACTGTTGTGTCAGTTGCTATCTGTGCGATTAATACTATCAGCACCATTTAGGGTTCTAGAGGCTCAACTCTAAATCCTATGGAGGCAGGGACCATGTCGATGCCCTTGCAGCCGCAGGTCCTAATCTGTTACCTGGCATATTGTAACTGCTCTGTGACACGAAGTGGGGAAAAAGAATGAATGGAATCACAGTCCCTAAAGAACACAACAAAACATGTTTGATGTTTCTATGGTTGAGCCTTGTCCTTAATCTGTCACCTCTCTGTTTTAAAATTGGGGGGGGCGGTGGGGGGGCGTGCACATACCTTCCCAACTATGCAACGGGACCTGGGGCTCTTTTCCAGTAATAAGGCTGCCTCTTTTCTTCTCTTTCAGGAGCCGGGCCCTTTGCACAGCAGGGAACATGAAGCTGCTCATGGTGAGTAACCCAATTGGTGCCAAAGAAGATCTAATTTACCTAGAGGACAAACCCCAAGGTAGAGGGTCAGAGCTGCTCATGAATCAGTTACTCGTTCAATTGCAAGAAACTACCCAAAGTGGCTTTTAGCAAAAGCCCAAGAGTAATTCTTGCTTTAACAGCCGGGGCTCACAATATGTCACAAGAACCTCGTTTCTTTCTGTTCAGTTGTTTTCCATGTCAGCTCCTTTCTCAAGGAGGCGCTTCCTAATAATTGCAAGGCAGCTTCCTCAGCTTCTTCTGTCAACTGGTCAGATCTGAGTCACTGGCCTCATCTGTAGATACAGGTGGAACAACCGTACAGACCACAGGGACTGAGACTGGGGGAGAGTGGCTTCCCTAAGAAAACCTGTGGCTGATGCCAGAGGGGAATGAATGCTGGGGAGGAAACAAACAAACCGATCAACTCATCTTTTGGGGGATAGCATTTACTGAGACTATCCAATGATGGGAGTTCAAGGGGCAGCACTGAAGAAACTTAAAAGGAGGCGGCCAGGAAGGCATGAGAAGCTGAGCTCTCTTGAAGGCCAATTTGGCCTTTCCCTTGGAGAGCTGGGGCAGGGTGTGTCTGTGCTAACTTCTCTTTCCTGTGTCAAACCCAGACCTGCGATTTAGGAGGTCAGTTCAAGAAAATAGTCCAAAGGCCTGAGGATTATTGCGGTGGCCAGACACCAATCAAAAAGGACAGAAGATAAAGGTGGAACAACATTTGGAGCTTCTCGGAAGAAAATTCAAGCCATTTGGTAGGAGTAGAAACTGACCACAATGTAAATACTGAAGTAAAATGGGCCATTCCCTGCTGCTATTTAACACTTGAATTGCTGATTTTTTTAAGATAAAACATTTGGGATTTTCTAATAAAGACTGTCATAATATTTTAACTAGTTCACAGAAACCTTGGAAAAGATAACCTGGGAATGATGTATTTTATCGTTAAGAGATGTGCATATGAGTTATTGGTCCTTAGAAATCTCTCCCCCCAGACCTCCCAGACCTGGCAGAGGTTTGGAAAGTGGTGCTCAGACAAGTGGTACAGCCTGAATAAAAATGTAGTCCTCTGTCAGGGGTGTGATGCCTCCTCAATTGTAGGACCTGCATTTGTTCATGACTTTGAACTAAAAATATTCCAAAAGTAAAATACGAACAGGGGTCTCATCTATGAACTCTGTTGCATATGAAGTACATGAGTCTTTGGGGTTGGACGGGGGTGTGGGTGTGGACAGGACTCTGACCTATGAGGTTTTATATGTGACCATCAAAGTCTTATGTTGAACCAAACATGAGACCAGTGGTATGTGTGGAATATATATGTATGTATATGTTTCTGTGGGGAATAAATATATATATGTGTGTGTGTGTGTATGTACATATGCATACACATACAGATAGCATTCTTTTTGCAGATTTGCCAAATAATTCACAAGACCTGTGACTGTACTTAAAACTGAAGGGTCCAGCAGAAAGGTGCAATTACCAAATTACTTGACTCATCACTGTCATGAAATCTAATTGGAACTGAATTTAAAAAACATTTCAGATACATTTGAAACACAAACATACAATCAGTGTTCAATCATGGATTCACTTTTTCATTCACTTAGTTATTCATTAATTCACTGTATCAACTGAGTTAATTTCTTTTGGGTGCTAGTAGTGTTTGTTCATTTCACAAATACGTGCCAAGTGGTGCACAAAATAGTGAACAAGTTAAGACACAGTCTCTCCCCTCAGATGCCTAGCAAGTTAATTCAGATAGGAACTTAATAATTAATATTATAATTGTATAGATGCTGTGCAGGAGAAGCCCATGGGACAATTGGGATACAACTTGTCTCGGGTCAGTGGAATTGGTATTTGAAGTGATTTCCGCCCTCCCAGCTCTGTATCATCTTAATGCTGTTTGTGTTTCTCTGGCTTCTACGTCAAAAGGTAAACTCCCTCTGAAAGCATCATTTTTGCTGACTCACTACATGCTAAAGGTTTCTATCTCCATTCACCTCCATCTCTTGCCCCCATTCGTGTAAAGCCTGCTTCCCTGGAGATGTAAACACAATAGAAAGATTGAGTCTGCAGGTCTCACACACACATGTGGATGTGAGGATGCTTTTTACGTTTAGTCTTGAGATGGGGTGTATTAATTTCCTGGGGCCGTCGTAACCAAATATCATGGGTTGGGTGGCTTAAACAACACAGATTTATTTTCTCACAGTTCTGGAGGCTAGACGTCCAAGATCAGAGTGTTGGTATCCACAGTTTTGGTTTCCTTCTGAGTCCTGTCTCTTTGGTTTGCGGATGGCCACATTCTTGCTGTGTCCTCACACAGTGTTTTTCCTCTATGTGTGCAGATTCCGGTGTACGTTTCAGTGTTCAGATCTTCTCCTCTTATAAGAACACCAGGCAATGGAATAGGGCTCACCTTTATAGCTTCCTTTTAATTTATTCACCTGTGTAAAGGCCAGATCTCCAAATATGGTTACATTCTGAGGCACTGGGTGTTCAGACTTCAGCATAGGAAATTTGGGTCCACACAGTTCAGACCATAACAGAGGCCAGCTCTCCCCGTCCCATCACAGCCTCTCTTTAGGCATCAGGGTTCCCAGTGCTGGCTGCCCCCAGAATCACACAGGGAGCTGTCAGGCAACAGCCAGGCCCAGGCCCCACTCTAGACCAACTAGAGCAGGCATCCATATTTTTTCTTTAAAGCTCCCCAAATGGTTTTGGTAGAAAGCCAGGACTGAGGACTACTGAACTAGGATCTAGAGTAGTCCTTCCCAAACTTGCCTGACCATAAAAGCCACTGGAGGAACGTATTAAACATACAAAAGGTGAGTTCATAATATCGCATCAAAATCTTCAGGGGACATTCCCATTCTCCTCTTCCAACCCTTATTTTAATTAGTTCAAAATGATAAAAGTAACATGTTTTCCAACCATCCCTTGAAAGCTGGCAGTTTTAAGTATTAAAAAAAAAAAAAAGGATAGCCTCTTTTGAATTTCTGCAGGATCTGATCCTTCAAGCGGTCTCAGCAAATGGCCCAGTTCATTTCTTAGGAGGCTATGAGATGCTTTTGTGTAAAGTTCAATTATAAAAGGAGTGGCTAAAATAGCACAGACTAGCCCTAACTGGTTTGGCTCAGTGGATGGAGCGTCGGCCTATGGACTGAAGGTTCCCAGGTTCGATTCCAGTCAGGGGCATGTACCTTTGTTGCAGGCACATCCCCAGTAAGGGGTGTGCAGGAGGCAGCTGATCGATGTTTCTAACTCTCTATCCTCTCCCTTTGTCTCTAAAAATTCAATAAAAAAAAATTATAAATATAAAAAAATAAAATAGCACAGACTGGCATATTTTTTTATAACCTTTGAATTGAGGACAGGTGGTAAGAATTCAGCTCACTCATAGGAACTGTCTCTAGTATGGTAGCACCTCACAGAATCCCCCCTCACTTGTCCAAGTCAAAACCTTTTCATAGCATTTCCATGTCTGATCAACCGCCAGACAGACCATTGAGAGGAGCTCAGTGTGGAGCAGAGGGCCCTCTGCTGTGCTCACAGCTGCAGCTGATACCAGTGCCTTACACTGTGTGCTGTTACTCTCCACTCGGTGCCTTTTCCACTTCATCGCCAGGGCTCTTGTTATAAAGCAGATTCTAATTTGGGAGGCCGGGAGGGATGGGTCTGAGGACCACACCCTGAGCAGTACGCTAGAGCATCCCCACATTTTTTTTCTTATTTTATCTGCACTCTTAGGGACATTTTTCAAAAACACTCCCACTTCTATCATTTGAATCTCATAACATTATGGCTGTAAGACAGTTAGTGCAAATATCATGACCTCCATTTGACAGATGATGAAGACTTGGGCATGCACAGGTCTCCTAGGTAGCCAGTGGCAGAATCGAGGACTTCAGGTTTTCTCTAGCTCAGTGGTTCTCAGATTTGTGCATGTATCAGAACTGCCTGGAGGGTTTGTTAAAACAAATCCTGTGCCCCACCCAGAGTTTCAGTTCTGGGATGGGCTCTGAGAATTTGCGTTTTTAACAAGTTCCCCCATAGCTGATGTTGAATAAATATCTCAAAGGACAGCATCCACCGTGCCTAGCCTCTTCTTAATACTTGGCGTTTGGCACATAGATTTTGAGCATAAAGTTTAATAATAGAGCACACAAAGCCATCGATCTTCAGCATTTTTGATAAATCAAATAACCTCACCAAACCGTAACTGTCACTCCATGCTCACGGTTTGAGTGGATGTTTGGATGTTCACTGACTCACACCCTTCCTGTCCTCAAGGCTGTGGTTTACTGTTCTGGTCAAGCACTGTTTCCACTTTAGATAGTGGTAGGTGTGATTTTATTTAGAAATTTGCATCTAATAAAAATAGAATATTTGTGTCTTGGTGAAATTCTTGTCAAAACAGGATTGTAGACACCAGTCTCCAAATAAGAAAATGAGTACTGTTTAATCAAGTAAGTAGTGGATTTTTTAAGCCTTTTGAGGTAGCCCTTCGATGTTATGTCTCCAGAATCCTGAGAGCAGAGGTGCAGTCCAATGAACAGATGTGATTTTTATCTGTATTGATGTTCTTAGAAAGAAAGCTATCGATTGGGATTTTGGATGGCCCCTCGATACTGCTGAATCTGAATCATTTATCTAAACTCCCAAATTTTCATCTTACTGTATGTGTATCTCTAGCTTCCTCAAGGAAGTTTCCACTGATATCCTCTAATTCATTCCTTCAACATTTATTGAACATATACAGGCATTGCTACAGGTATGGACCAGCCATGATAAGCAGGGCTTTAGGATGTGGGCTCTGGAATTCTATCACCTGTGCTTGAATCCTTATCCTATTACTGTTGTGTGACTGTAGACAAGCTACTTAATTTCCCTGTGCTTTGGTTTCCTTTAGCATATTATGGGAACTACCTCATGGTGTTGTTGCAAAGTAAATACATCGAAAACATTTGAAATAGTGTCTTGCACATGGTAGAGTCAGTAAATGTTATTAACAAGCCTTTTACATGCACTTTCGTTTCATCACAACCACCCTCTGAGGTGGTACTACTACTGCCCTTATTTTACAGATGAATTAGTAACTAGTCCAAGGTCATACAGCTGGCAAGGTGCTGATCAGGAAACCAGATTTACCTTTCTCTGATCCCAAATCCTGTTTTTAACCCAATACCAAGCCTTTCAAGTAAGTACTTAATAGATTATATATATATATATATAGATAGATTTCAGAGAGGGAGAGGATAGAAACATCAACGATGAGAATCATTGATCGGCTGCCTCCTGCACACCCCCTACTGGAGATCAAGCCCGAAACCCGGGCATGTGCCCTGACCCGGTATCAAACCTTGAGCTCCTGGTTCATAGGTCAATGCTCAACCAGAGCCACACTGGGCGGGCAACAGTAATACTTATTAACATCTTTCTTCATCCAAATTCTCCATTCTTCAAGCCCCAAGCCACTTTAGCATAGGCTCTAAATCCTTAATTGGGTATGGCACAGTCAAGAGCAAAATGGATTTGGGACAAAAGTCAAGACAGTAAACTGGCTTTCAAAAGGTCTTCACACAAGAGGAATGTTAACTTTCCTGCCCCTAAAGGCATTCCTTCCCTGTCCGTGTGCATCTCTGAATATAAGTCACAGGAGGAATTCGGGCCACAGAAATTTTGGGTGGTTCTCATCACTTGTCATAATGTGACACAGAAATACATGCAGTTTAGGTATCTGCTCCATTTATTGAATAAATCTTTATCTTATAATTTTAAAATTCAAGGAAAATTTTATAAATGGAAAATTATCCCAAACCCCATCTACATGCTCCTGCCAACACCAACTATAGCAAAAATCCATTTGCTTCTCATTGCCACCTGGCTGCGTGGACCGGTGGCCCGCTGCACGTGTGAGGCTGGTGACCCACTGGACTCAGGAGGGAAGTCATGACTAAGTTGTGAGGCCTGTGATCAAGGCTATGGATGGGGCTATTAGGTGGGGGGAAGAGGGGCCTAGAGGAGAAAGAAAGCTTTGCAATCTTTTAAAGTCTCAACTTTATTTTAAATATTGCTATTTAAGTTCACAATAAGACCCTCCAGTAGCTCATGTGGGAAGGAATTGGGAATCAAGGGCTGTATAAAGGCAGGCAGGGGGTTAAAAGAAGGAGCTCTGAGTCAGACCAACCTAGATTTGAATCCCAATTGCACCAAGAATTTTGTGAGATTTAATTAAGATAATGTGTTAAAAACCACTGAAGTTCCTGGCAAATAGTAAAAAAAAAAATTTTTAATTATCATAAGATAATGTGTTAAAAACCACTAAAGTTCCTGGCAAATAGTAAAAAAAAAACAAAAACCACAGGTTTTAGTTTTCTCACGTAAAATGAGGTTAAGCCTAGATGTCCTTGAATAGTCTCCGATCATGTTGTAGAGTAGCCTGAAAGAGTGCAACTCTGCCCCCTAGTGGTCTATAGTTATTTCAAGATACCACAAACAATCCCTCAGGCTGGTATCAAGACTTCCCTGACATTTGCATCACACTGAAGCTGTTGCCCCTGGTCACTGGATTGCTGATAGCAGCTTCCCTAAATTCCTTATGTCCTAGGATTTGATGCTTGATAAGCAGTTTTCCCTTCGTGCTCCTTTTAATGATTTTATTATTAGTATGGTCACAAGTTTGATGACTACAGTACATTGATAATGTAGCCAAATACAAATATTTTAAATAAATAAATTACATGTGTGTCAAATTTTAAAATGTCAAATTTGAGTGATCATGCGTATCCCATGCATTTGCATTTGTACCCCCACACTGCACAGCTCAATCTGTGCCTATCCTCACTGGGTCTTGGTGTGTGCCTCAGCGAGGTCTGGGCAGGAGCTATTGTGCCTTTTTTTGCAGACCCAGATTTTCAAGAGCAACGGTGTTGAACTCAGGCATTCCATGGAGCACGGTGGCAACACCAGGCTTTGCTTTGGTCCAAGGTTAAAATGCAATTACCGACTATTGCTTCTGCGGGCCACCCGATTCCCCATGGCTTGGGCTAGCACAAAGGGTTTCTCAGTATCCCTGCATGAGGCCAGCAGGCAATCTCTGTACCCATGGCTTCCTCCCTGGGGGAAAAGTCTAGTAGTGAGGTGGGCAGTCTTCCAACATGCTGTCGGTGATATAGCTGGAACCAAGATAGGATTCATAGTAACTTTTTTCATCAAAAGTATTAACAGTCCAACCAACCACCTGAATGCCTTTAGCGGACCACTTCTTTAAGTAGTTCCTGGAGAAAGAGGAAAAAACAAATCTGTTAGAACAATGACCAGCTGGCCCAGGAATCTATGCTGGTCACTAAGTCTGGTAACTCATTGAGTACTCACAGTGCTCAGAAAGCCTCTTAACTGGCCTCTGCACTGAAATCAGAGGGAATGTCCCAAAAGCCAGTGGAAATCTCCTCCACACTGTCACGGCTTAAAACTTTTCAGGGGCTTACTAAAAATCCCACCCCTCCCCAATAAGTCATAACAAAAGCCATTCCTAGCTTAGTCCCACCTGTCTCTTTGGCCTCATCTTAAACTATACTCCCCATTTCTTTCCTGTGCTGCAGTATATTGACTTTCTTTTAATTCCTTGAAACAACCAGATTCTTTGCTGCCACAACATTTTTGCATGTGTTTCTCCCTGACTTGATCTCCACACCGCTCCCCTCAGTTCCTACTCACCCTTTAGCTGTTTTCCCCAACTCCCCTGACTAGGTAAAATTTTATATGCACACTGTTCTCACCTACAAAGCATTTATCTTAGCTGTAATTTGTTGAATTTTTATTTGATTAGCATCTATCTCCTTTTCCACTTAACTATAAACTCCATTAGGACAGAACATGGCTTTGTTTCTTTACCACAGTATCTTCAGATTCTTAATACCTTGCAATACTGTAGACCAAGCATGTCAAACTCGCAGCTGGCCACGAGAGTTTGACATGCTTGCTGTAGACATACACCAAATATTTATTGAATTAAATGCATACAAACCTGAAATAATATGAAACTTAAATTATAATCGGCTGAAATACACAGCTACAAAACTGCTAAAAAACAGATTGCCAGCACGTTAGGGAACAAGAAGTTTTGGAAACAATGGAGCAGAGCCTACAATGTAGAGGGGAGTGGGAGGAAAAACTGAAGAAATGAGTTAGGCACCCACAGGACATCTTCACTGTGGTTCTGTCTGACCTGGATCCTACATTGGTTTTCAAAGGAGACGATCACAAGGAAATGTAATTTCTCTCTCACCAGTTTGACAAATTTATTTTTTCTATAAAATGCACTTAAAACCAAGAATATTTGATCAACTTGTTTTTGGAAATAATAAAGTATGCCTGAACTCTTCCCACCTAAGAAGCTAGTGGCATTCCATCTTAATAAAGGCGCGTTGGGCTCTGTGGGTGGGAACTTATCCAGGCTGTCCACTGCTACTCTTCCTTTCCAAGAAGAGCATTCAAGAAATGTGTTAGAAGATAAAATACTGTCCAACTTACGGGGATATAGAATCCTTCTGTACGAGGAAAGCTGAAATTCCACACAGGTACCACAAGACATTATGCATGCTCCAGTCAAGTAAAATGTCTAAGACCACAAATGTGGACAGTTTCCACATGTTATCATAGCGTGGTTTCCCATCTCCCGTATGGCTAAGGCTCCAAGGTCTGTGAGTTAAAGCCGTTACTACATTCCGATCTGTTTGTCTCATCTGAAAAGGAATTTTGGAAAATATAATAATTATCGTAAGTCCAATACCTCTCACTTCTTATTTAAATTTAGCCAATGTTCTCATTCTGAAAAGTGAGTTAGTACACTCTCCCCATGTCTACTAAATAAGTACTCTATCATAAACACTTTGAGAAAATAAGGTGACAGAGTAAAGCATCTATATATATAAAAGCCCAGCGACCCTAACGGTGGAACAACCAGAACGACCGGAACAACTAATCGCTATGAAGCGCACTGCAGCTGCCAATTGGCCCGATCCGGGCCCCAATAGGCCCCCAACCTCCCGCAGCCCCTCCCCCCCCAGCCAGCCCTGCCCCCAATAGGGCCCCCCAACACAACTGGGGGCGGGACCAGCCAGCCAACCACCCGCGGCCCCTCCTCCCAGCCGGCTGGCCCCCCGATAGGCCTCAATTGCCAGCCAGGCCAAGGGACCCCACCCATGCACGAATTCGTGCACTGGAACTCTAGTTTAATATAAGTATCAATAAGAACAATTCCTTTACAATCCTAAACAAACTGCAATCCTATCTTTAAAATGAGAAAATCATAATCTCAAAGAGAAATCATGATCTGGGGGTCAAGTTTTAATAATGTCACAAGAAAATAATTTCAACAGGATATCAACTTAAATTCTGGGCAAAGATAATTAGAACTCAATGAGGATGGAACTAAGATCATTTCAAGATAGGCTGGTTAGCTTTTGATCCTTTCTAGAGAAAATGGCTGAAAAGAGTGGTGGGGGTGGGGAAGCAGGATAAGTACTTGAGAAGAGAATAAAGAAGAAAAATGGGGGGTTGGGATAGGAAGAGGGCAAAGGAGAAATGGGGAGATATGGGTGGAATTATTTAAGTCTGTGTTCTATGCTCCTCTGGAAAATACAGCATACATTTTAATTTTTTTAATGTTTTTATTGCTTTCAGAGAGGAAGAGCTAGATAGAAACATCAATGATAAAAGAGAATCATTGATCAGCTGCTTCCTGCGCACCCCCTACTGGGGATCAAGCCTGGAATCCGGGCATGTGCCCTGACCGGGAATCAAACCATGACCTCCTGGTTCATAGGTCCACTGAGCCACCAGGGCAAGCCTGTAGCATACTTTTTTTTTTTTAATTTTTTTAAAAATATATTTTATTGATTTTTTTTTACAGAGAGGAAGGGAGAGGGATAGTTAGAAACATCGATGAGAGAGAAACATCGATCAGCTGCCTCCTGCACACCCCCCACTGGGGATGTGCCCGCAACCAAGGTACATGCCCTTGACCGGAATCGAACCTGGGACCCTTCAGTCCGCAGGCCGACGCTCTATCCACTGAGCCAAACCAGTTCAGGCCAGCATACATTTTTAAAGCCTCTGTGGCCAAGTAAGTTTGGGAAACACTGATCCAAATATTTGAAAGCCCTATGAGACCTATTCATCTTATTGACAGTTTATATGTGGACTGGCTACACTCTTACTATAAAATTTTAAATGTATGCTCTGTTGGTCACTGTTAAAGAGTGCTACAGAACCAACTCATTATTTTGGAAACTGGCAAATTAAGGGAAAGATTAAGCATTTATTTGCCTATTGGGCAACTAAATAGTAGGTTAGTTTCTTTTTATAGAAGTATTCTAGCTAATACATGAAGAAATTATAGAATTAAAATATTAACATTTTGCAACCCCTAATAAAGTGAGAGAGCTGACCATTGGCATCAATAGCAGCTGCTAACAAGAGTCAGCCAGCCATTATATGCCCTTTGATGGAAAAATAACTAACCTATGAAATTATCTTGCCAAGAACAACTGAACCTAATTTGATCAAGCCTTTAGCTCTCATCACCAATTTACAGGAAATATACAGAGGAGAAGAAAGTGTTGAACTTTGTTATGGCATAATTAGCAAAATCCAGACTTGGGTAAACTCTACAAAACAACCTGGTTTCTTCAATAAATACATCACAAGGTCAGGGGATGCGGTGGGGGAGAGGAAGAATTTACTAGTTTAAGATTTAAAATTATGACAGATAGTCTTTATTTGGGTCCTAATTCATATTAGCAATTTGTAAAAAAAAAAAAAATTGTGCTATTTCTGAGACAAATGAAAATGTATACACTGAGTGCATATTTGATCTTATAGACTTATTATCAACGATTTTAGATGATGGTATTGTGGCTGTATGTTTTTAAAGGAATTGCTTTTTAAAGATACTTAATGTGCCTTGGCCAGGTGGCTCAGTTGGTTAGAATGTTGTCCTGTACACCTTAAGGTTACAGTTTTGATTCCCAGTCAGGGCACATATGGGAGGCAACAGATCTATGATTCTCTCTCTCTCTCTCTCTCTCTCTCATTTCCTCTCTCTAACATATCCTCAGGTGAGGATTTAAAAAAAAAAAAGATACTTAATGCAATTTTAATGGATGAAATGATATGATGTCAGATACATTTCAAAATAACACTGGGGAAAACAAGGAGGGTACAGATGAAACAAGCAGTGGGATATGGATGAAACAAGCCGGATCGTGGTTAGAGGGACTCATTGTACTACCATCTACTTTTATGCGTATTTTAAATTCTCTGAAATTAAAAGCTATTTTTTAAAAGGTATATTTTGCTGTTACTCAGTGAGATGTAGAGCTACACAATTCTTTCTGTTCTGAGAACGTTTTCCAAAGTAATCTGAATGAACCTATAAACATTAAAAAAAAGGAGCTAAAAAGGAATCACGGGATTTTTAATATATTTTTTATTGATTTCAGAGAGAAGAGGGAGGAGAGATAGAAACATCAGTGATGAAAGAGAATCAAAGATCGGCTGCCTCCTGCATACCTCCTACTGGGGATCGAGCCCACAACCAGGGCATGTACCCTGACTGAGAATTGAACCATGACCTCCTGGTTCATAGGTTGACACTCACCCACTGAGCCACACCAGCCTGGCCGGAATCATGGTATTTTTAAATGGGATATGAATACATTCCCCTTCCTGAATTTCTCTGGTTAACTTAAAAGAGGAGTTTCTTAACTGATTCAGTTCAATTTAACAGGCATCTGTCTTACAGTTATTTGGCCCATTGCTATTATCACCACCAACTAATATAATATTATGTACAACAAATATACTAAATTTTACCTTATAGATAACTTCTGGCAAGAAAGAGCAGACCATACTAGTATTGTATAGTTGAGGAAACTCCATATATATTTTCTTTAGAGCATCAATAGCCTGTAAAACAGAAGCAATTCATGTATTTAAAATCTATTAAAATGTAATAGTCTTAGGCAATAACTATTACATATTAAGTACAACCCTATCAGCCGAAACCGGTTTGGCTCAGTGGATAGAGCATCGGCCTGCAGACTGAAAGGTCCCAGGTTCGGTTCCGGTCAAGGGCATGTACCTGGGTTGCGGGCACATCCCCAGTAGGAGATGTGCAGGAGGCAGCTGATCGATGTTTCTCTCTCATCGATGTTTCTGACTCTCTATCTCTCTCCCTTCCTCTCTGTAAAAAATCAATAAAATATATTTAAAAAAAAAGTACAACCCTATCAAATAAATCAGAGGTTTACTAATATGTAGGGACATTGAAAGGAGTATTAGTAGATCCCACTATCTATTGGGATATATTTTAAACTCACATCTGCAGCATCTGAAGAAATTGGAATACAGCTACTTTATTGTCTTGCTAACAGGCTCACCTCTTTTGTCATATTTTTGGAAAGTATGGCAAACTGTAGGCCAGTGGAGGCTAGAAACAAAATTTAAAAATATTTTCCCTATACCTTAGTTTAGCCACTAGGAAAAGTCCTTTTATACCCAAAACTCTATCACCCTGTGCTTTTCCGAGCTGAAGTATAAGCCACCAGCCTGGAAACTACAAAAGGGTAGGTTTTTCAGTCCAGAGGACTGAGAGGAGACGTCATCCACCATGAACATGAAGGTAGGAACAAGGGAGGATTTGGGGAGAGCTGGAAATCTCCCAACTCTCCCCAAGGTGAGCAAAAATTTCTTTTTGTAGCCCAGCTAATAAATGAAGAAGGAATTATAGAATTAAAATATTGACATTTTGTAACCTCTAGTGAATTAATAGACTTGGCCATTGAATTTAATGCTGCTACATCATAATTTTTGAAATACTGCTAATTTTTGGAAAGTCACACATACCTATAACCAAATAAAGGCAACAAAATGGATTCCAAAAAAGAAAAAAAGAACATAGAAATTATTCGTGTTATGCTTCCCCTTCACTAATGAAACAGAGCGTGAGCTACAGAGCCGAAGTTATTTTCCCGCTGTTTGAATTATCACATGCACTGCACTGTGTGTAACTCTTCATCTACATTATTTACTTAATTCTCACAACAACCCTATGTGGTAGTTTCTTTTATGATTCCCATTTTACCCATGAGGAAATTGAAACTTATCAAGGTTGAGGTTACACTGTACTAAGTCCATAATCTTGGTTCCTGTGCTCTACTGTCACCAATTTGCTGCCAACATCTGTTCCTTTATATGACATTTTGATGAATTGGACGACTATGTTCTACCCAGGCTTGCCCAAACCACCTTTTGAGCACCCAACCAGAAAGCTTAAATAGCTGGATTTAAAAAAAAAATTGTCTTCTCCCTCTGCCCACCTCCCTCTTATTCTAAGACAGTGGTTCTCAACCTTCCTAATGCCTCGACCCTTTAATACAGTTTCTCATGTTTCGGTGACCCCCAATTTCATTGTTACAAATTGAACATAATTAGAGCATACTGATTAATCACAAAAATAATATGTAATTATATATGTGTTTTCCAATGGTCTTAGGCGACCCCTGTGAAAGGGTCGTTCGACCCCCAAAGGGGTCGAGACTCACAGGTTGAGAACCGCTGTTCTAAGAGAATAAGTATGAAGGTCAGTACACCATGGGTGAAATGTAGGACCTATCAGGGTTCCCAAATATGGGCCTTATTATCAATAAAACCTGAAGTGCTCATTAAAAATACATGTTCCTTGATCCCTAGACATTTTCAGAATTTCTTCTCTAGTTGGTATGGCCCAGAAACCCATAGTTTTTATAGGCATTCCTGGTAATTCCGATGCAGACCAACTGAAAAACCTAGAACTATCAATTTAGAAGAATAATAAATTAACCAGAGCACCATTCTCTTTTTTCTTCAAAAAGAGTTTACTAGCCCTAGCTGGTATGGCTCAGTGGAGAGAGCATTGGCATGCAGACTGAAGGGTCCCAGGTTCGGTTCCAGTCAAGGGCACATGCCCGGGTTGTGGGCTCGATCCCCAGTAGGGGGCATGCAGGAGGCAGCTGGTCAATGATTCTCTCTCATCATTAATGTTTCTATCTCTTTCTCCCTCTCTGAAATCAATAAAAATATGTATGTTTAAAAAATACGAATTTACTATACTAAAGTTAGAATATATACTGTGGCTTATATTTCAGATTTTAACAACTGGTTTCAATTGTATCCTGGGATTAATTTTAAAACTTGGCATCATCAGAATTCTAAACCAGTAGATGGCCATTACTGATTCTAACTATTACAAGCTAGGGGTAAATACACAAGTTACCCAAATGTGGAAAAAGTATTTGTACTTGAGAAGCTGATTACAAAAGAACAAATGTTATCTGAACTACATTTTCCCATTTATTTTCCATTGCAATATGTTTTCATGAGTAAAAGTGTATGTTCTAAAATATAAGCAAAATTTTACATAGGAATGTCATACATATTTGAAAGTATTATAGTAATTTTCTGACACAAGTATACCAGTAACTATTCAAATCATAGAATAACAAAACTATACATAAGAGATAGAAATCATACAGAAGGGCTAAATCTGTGCAAAAAAATATCCTATTAGCTATCAGAAGCTTTAAATTTCATCCATAGTTGTCCAGCGGTTCTCAACCTGTGGGTCACGACCCCTTTGGAGGTAGAATGACCCTTTCACAGAGGTCGCCTAAGACCATCGGAAAACACATATATAATTACATATTGTTTTTGTTCAATTTGTAACAATGAAAATACATCCTGCATATCAGATATTTACATTATGATTCATAACAGTAGCAAAATTACAGTTATGAGGTAGCAACGAAAATAATTTTATGGTTGGGGGTCACCACAACATGAGGAACTGTACTAAAGAGTCGCGGCATTAGGAAGGTTGAGAACCACTGATCTAAGACCTTTAGTAGCCAGACGAAACTGGTTGTGTCCAACTCCTGTTTAAAAAGTGCCTCCTTACTATTTATTTCGTATCTCTGGCAAATGCTTTATGCAAATTGGAAATACCTGACTCTTCTATGTTATGCTACTTGTAGAATATCAGCTGTTAAAAGGTTCCATCAAAGGTTAAAAAAAGGTTCTGTGATTTACAGTTTTCCTTACAGATGTGGATTTTTGCATTGTACACGTCCATTAAGCAAATATAATTTATAAAAATAATTTAAGAATAAATAACAAAATATGTAGTTTTGAAAATCATTAATTAAAGATGTCTTTTTTAAAAAGCAAAGTCTATGGTATAAATTTTACCTTATTTGCATGGCCCTTGACATCAAAGAAGATTGTGAGGTTTTGGTTTAGGGATTCTACAACTCCTTCTCTCAGGGTAGGGATTTTTTCATTAGGGAAATCATTCCTGTCAGAGAGGGAAAAAGCATAGTACATTGCAGGAAAAACAACAAGCACAAGTTTAGTGGAACAGACATTTAAACAATGTCTCCCAAACAAAAGGAAAGAATGTTTTCCCCAACTTCCTTTCTTAACTACACTAAAGTTCAAGGGTAATTTACTATACGGACTTGAACCAAAGTACAGATATTCCTGACCAAAGAACAGAAACAACAACAAAAATCATTTAATTTGCCGAAACCGGTTTGGCTCAGCGGATAGAGCGTCGGCCTGCGGACTGAAAGGTCCCGGGTTCGATTCCGGTCAAGGGCATGTACGTTGGTTGCGGGCACATCCCCAGTAGGAGATGTGCAGGAGGCAGCTGGTCGATGTTTCTCTCTCATCGATGTTTCTAACTCTCTATCCCTCTCCCTTCCTCTCTGTAAAAAATCAATAAAATATATTTAACAAAAAAAATAAATAAATAAAAATAAAAAAAATCATTTAATTTTTAGGAAATCACTGGATTTCCACTGAATTAGCAATATAAGTAGAAATTCTACTCAACAAAGGGCAGAATATATGCCACCTTTGGAAACTCAGAGACTTAATTTTAAGATTGTAATTGCCCTTGCCCTAACCGGTTTGGCTCAGGGCACAGAGCGTTGGCCTGCGAACTGTAGGGTCCCAGGTTCGATTCCTGTTGAGGGCATGTACCTTGGTTGCGGGCACATCCCTAGCAGGGGGGTGTGCGGGAGGCAGCTGATCGATGTTTCTCTCATTGATGTTTCTGGCTCTCTATCCCTCTCCCTTCCTCTCTGTAAAAACTCAATAAAATATATTAAAAAAAAAAAAAAAAGATTGTAATTGCCCTAACAGAACCTTTACAGGAAAGATTCCTAGGATTACATAAATCTATGATTCTTTCTCATCATTGATGTTGTTCATTTAAGTACAACTGTTTAAAATAATGTTCTAATACAAAATTTTCTGATTAAAAAAAAGGAAAGTTAAGTGCAAGATATTAAGAAATTAGCTTTTCTCACATAATGAAGTTTCACATCACATGATTTAACTTATGCTAGTTCAATTATATTATTTCAATTGTAAGATCTTGGCTTTTAAAAAAAAAAAGATAAAGATAAAGGAAATAGTACAGGCAATTCTGCCAGCCATTCTATTCAGTGCCTATTCCTTGGAGTGAGAAATAGGCATTGAATAAAATGACACACAGGATGACATCACATTGGGTAATTATAGAGAAAATAAGTAGTTTTCCTACAACATGGGCCCTAAACACATGCACCCTTGGCCGGAATCGAACCCGGGACCCTTCAGTCCACAGGCGGACGCTGTATCCACTGGATTTAGAACTTGCAAGTATTACAATATTCTTTCTAGACTAAAACATGATTTCCTTTGGCTGACTTTGAATTTCTTTCCGATTCTAGGAAAATTCAGTCTAAATCATCTTTTCGGGAGGAATTTAACTTAACCATAGGGTGGAATACTCAGTATTCAAGTAGTACTCATCATTGTCCAGAGAACTGATACGACATAATAACAGTAAGCACAGTTTTCAGTATTACAAGAGGAGAAGGACTTAAATAACCACATTCCAAAGTATCTTATTTCCCAGCATACCAATCCCAAGGTGTTTATAGTTGTTAATGGTAGGAAGAGTGTGGGTTCTATGGTCATAAACATTTGAGAAACACTAAATTAAAGGTAAGAATGGACTGACATGGACTATTTCCCAGGAGGAACAACTAGAGTACAGTGTTTGATTTTACTTGATCGTAGAGCCCTTTTCTTGGAGAACATCGTATAGGACTAGTTTTGATATACATATATATAGGGCGTCCCCCAAAAATATATACACATGCTTTGAATAATTACAAAGGCAGTGTTTATTAAATACATTTCATTTTTCAAAACTGAGCTATCAGCTGTTAAAGTGTGTATACATTTTTGGGGAACACCCTGTATATATATAATTTATATGACAGTACAACGCAATTGTCATGTTAGTGACTAAGACAGAGTATTGTCTTAAGAATAATTCCGAGGCCAAATTTGGCCTCAGTGGGAAAAGATTAAAAACATCCATTTCTGCTGTTCCTGGCACCTGCTAATTACTTAGGAAACCTGTAGACAGTTCAACATAAAACACAACCCAACAACTCTCCTGGAGCAGAAAATGTGCTTGGAGATGCCAGTGTCTGTCATCTCCAACAAAAGCTGAAGATATGTTTAAGAGACAATCAACAACTTACCTTAATCTGTGATTTGCTGCAGGATTAAGCTTCCTAATTTGTTCAAATGTCAAATCACATATTCGACCAGTGCCATCTGTCGTCCTATCCACTGTGTTATCGTGCATTAAGACGGGAACCCCATCAGAGGTAAACTCAATGTCCAGCTCCACGCCTGTGGCTCCATTCTTAGCTGCCTTAACAAAAACATCAACAATATTAATGTCAAGTGTCATTTTCTAATATAAACACTCAAGGCAACCAACAGCTACTCTTACGGATTCTTTTCATATTCAATTTATCCATTCCTCAACTGATGGACCACTTTTGTTGTTTCCACTTTTTGACTATTATGAATAACACTACGAATATTCGTATCCAAATTTTTACGTTTCAATTCTTTTGGGTATATACCTAGGAGTGGAATTGCTGGATCATACGGTAACTCTATGTTTCACCTTTTGAAGAACTGTCAGACTGTTTTCCCACTAGCTCTGAAATCAATGAAAAATATTAAAAAAAAAGAAAAAAAAAAGAAAATGACATTTGAGTTGAGACCATAATAGATAAAAGGAAGTCAACCATATGAAGATCCAGGGGAAGAATGTTCCAAGCAGAATACAAAGGCCATAAAGTGACCTAATCTATTGATTCTTGACCTAAAGAGCTTACATCTGCGGACGTCTTAACAGTCATTCTTTATCCCATTACCCTATTTCTCCATTGCATTTTCGCTCTCTTAAAGACTCTCATGTATGTATTTACGTGTTTAAGGCCTGTCTCCTGGACTCCAATGCAACTTCTGTAAAAGCCAGGTGGCTTTCTGTCTTGTCCATGACTGCATGCTCAGCGCCTGGCACCTGGCAAACATGAGCGTACTCGCTGGGTTCTATAAATACTTGAAGTCGGGAGGCTTGCCAGACGTCAAAGGGATCGAGGGCCACTTCAATGTCTTCCCGGCGGACGAATGGGGTTATGGGAAGGAAGGCAATCGTGAGAAGACGAGGGAACCTTCGGAAAAGACACGCAGGAAGCAGTCCCAGCTCCCAGGAGGCGCGCGAGGCGGCTGGGGTCTCACCTGCCGAATGGCCGCCAGCGTGTTCTCGGGGGCGTCGTGGCAGCCGCCGCGGTGGGCGATGGCGGAGACGCGGTCGCGGGGCTGCAGCACCTGCAGGGCCCGGCGCGCGGGCAGAGGCTCGAAGCTGAAGAGGCGCAGCAGGAGGTAGAGGATGCCGGTGAAGAGGCAGGCATTGCAGGGGCTGCGCGTCACCAGCAGGAACAGCAGCAGCAGGAAGGAGAAGGGGCCCAGGAGGCCCCCCTGTGTCTCCCACAGCCACATGCCGGCGCCCGCACCGGCACGGAAGGGAATCCCGGACCCGCCGGGCTCCCGGGATAGGAGAGCGAGAAGCAAGGGCAAGAAGTCAAGGCACTCACCGCAGGAGCACCCTTCAAGGGTTACAGCGCCGCGCAATGGCGGCGGCGGCGGCGGTCACATCCGGAGAGGAGCCTGCAGCCCAGCCAATCAGGGCCGGGGACCTCCAGAGGTCGGGGGCGGAGCCTCTGGGTGGCCTCGGAGGCGGGCCCAGGTCCCAGGCTCGCGTCCCAAAAGCGCTTTTGGGGTGATTCTGGGGTCTGGACATCAGCCCGGCTTTCAGACCCCAGAAGGAGAGGGGTGCAAGAGCCGTTGTACGGTTGCACGACTGCACGGGTTCTTAATGACTCCTTCATTCTGCCCTCGAGGACACTGCCCTGGGAGCCTGGAAGGGGCAGGACGCTTTCGACTATTCAGTTCAATTCAAGGTGTGCCGAGCACCAATCCCGGTGCTCAGGACACAGCCGTGAACAGGACCCAAGGGGTCCCTGCTCTCCTGGGGCTTACATTCTCGTGGGGGTAAATAATAGTGTCGAGTACAGCTAACATGTGTAGAGCACCTAGCATGCTCCAGATTATGTGTGAGCAAATGCTTCATGCATTACATCATATATTCTCACAACAGTGTCATTGGGTAGGCATTATCTCAGGAAACTGGAACCACTCGACTTTAGAAGGATTTTTCAGCCTGGTCGGTGTGGGGCAGTGGCTGAATGTCGACCTATAAACCAGGAAGTCAAGGTTGGATTCCCAGTCAGGACATGTGCCCAGGTTGTGGGCCCTATTCCCAGTAGGGGGTGTGCAGGAGGCAGCCAATCAATGATTCTCTCTCATCATTGATGTTTCTCTCACTCTCCCTTCCTCTCTAAAATCAATAAAAATGTTTTTTAAAGAATTCTTCAGATTTGGACGGAATGAAAGAGCATAGCAAAAGGAGGCATAATCCTATATAATAATCCTATATAATAAAAGGGTAATATGCAAAATGACCCTAACCGCAAACAACAGGTCACTATGATGTGCACTGACCACCAGGGGGCAGATGCTCAACACAGGAGCTGCCCCCTGCTGGTCAGTGTGCTCCCACAAGGGGAGCTCCACTCAGCCACAAGCAGGGCTGATGGCTGCAAGTCGAGTGGTTCCAGGCTCTCCCGCCTCCACCGCAGCACTAAGTATGTCTGACAGCGGCTTAGGCCTACTCCCCGAAGCTGCCAGAGGGATGTCTGACTGCCAGCTTAGGCCCAATCCCCCGGGGAGCGGGCCTAAGCCTGCAGGTGGACATCCCAAGGGTCCCAGACTGTGAGAGGGCACAGTTTGGGCTGAAGGACACCTCCCCCTACACCCAAGTGCATGAATTTTCATGCATCGTTTCTCTAAGTGAATTATAAAGCTGGGAGGGATCTTAAGGATTCACTCAATTCATAGATGAGGAAACTGAGGCCAGGAGAAGTGAAGTGAATAGGACACTAAATGGCAGTCTGGACTGACATGAAGCCACCCCAGTGACTTCTCTACCGTTACTCCTCCTCCTAACCTTGCTTCTCCATCTGCTAAGGGCCAATAGTGGAAAGAATTATGTTGTTCCTCATAACAACCCTTGTGACAGTCATTTTTAAAACTCTCATTTTACATATGTAAAACTATGCACAGGAAGGAGGCAGGAAGTAAAACCGAGTTAGGAAATGAAAGAGGCCACTACATCATATTTCGAAAAGCCGGTAACATGTTTAGATAGAGAACTTTGCTAAAACATTCGGGCTTTTCCTGTCGTCTTGAACCTGTTACCTTTCTCAGACATTATTTTCCCACTGATTTGCAAAAGGGTAAAGGATGTCTTAAATTTGAGAGTTGGCATCTAGGATTCTGCAATATTATATTTACAGAAAAAAATTTCGATGAATGTCATGTTTTCCAACGATCACACATTAAAAAAAAAAAAAAGAAGCGTTCCCATTCTAATAAATTATAGTAGAGGCCTTAGCTTGCTGTGAAGCCTACACTTCCCATCGTATATTGCGCTCTCATAAGTACTACGCCCTCTATCACTGGGCCAGAACGCAAGCGCGCAATGCACCTCGGGAATTGTAGTTTCCTGGTGGCCCAACCGTTTCAACGGCCCGGGAAGCAACTACCGGAAGTGCCGGCCCTGAGAGGTGGAGTCCGGGCGGCGGCGGCCGTTGCCTGGAGCCCGCGCTGCCGCCTGAGACCGATAATATGGCCGGGAGGAGGAGGAGAAGGCGGCGGTGGACCGAGCTGCTCTCTTTCAGTACCAGTTGAATCGTTTGCTTCCTGACAAGGCCCGTGGTGAGGGAACGAAAGGTGACCGGGCCGTGGGAGATCGGGTGTGCACGTGCTGAGGGGGCTTGACTCCGAGGATCCCTGCGGCGGGGCCACCGGAGAGGCGGCATTGGCGCCTCAGGAGCTGAGGGCGGGCTCTGTACGGAACCGAGCGCCAGCGCCGGGCTCCCGGGCCTCGAGCCCCTGGAAAGGCGCGGGTGTGGGGAGGCGGTGCCCGGGCGCCGGCGGCATGGGGCGCGCAGGTGATGCTCGGATGCTGGCGCTGCCTCGCGGGCCCTCGGGATGGAGTCGCATCGCAGGGAGAAGGGCGTGGGGCGCTGGGGTGAGAGCAGAGGGTCCGGGTTCATAAACTCCGGCTCGAGCCGGAGAACCACCTCGTATGGACAGAAATGGGCCTTTTTTCTTCTCCCTGCGGTGCTGGCGAGGGAGGAGTCCCCGGGGTGTGCACTGGCCACGTCTGAACGCGGTTACCACGACCAGGCGCCCTAGGACCCTCTGGGGCAGGAGGGTAATAAAGCAAAGTGTCCTGATTGCCCCTGGTGCTGTCAGGTGGATCCCGCTCTTTGCTTCTATCTGGTTTTGATCCCAGCTCCCTATCCCGAATTTAGGCAAATGGCAGGTGCTACAGATCGATTTAATGGGGGAAGGGTCTGGAAACAGCCAAAAGCGGAAGCCGTTGTCCGGCTCTCCACGTTTCTAAGTTCCTTTGAGTCTTAGGAGCCAGGCACTGTCACTGCCCTCCAGTTCATAGGGCAGCGATAAACATCATCATCCTCAGATCGTCATCTGCATAATAAAAGCAGCCCCCACGTATTGATGCTTCCTGCACGTCCCGCAGGAGACTAGTACCACCAGTTACCCTCGCAGCATCCCTTGGAGACCGATGGGGTTATCCCTGTTTTACAGATGATTCTGAGTCCTGGCGATGGTGAGTGAATTGCCAAGAGCTCACAGCTAGTATGAGCCTAAGAAACCTTCCCCGTCAATGCCGCCATAAGAAGTGTATGTCGCCCTAACCCAGTGGTTCTCAACCTTCCTAATGCCGCGACCCTTTAAATACAGTTCCTTATGTTGTGGTGACCCCCAACCATAAAATTATTTTCGTTGCTACTTCATAACTGTAATGTTGCTACTGTTAAGAGTCGTAATGTAAATATCTGATATGCAGGATGTATTTTCATTGTTCGCGACCCACAGGTTGGGTCTAACCGGTTTGGCTCAGTGGATAGAGCGTCGGCCTGCAGACTGAAGGGTCCCAGGTTCGATTCCGGTCAAGGGCATGTACCTGGGTTGCGGGCACATCCCCAGGAGGGGGTGTGCAGGAGGCAGCTGATCAATGCTTCTCTCTCATCGATGTTTCTAACTCTATTCCTCTCCCTTCCTCTCTGTAAAAAAATCAATAAAATTTTTTTTTTTTTTAAAAGAAGAAGAAGAAGAAGAAGTGTATGTCTTGGGAGGGTTGGCGGGCAACCAACCAGCTAGATTAGAATCTGAAAGCAAAGCCAGATCTGACGTTTCTGGCAGAGCACTGGTGAGGAGCAGCTAGCCTGGCCATGCGTCTGGGGTTCGCAGAGGCTTACTTGGAGAAGGGTCCTGGTATAAATGCAGAAGATGAGGCATGTCTGAACTTGAGGCAGCTGGCAGATCACTAGCTCCAGTGGGCCAGTAATGCCTGATGGCCAAGTGTGGGGCGGAAGATGTGTGGCTGGAGTGGCCTTGTAGTCAAGGCTCCCTTAAAATAAAACCCTGCTGACAGATAATTGTGTTGTGAGAGAGGAAGTGCCCTCTTGCTTAATCACATAGGATACGGATGCTCACTTTTTGAATGGGTTGCCTTTGCAATTTAGAGGTTCCAGGTTCTTTGAAAATACAGTCATCCGTGAAACTACCGTTCTCCAAAGTCCATTCTGCCTTACTAGCTTTTTTTCTGGTTTACATTATTGTTTGAGCTTATTACCCTAATATTTATTTATTCAATACTTTTTTATCAAGTGCTACTGTGTTGCCTACACTGTTCTGTGTCATGGGGATTCAGCCGTGAGCAAGACTCGGAAAGTACCTGTGCTTATGGAGCTTACGATTTGGTGGAGGAAGACAGACAAAAGCCAAGGAAATAAACAAGATAATTTCAGATAGTGGTAAGTGCCATGAAAATTGGAAAGCAGCAGTGCAATGTGGCAGTGACGGACACTGGACTAATTTAAAGGGACAGCCTTTCAAAGGTGGAGACCTACAAGCCGAGACTGAAGGATAAGAAGGATCCAGTCAGGTTCTTCTGGGATCATTTGGTGATTTCCATAATCGTATTAGCACTTGTATTAGGATATTTTATGCATTATCATATGCCATAAGTTACACTGTTATAATAATAAATTACTGTACATCTGCAATCTGTATGACATGCATGTACTGTTTAAGGGATATGGATTTAATTTTCTGAAACAGTGAGGCATATCTATATGACGTTGTTGAAAGAAAAATAAAACTATTGCCATAAAACCATTTTATTTCCTTAAATTTCCCAGACCTTTAAAATGGAATTTCATGCTTTGCGTGTGTATTCATAGGAAATATGTTACATTGATTATATAAGTAATCTATTTATGTTCCCTGTAATGCTGGATGCATTACATACTTTGAAGTATTTTAGTAGAAGTGGGGTTATTTGAATTTCTCTTACATCTTAGCTTCTGCATATTTGGTTGTTAAGATATCATAATATGGGTTGAAATTTAGACTAAAAATTGAGGTATTATTATGGTTATCATGCAGTAAGGTGTTGGTTTTGTTTTTTACTTTTGCTTGTTTTATGAATATAAGTTTGAAAAATAACCTCATTCAACTCAAGAGAACCATTTCTCTGAAGTTAAACTCTCACTTTGCATAAGTTGAATATAGAAACAAGTAGAATTGATGGGATTATAGGAAGAAGTTATTAAGACTACCAGTTAGTCAAAAGTAGCAACATATCTTATTTTTTATCATCTAATCCTAATTTTGAATATGCCTTTTCTTCATTTCTAATTGTGCTATATTTTGTCCCTGACACTTTAGTGTACTGAATTTTTAAGTACCTTGAGACTTAGGACAGTATCATATTTTATCTTATTTCATCTTTGTATATCCTACATCATGAATTAAATTTCCTTACCCTCTTTCTTTTTTTGTTAATTAATTAATTTCTTTAAAATGAACACTTAAAGGAACATTATTGTATTAGTTTTTCTGTTTTCATAGTTCATTCCCTTGTCGGTTATGAGCCTCATGATGTCTCTTTTTTCATTTGTCCTTGTTTATTTAAAGGAAACAATGTTGGACATAATGCTATGGAAACAGGCAATCAAATATTTAACGCTTGCTTGATGAATGAATATGGTGGCTAATCCTTCCTGGTTACCTTGTATTTTCATGGCCACCATAACAATTTCCAGAAATTGTGAAGTTACTGGGCTGATTATTTTAAGTAGTTTGGCAATGGTTCCAATTTTCAATAATAAAATAGAATTATTACGAGAGTCAATAGGTTTTCTGTTTTCTATTGCTGACTGGCTTGGCTAGTAATGATGGAGTCATAATATATTTTTAAAATATGCAAGTAATAGACTTTGAACTCCATGATAAAAAAAGAGTTTTTAAAAGAGGTAACTTTTTTTTTTTTTTTAAAGAGGTAACTTTTTAAATTTAAATGTATACTTTAGTTTTTCTTGTGCTGTGTAGCTAAGTCCTGCTAAAGAAAATATATTCTATTTTATAATCTAAAGTTAGTAAAGTGGTAGAGAACTTTGTGTCCTTCAAGTAGGTTTCACTGCTAAGTTCTTAATACTTCTCTAAACTAATCACATTTAAAGATTGATTTGCATGCAAATGTTCAGAAATATTTACTACGTAATGTAAGCCTTAACTGGGTAGGATCTTGAGCCCCTTACCTATACTTAAGAATTCGCTCCTGATCAGTGAAAAATTAATATTTTAGTGCTCCAAAAAATTTGCCAAATAATTAAGATCTATTTTTCTCAGCACATTAAAAATGACATTTTTCTCTTTTTGCAGTGTGGTTGTGGGAAGATGGAGGAATATGAGAAGTTCTGTGAGAAAAGTCTTGCCAGAATCCAAAAGGCATCACTATCCACAGAGAGCTTTCTACCTGTTCAGTCTGAAAGCATTTCACTTATTCGCTTCCATGGAGTGGCTGTGCTTTCTCCACTGGTAAACATTCTTTGATTTTAAATAACCTTTTTTCTATAATGAACCATTTAGGCACTTCACAGGAAAAATAAAAGAAAGGTTTATAAACATCAAAAAGATGCCTAATTTATTTATAACTAAAGAAATACAAATGAATTAGGGTTTTTTTTGCCTATTATATTGGCAAAGATCTGATTAGGACCTAATGTTCCTTAGGTTGTGGTGAAAGAGCACTTTTGCTGAGAGAATCAGTTGATTTTATTTTTTGGTGAGCAATTTGGTAGTGTTTATCAGAATTTAAAAGTGTACATAACCTTTGACTCAGCAATTCCATTTTGGGAATATCTTACAATTATGTTCTCATCTAACTGTCCAAAGAAATATTCATAAGGTTATGGTAGCATTCTTTATTTTTTTAATTTTTTTAATATATTTTATTGATTTTTTACAGAGAGGAAGGGAGAGAGATAGAGAGTTAGAAACATCGATGAGAGAGAAGCATTGATCAGCTGCCTCCTGCACACCCCCTCCTGGGGATGTGGCCGCAACCAAGGTACATGCCCTTGACCGGAATCGAACCAGGGACCTTTCAGTCCGCAGGCCGACGCTCTATTCACCGAGCCAATTCATAAGGTTATGGTAGCATTCTTTAAAATAGCAAAAGACTGATGAACAACCTGTCCATCAGTAGTGGACTAGTTTAACTATGATTCATCTTATAGAATCTCATACATGCCATTAAAATGAGTACAGTAGACCTAAATGTGTGGACATGGAAGGATCTCCATGAGCTACCGTAAATCATTGCACACAGCCTGCTCTTGGAGACAGTGTGGAATAGTGGTTTAAAGTCCACCTGTGGTGCCTTCTGGCCTGGGTTCAAATCATTGCTCTGCCACTTACCTGCTTTGTGAACTTGCAGGTCCATTTTCTTTATTTGTTAAATTAGGATAAAAATAATGCCTACCTCATAGGGCTGTTTTGAGGATTAAATGAACTAATACATTTAAAATGCTCAGAACAGTATTTAGATCATAGAAGGAACTTAATATATGTTAACTGTTTGGATTTTTAAATAAGGCTATTGTATTCTTTCTCTGGAGAGGGGTAAGGAAATATAAGATGAGAGGGAAGACACATTTTTCATCATAAACCCTTTAAATGTATGTGATTTTATGTTAAAATTAATATGATTGAAAGAGTTCAAATTTTTGTGTGTGTATAACAGTAGTTAAAAGATCAGTATTTTCTGCCAACTTTTTGTAATGAAATTTTCAAACATACAGAAAAGTTGAAAGGGTAATACAATGACTACCCATATATCACTAGATTCAACAGTTTTTTAACATTTTTGCCATCTTTGCTTTATTGTGTGTATGATCTTATATATGTATGTGTGTGTTTATATTTACCTACTCTTTTTGTCTTATTGCTGAACCATTTGAAAATTGCAGATATATAACACTTCTCCCCTAAATACAGAGTGGGGCAAAAGTAGGTTTACAGTTGTTTGTATGGAAAATAATATAATTAATAAATAACAAAAGGAATAAACTCTGTTTCACGTACTCATAATTGTAAACCTACTTTTGTCCCAACTGGTATTTTAGTATATATATTCTAAGAATAAGGATATTCTCTTATATAAAATCCCAATACCATTATCATACCTTAAGACAATAATAATTTTAAAAGCATCTAATATTCTTTTCGTATTCAGATTTCCCAATTTGCGCTCAAAATGTCTTTTATAACTTTTAAAAATCTGAATCCAGTCAAAATTCACAAATAACATTTGCTTGTTACAATTTTTAATCTCTTTTGATCTGGAACAGTTCCTCTACCTCTTAAAAAAAAATTAATAGTGAATTTTTAAAGAGACCAAAGCAGTTATCTTGTAGAGTACCTTACATTTTGGATTTGTCTAGTTGTTTCCTTCATGGTGATGTTTAACTTGCCCTCTAGTCACTATAGTTCCTATAAACTGGAAATTAAGTCTAAAAGTTTGATTAGAGTAGGTTAAACGTTTTGGGTAAGAATTGTTTGGAGATGATGCCACGTATTTCATAGTAAATTAAATCAGAAGTTACAAAATATCTAGTTCCTCTAGTTTGATGTTCAGTTTGAATACTTGTTTTTATAGTGGTGCCTATCAGATGATTCTTTAAAGGTATCTTCTTTCCCCTTTTTTATTAGCAAGTAAATGGAATGATTTTATTAGCAAGGGTGGAATGATTCTTTGATACCATGCAAATAAGAAAAATTTTATAACATTTTTATCAGCTACTTGATGACATATTGCTTGATCAGTTTAATATGGACCAAAATGTCTACACCTTAACAGCTTAGGATCTATGACTCCATCAGCTACTTATTTATAAGCAAAATCTGATATTTATGGACATTAATCCATGTTTTTGTTTTTAATCCATGTTTTTATGTTATACTAGAGGCCCTATGCACGATAATTCATGCAAGAGTAGGCCTTCCTTTCCCCCACTGCCAGCACTAGCTACCCTCCTTCGGCCGCCACTGGCAGGCACCTGGGACCCAGCTGGCTTCCCTCCGGCCCCGGCTTCATCAGGAAGGACATCCAGAATGACACCGGGAAGACATCTGGTCTAATTAGCATATTTCCCTTTTGTTATTATAGATTTGATGGATGAATATTGCAACTTTGGAAAAATTTTTATAACATGTTTTTCATTTGCATAAGTCTAAAATAAGTCTTAACTCCTTAACACAGTGACTAAATTTCCCAGAACTTAATAATTAAGATTTAAACCCACTGTAAAAAGATATAATGCATAGAAGCCTTCAGTTTTTTAGGTACATTATATTTTTAGTGGAGGTTACAATGAAGTAGAACCAAATCTGCGTACTGATTTTGTAGGCAAATAAAATATCATCTATTTCTTTATCATTAACCCTTTGGATATTTTCTTGAGGTAGAAAAAAGTTAAAATGTACTTTTTTTAGAATATTAGAATCTAACTGACCCATTGAAGTAAGGTATTGCCAAGTGAAAAGATCAGCAGTGGCCAAAAGGGCTGATTTTATAACTCATTTTAGAGTATTTGAGAAGGTGTGTTTTTTCCTTTTAACTTTTTTTTTAGTTGAGAATAATTTACCTACATTAAAATGCACAAATCTTAGGTATTAAAGTTCCATGGATATTAATATATGGTGTACACTTGTATAACTCACACCCACACAGAACATTTTCATCACCACTGATCCCTGTCAGTTACCCTGAACCATTTCAGATTTCTTTCTCTATAGTTTTAATCACTCTGATTCAAAACTTACTGGTTTTATGCTATTTGTATGTTTATGAGAAATCCTTATTTATTATGTTTTGTAGCTTAATGTTGAGAAAAGAAAGGAAATGCAACAAGAAAAGCAAAAAGCACTTGATGTAGAAGCAAGAAAGCAGGTTAATAGGAAGAAAGCTTTACTGACTCGTGTCCAGGAGATTCTTGAAAATGTTCAGGTGTGTAATTTAAACTCTATTCAGTTATAATTAAGAAATCATGAGCTAAGAATTGAAGATAATTTTTCATATATATGTTTGCACTTAATAGTTAATTACCAATATACTTTATGTTCTGTTTGAGAAGTTTCATAATTTGTGATATTCCATTTCAATTATTCCAAAGAAAATTCACTTGCTTGTTAGTGATGACCAGTACTTGAGTCAGAGGGTACAAATACAATGGAGTCATACATTGGATATAATTGCTTCTTGTATGTGTCCTATGACTCTAAAAACATGGAATTCTCAGTGACAAAATGATAGAATGGTCCATTGTACTTTACCTCTGAATTAATCAAACTATTGACTCAATTATCTTATTCTCATTCTTCGTTAAAATAACTGCCCCCAATTTTGGGGGTAAAAATTCTGCTCTTAGATACACAAATGCAATTTAGATTAGATAAATAGAATTAATTGCCTAGATGCATCTTAGGTCCATATTAAAACCATTCAAACAACTGATCCATACTTTTTGTAATTATTTTTATTTAGTTTAATATAAATTTGTTTAAACAATTTGTTTTAAGGTCTGGATCATTTTATACTAAAAGAAAATAAATGAATTTGATTAAACAAATAATTTCTGCCATATATAGCACTGTTTTGCTGGTTACATTTTTTTCCCCCATATTCTTAAGGATTTGTGGTTTGCTTCTATTCCAAGAATGTACAATGAATTTTTAGAATATTTCCCATTAACAGCTAGCTACTTTCATTTCTCTGTGGGTAGTAGATTTTAATTTGCAGATTATAATTACTTCATATATTAAGTTTAAAATATATAATGTGTAGCACAATAAGGTTGGGTTTTTGAATTTGATATTTTTTATTATTGAAATAAAAATGGTCTATCATTCTTGGTCCATTGAGGGAATATATCATATATATTACTAAAGAGATTATTGTTGAGTCTGAAAACTTTCTATGTTTAATAGAGCATGTATAATGTTGAACTGTAATGAATTATGCAGGTAGAGACATTTTATATATTAAAAATAGATTTCTAAGATCTGTCTCATCTTTAAAACTTATGATTCTATCATAAATTTTTTTTGTTATTTAAATCATGTAACCAAAGGCTCATGTTAGGTGTATACGAAAAACATTAAACCTATGAATATGTCCATAGACTTCATGAATATGTAGTTCTTTTGTTTTATTTTGGTCCTGAGTACACCTTGTTGTACTGTTTATTGCATAGTACCTGGAAACCATTATACTAGTATGTCTTGGGATTTGTACAGTCAAACAGGAGTGCCATATGGCCTAGGGAACAACACATGCAAAACAACCTGAAAATCTTTCCGTAATCATGATTCTGGAGTCTATATTCACATAGTATAATAATGATTTCTGCCAGTTTAATATATGCTTGTATAATCTTTAGAAACCATCCTAGTTCACTTTTAATTTTTTTGCAAAGTTGAATTATTTAAATACAAAATGGAATTTTATTTTTTTCTGTTGGATTTCTTGTGTACATAATTGCTCTCATCTTAATTTATCAATTTTTTACTTATTTTGTTTCTTCTAAAACTCAATAACAGGTTTCTGTTTTAAATGATCATCAGTTAATCAAATTGAAATTTTCTTTAATAAATTGGGTTTGAAGTTGAATTTTTTCTTGTTTATAAGTAATTTAAGCTACATGGCTGAGCTATCACTTACTACAAATTTATCTCATTACATAGATGGATTTTAGTTAAAATTTGGAGTAAGTATGTGGGAGATAGGTGTCTTATTACTGAATTGTTTTTTCTTAGTCACTATCCAGGGTAAGTTAGTCTTTGTTAAGGAGGGAATCATTTGTGTAATAAATTTAACGACTTGCTACTTGTCTTATATATTGCTATCCTTAAATGATAGCTCTTATAGGTGGAATAGTTGGTAACATTAATAACATATAACCAGAAGAAAGTTAAGGAAAATGCTTCTATTCCAAGATTACATTGCACATGGATATATGAATATCTGTGTGTGTGTGTTTACACATGCACATATGTTCATAAATTTACCAGAATAGATAATTTTTAAAAAATCTTAATAAATAGGCAGTAATGACCACTAGATTATATTTATAGTAATTTGAGCTCCATGTGGTATAGGATACCATAGAAAAAGGTAATCTTAGTCTTTATTTGTGTTTTCAAATATTAGAACTCTGAATTTTAAATTTTAGTTTTATTTAGAAAACAATAAAATCAAAGGTGTTGTTTGCAATGAGGAATTATTACTTTTTAAATTTCATTTTTCAGGTTAGAAAAGCACCTAATGCCAGTGATTTTGATCAGTGGGAGGATGAAACAGTTTACTCTAATTCAGAAGTCAGAAACTTGAATGTTCCTGCTACCTTTCCAAATACCTTGCCAAGCTCTACTGAACACTCTACTTTAGCAAAGTTTGAAAAGTTAACTGGAATTTTGCCATTGAATAATGAGGACCAATTTAAATCTAATGGAATAGACTTAGCTAGGGATTCTGAAAAATTTAATTTTCTGAAGCAAGGTGGTAGTTCAAATATTGGTCGTACAGAAAATGAAACTTCTCTGAAGACCTCAGCAACCCCACAAGAGACTCTTATTTCTGGTGGTCTCCTCCCAAAAAATGAAGAACAGGATCCATCACTTTTGGAAGAAGTTACTCCGGATCCCTACTTAATGAGTCTCCAGAAGCTGATGAAAAAGTCAAAGGAATATATAGAGAGAGAACAATCTAGACGCAGTCTGAGAAATAGTGCAAAGGGAAGTGTTAATGAGAGTCATTCAGACAAAGAAAATGATGCCGTTAAAGTAACTGACTGTGTAAAGGAGAAGACCCAGTTTATGGGCAAACACTGTAGTTCAGTGATTCCTGATAAACCAAGCCTTAATAAATCAAATGTTCTTCTCCAAGGTGCTTCCGCTCAAGCAAGCAGCATGAACACAGCAGTTTCGGGTAGTTTTTCTAAAGCAGACATAGCTGTGGGAACTGGCCACCCCACTGTTTCAGATCCTGATTCTGATTTTAAAGTCATTCCCACTTTTGTTACTGAAAATAATGTTATCAAAAGTCTTACTAGTTCATATGCCAAATTACCTAGCCCAGAGCCAAGCCTGAGTCCTAAAATGCATCGAAGGCGTTCTAGGCCATCATCAGCATATAATATACTTATAAATAATCCAGTAAATGCCTGTGAGTTAAGTCCTAAAGGAAAAGAACAGACAGTAGACTTAGTTGTTCAAGATACTGATGAAAAAACAAGCGTACCTGAAACGGTGCCAAAGTTACCAACTGATTTAACAGGAGTTTGTTCAAGCAAGGTTTACGTCAGCAAAAATACATCTGAAGCTATACAAGAAATGGTTCTAAGTAATTCAAATCAGGTATGTCAATCTTCAGGAAATCAATTAGAAAATAAAGTTATTCATGGACTTGCTATTGTGGAAGGTCAATTAACATCTGATGGAAGAGTTCCACACAAAATGGACAGTACAAGTACTGCAATGCCAAGTTTGCATGAACCATATACCACTGGTCCATGTATAGCAAGTCAAAACTTTGGAACCATGAGTGGACTCAAGTCAGCCAGTGTGTTAGAGAAAAGCTGCAGTTTACAAATGGAACTGAATAAGTCTTATGATGTAAAAAACCCATCTCCTTTACTAATGCAAAACCAGAATGCCAGACAGCAGATGGACACCCCTACAGTGTCCTGTGGAAATGGACAATTTTTGGATAACAGTTTTGAGAAAGTTAAACGGAGACTTGATTTAGATATGGATAGTTTGCAAAAAGAAAACTGCCCATATGTCATAACAGCTGAACAGGAAAGGCAACATTTGCCAGAAAAAATATCCCCCACAGGATCTGTCTACGTCAACAAGAATAAAATGTTAGAAAGTATTTCTAGAGGTAAGAAACTTGGAAATGTTTGATACCTGCCAAGCAGATGACACCTTTATTGAATACTTTTAATTGACATTTTGCAAAATAATCATCTTTATCTGTTCATTAGGGTACTTAATTTCATTTATCTTACCAGAGTGCATATTAGCTACAGTTTATTGCCATTTGGCTTTTCTTACAGGATTTTAAATTTTAATTTATGAATCTTTCACAATCCACTTGGTATTATAGAGAATATTGTTAGTGACTGGAGGAAAAAGTTCTTGTATGAAATCAGTTTTAATCCAGTGTATTGTTGTGATGTCTTCCTTTTGGACTGTGGTTTCTAATGTTTTCACCTGTTTGTCCTTTCATTTGTGATGAGATCTCCTGTAGTTGGCCCTTTAGTAAATACTTTAACATCAAATTATTAGAGAAAAATATCACAAATAAGGCTCTGTGAGTAGTATTTCAAGAATATTATCTTTAGTCCTAGCTGGTTTGGCTCAGTGGATAGAGCATTGCCTGTGGACTGAAGGGTTCAATTCCGGTCAAGGGCATATGCCCCAGTTGCGGGCTTGATCCCCAGTAGGGGGTGTGCAGGAGGCAGCCAATCAGTGATTCTCATCATTAATGTTTCTATCTTTCTCTCTTTCCTTTCCTCTCTGAAATCAGTAAAAATACTTTAAAAGTTTTTTTTAATTATTAAAAAAAAATTAGTATCTTTAGCCCTAGCCAGTTTGGCTCAGTGGATAGGGTGTTGGCCCTAGGACAGAAGCATACTGGGTTCGAATTCCAGTAAAGGATTGTACCTCAGTTGCAGGCTCAATCCCAGGCCCTGGTCACACATGTGTGGGAGGCAACCAATCAATGTATCTCTCTCACACTGATGTTTCTCTCTCTCTCTGTCTCTCGCCCTCCCTTCCACTCTCTAAAAAAAAAAAAAAAAAACGCCCTGACTGGTTTGGCTCAGTGGATAGAGCGTCGGCCTGCAGACTGAAGGGTCCCGGGTTCGATTCCAGCCAAGGGCATGTACCTTGGTTGCAGGCACATCCCCAGTAGGGGGTGTGCAGGAGGCGGCTGATCAATGCTTCTCTCTCATCGATGTTTCTAACTCTCTTTCCCTCTCCCTTCCTCTCTGTAAAAAAATCAATAAAATATATTTTAAAAATAAAAAAATAAAAAATAAAAAACCAATGGAAAAATATCCTCAAGTGAGGATTAACTCCCCCCACCCCAAAAAAAGAATAGTATCTTTATTGATAGAAATTATTTCAAATTTCTATTGCATCTGATGTTATATTAACAACTTGCTAAAACATGTCTTCTCTATTACTTCTTACTTTGTTGTCATGGTTCATAATTCTTCATTGCTGAGAATGGGAGACATAAGTGAAGTAAATTAAGTTCTTAGACATAAACATTTCAGCTTTAATGTGATATATGTCTTCCTAAAAAAAAACCTCACATTCTGTAAAATAGTATGCTAAAAATAATAGGGTTTTTAGGAAAAATGGGGTTAGGGCTGACCATTTAAAACCTGTGCAACTTTATAAGAATGCTAATAAAAACAACAGTTGATAACCTGGGAAGCTAACCTGATTCTCCATGTAAACGACATACCATGGCTAGAAACTATCTCAGGGAATCCCAAAACCAACAAGTGGCAATTCTGACAGTGGAGGCAGCCAGGTTGCTATCAAAGTGGGCAAGGGAAGCAGTGCCCCTCTCTAGTGAGGGAGCTCCTTGTCTTGAAGCACTGGGCGGAACCCCCCACATTATTATTTTATTGTCATCAATACTTTTTTTTAAAAGGCTTTATCAAAATACAACCTTTCATGGAGTACTTTGAGAAGGGAGAGGCAGAAAGGAGAAGGGGCATGGAAAAAAGCTCACTTGTCTGCTGCACTAGCACATGTTCAGCAGCACCTTTTTTCACGTTCAGTTAAATGATATATTTGAAGCTGAAAGTGCTGACACAGGATAGGCATTTGCCTTTGCATCTCCAGAACAAATCTTTTTTTTTTTTAAATAATTTTTATTTCTTAAATTATTACAAAGAGTATTACATATGTCTCCTTTTTTCCCCCCCTTGACATTCCCCCGGCCCCTACCTACCGCCCCCCCCCCCCCGCCCCGTGTCTTGTGTCCATTGGGTAACCTTATATGCATGCATAAAAGTCCTTCGGTTGATCTCTTTATCCCCCCCCAAAAGCTCCCCAGGCCTCCCACTGTCGTTTGACAGCCTGCTCACTGTTGCTGCTGCCGCTGTGTCGACTCCTGTTCCACAGCTCTAAAGGGGGCCCCTTTGGCTGGCCCCATCATCACTGGGGTAGCGTCCACCTCACCAAGGGCCGCCGGAACAAATCTTGTTAGCAGTGGGGCAAAGCAACCCTTAAGAAAGTGACAATCAGCTTAACTCGGGACCTTTTAAAAAAGCACGGTAAAAAAAAAAT
>NW_005871093.1:287423-355079 GCF_000147115.1 Myotis lucifugus
GATCAGGGGGTTGGGGCGCCGCCCTCTATCACCCACAGAGCAGGGCAATCAGGGGGTTGGGGCGCCACCACTGTCACACTCAGGGCAGGGCCGATGGGGAGGTTATGGCTCTACCCTGTCACACACAGAGCAGGGCCCGTGGGCGGGGGAGGGGGGTTGGGACGCCACACCCTGTCACACACAGAGCTGCAGGGCGATCAGGGGGTTTGGGCGCTGCACCCTGTCACGCTGATCTGGTGCCAGGAGGCCTCGCGGCTCCGCTGATCCCGGTGCTGGGAGGCATATTACCCTTTTACTATATAGGATAGAGGCCTGGGGGCCGGCTGGTTTGCCCTGAAGGGTGTCCTAGATCAGGGTGGGGGTCCCCACTGGGGTGCCTGGCCAGTCTGGGTGAGGGGCTGAGGGCTGCTTTCAGGCTGGCGGGAAGCTCCCAACCGCTCCTTTTTTTTCTTTTTTTTTTTTTCTTCTGGGTCAGCTTTAGCTCTGGCTCTAGCTCTGAGGCTTCCGCTGCTGGTTTGTTTGCTGTTCTATAATCGAAACAATGTATAACTTCAGCTCTGAGATCCCAGCCGGCTATATTTGTTAGAATGTTTCAAACTGCCAGCTCAGAGGCCGGAAAGTTAGGTGGGGAACGTTGCAGTCTGCAGTCACGGGAGCAAGGAAGCCTCATGTTCGCTTCCAACTGCCTGGCTGCCGGCCGCCATCTTGGCTGACAGTTAATTTGCATAAGGATACGCTGATTAGCCAATCAGAAGGGTAGCGGTCGTACGCCAATTACCATTTTTCTCTTTTATTAGTGTAGATATAAAAGCCTAAGCGACTGAACGACCAGTCGCTATGATGCACACTGACCACCAGGGGGCAGATGCTCAACGCAGGAGCTGTCCCCTGGTGGTCAGTGCGCTCCCACAGCCAACCTCCCACGGTCCCTCCCCCCAGCCTCCCTCCCCCCAGCCGGCCAGTCCCGATCGGCCCAGATGGCCCCGATTGACCGTGCATGAATTCGTGCCTCTAGTCTAAAAATAATGTAGAATTTATCAATAGGATGCTTTATTGAATCCTTGATTCAAAACTTAATGTTTGTAAAGTTATTTTATAAGTAGATGCTAAAATAAGCATTCTGCAAGAGTATATTTTAAGAGGAGGACACTTGTTTTAAGATTATTATTGTTAATATATCATATTTTAAAATCAAATTGTCAATTTTATTAGAGGGAGGAACACTTGAAATAGATAACAATTTGCTGATAATTATACATACTTTTAGCTAATCCTAAAATGATACTGTTTTGGGATACAATTTAACAAAAATATCTAGCATGTTTTAATGAACTCTTATTCTATAGGAAATAGAAGAACAGGAAAAAATGTTCAAAGAGAAGAAAGTGATTACAGCGGAAGCCTCTGAATTGGATATTAACAATACAGCGGACTTAGAATGGAGAAAAATAAGTGACTCCAGTTTGCTAGAAACAATGCTTTCTCAAATGGACTCACTCCATACTTCAAATTCCAATAGTTCTGGTAAATATTTTAAAATCCTTTCCATTTGAAAAAATTCTCCTGTAGTAAGATATTTTATTTGTCACACTTTAAATTGTAGCTTTTTTTTCCAAGTAATTCCATGCCCAACCCACTGCTGTTTGCCAGCTGCTTATTAACTAGTGAAAAATTAAACAATAGCAGCAGATCGAAGATGGTGAGCAGGTGTTCATGAGAAAAGCCACTTTAGCAAAGAAAATATCCGGAAATTTGATGCAGAGTCCAATCTTTGTTCATTCATGCAGCAGGTGGTATACTTCAAGTGAAAACACCGTTTGCTGTCTCCAGAGTAATCTTGAATTACATCTAATTCCTATCCCAGTAAGAGTTTATCTTCGCATCTTCAATTATCCTGAGATGCTGTTTGTGTTGAAAAGATCCATCTGGTACATAAGCCTAACGTCCATAAATACTTTAAGTAGATCAGTTTCAGTTTGTTGGTGGTGTTCGTAATGAGTGTTGTGTTTATTTAGGTGTTTTGCATATTCTGATTATCTGACATCAAGTATAATACTTAATGTATATTTCTCTAGGTTTCACAAATTCTGCCCTACAACATAGCTTTGGTTCTGTAAATGAAGCACCATTCTACCTCTGGGGATCATCAACTAGTGGCTTGACCAAACCCTCCGTAACAAGGCCTTCTGTAAGAGCCACAACTAAATGGTCTCAGGTGGGCAAACTTAATGATACATGTATATCCATCTATCTACTATCTATTTATCTTTCTATAACTTTTTTTAGATATATTTTTATTGATTTCAGAGAGGAAGGGAGAGAGAGATAGAGATAGAAACATCAATGATGAGAAAGAATCATTGATCGGCTGCCTCCTGCATGCTCCCTGCTGGGGATTGAGCCCACAACCCGGGCATGTGCCCTTGACTGGAATCAAACCCGGGACCCTTCAATCCACAGGCCAACACTCTATCCAATGAGCCAAACCATCTAGGGCTCTTTCTATATTTTTTTTAATATTTTCTATATTATCTTAGGTTATACAAATGAGCATGGGTATTTTTGTCACACATCCAATAGTTTAGCTTTTATTAGAGTTGAAACTACATAGAGCATATATTTATAGAAAAATTTAGTTCATTGTAATAGATAAACAATCTTGAGTATAATGCTCAAGTTATTAAAACATGTGTCTCTCTTATTTCTTCTAGGCTTTCAGTCCAGAAGTACAAGCAAAATTTAATAAAATAACTGCTGTGGCAAAAGGATTTCTTACTCGTAGGCTTATGGAGACAGATAAATTAAAGCAACTTCGACAAACTGTAAAAGTAAGAAGATCTTTATAAATTATTTGTATTTCACTTCTGTATCAGTTTCTGTCAGTCTTGTTACAGCTGAATTGGCAAATTAGTTCAGAACTTAGGCAGATCAAACTATTTTTAGTTATTGTAATATAGGCAATTTTAGAAATCTCATTAATTTCATTCTGATAATTTTTTAAAATATGTAAAGAAAGTAGTTTATGTATTTTCATCTCACTTTAAAGTGAGTGCTGTTTTGATTCTGATAAGTAATAGATTTGTGTTCTTAGTAATTTTGGATTGACTGAGAAAAAGAACAAAAGGAAACTCTAGTGATTGTGAACCTTCCAAGAAAAATGGTTTTTAAAGGAGCATTTTTTTCTTTCAGGACACTATGGAATTCATAAGAAGTTTTCAGTCAGAAGCACCATTAAAGAGAGGAGTTGTTTCAGCACAGGATGCTTCTCTTCAGGAAAGAGTGCTGGCTCAGGTAAGTGTACGGTCCTAAAGGCTTTGGGAAATGGAAATGCTTTATTTCTCTCCCTTCACTTAACCACAGAAAATATGTTTTAATTAAAACTTTAATCTTTTTCTTTAAGTAAAGTGTATATAATTTTATTGAACCCTGACCTCATTTTTTAAAATGGGTACAATATTTTCTTCTTTTAAAACTAGTTGCGGGCTGCCCTGTATGGTATTCATGATATATTCTTTGTAATGGATGCAGCTGAAAGAATGTCTATTCTACATCATGACCGAGAAGCTCGCAAAGAGAAAATGCTCAGGCAAATGGTATGTTATCTGATTTTGTAATGAATAAGTGAAAAAGAAAAACTGTTGCTTCTACAGTCACAAAATACTTCTGACACCAGCTGTGTGGGTTTTCCCCCCACACCAACCAGTTCTTTGATACCCTGGGTGTCATTCAATTAAGTTCTGATAGTATCTACCTGGAGTTAACAGATACTGCAAGTTAAGGAGGCAGTTAAGACTGTCCCCACGTCTGACACCAATCACAATTCCCAGGTTGTCACTTAAATTTCTGTCTGATGCTTATAAATTGGGGTTCCCATTAACCCCCTCCTTCAGGTCAGTAATTTTATAGAATGCTCACAGAACTCAGGTAAACACTTAACATACACTTATTGGTTTATTATATAACTAGAGGCCCGGTGTGTGTCATAGTGACTGGTCGTTCTGCCATTTGGTCAATTTGCATATTAGGGTTTTATTATGTAGGATAAAGGATATAATAAGTTATATAGATGACTAGCCAGATGAAGAGATGCATAGGGTGAGGTCCAGAAGGATCCTGAGAGCAGAAGCTTCTGTTCCCGTAGAGTTGGGACAATCTTTCTAGCACATGTACGTGTTTACTAGCCTGGAAGCTCTCTGAACTTTAGGATTTTTGTGGAGGCTTCATCATGATCAATTATTAACTCAATCTCTAGTTCTTCTCCTGTTTCCAGAGAATAGGAGATGAGACTAAAAAAGTTCCAAACTTCTAATCATGCTTGGTCTTTCTGATGACTAGGAGTCCACCCAGAGTTGCCTCATTAGAACACAAGATGCTCCTATCACCAGAAAATTCCAATGTGTTTAGGAGATCTGTGTCAGGATCCAAAGTCAAAGACCAAATATTAAAACAAAAGATGCTTCTGCCATTCATATCAGTCAGATTAAAAGGGTTTTAGAAGTTTAGCTCTCTTAGGAACTTGGATCAAAGACCAAATATTAGCAGGAACCAGGGGCAGAATCATATATATATGCTCTTTTGGGTTTGGAATACTTGATACTAAATGTCATTCTCTATTGACTTCAGCACCCTGCCTATAATTCTTAAGCACAGGTAATTCCTGGGATTACCAGCAACACTTAAGTCTATAGACTGATTAAAAGAAATCGGTGAAAGAATTGCATATTGTTTTGTGATTAGATTTTGGAGTTTGAAGCTTTGAATGTTGCTTGGACGCCTAATAAACTATCATCTACTCCTGATGAAATTTCCTTGAAACTATCATGTGCCTTTTCCTTTTTTGGAAATCAGAGTTAGAAAACAGGCTCCAAGTTCATTTGAAATATATCAGAGTGTTGGAGTTCTGTGGTTTGAAACAATGATCTTAGTGGGGTTGGCAAAAGAAAAGCAAATTTTATATTATTTCATTGGTAAAAATTAATTTAAATGTTTTTAATTGGACTGTTTCAATCATAAAGACTAAGTTAAAGTTCAAAATACTGGTAAGATATGCCTGTCCATGCAATTAAGATCATCCTATACTGTAATTTAGTGGTATTACTGGGTACTGTTAGAGCTTTGTTACTTTTGTATTTTAAAGGATAAAATGAAAAGTTCACGAGTGTCTCTTTCCGCTGCAACACAGAAGTCTCTTGATAGGAAGAAGTATATGAAGTAAGTTTTTTTCATGTCATGTCACATTAATTTAATTATTATCATACCCATTCATTTTAGTCATCTGTTGGTCTGTATATTCATATTAGAAATAAAGAACAAAAAATAAAAAAATTTTAAAAAGAAATAAAGAACAGTTCACTTTTCTGCAGCTGAACTGATAGAAATCCCTTTTTGATATAAGAGTTTTATAAAATCCAGTGGTAAAATCTGATTTCATCTTTATATATATATATTTATTAACTACTAAATTTATCAGAGTTCAACTTGTGTAACTGATAGTCAATCAGATCTTAAACATAGTTTATCCTTATATGCAGTGTCACTTTTATATCTTTTAAATATGTTCATTTTCTAATATCCTAAAGACTTAATGGGAAGAAAAACTTAATGCAAGGAATATCCTAATGATTATCTTATTAAAACTCTTTTTTCTTGAAAGTAGTCTTGAATATGCTTAATTAGAGGTCTTTCGTGGTACACTCTTTTAAGATGATTTGTTTCTGCCACCATGTATCACATTTGTAAACATGTCTTTTCCCCCTTTCTGAACTCATTGTTTGTGTGTCCTTATTTGTATATTGTGTTAGAGCTGCTGAAATGGGAATGCCAAATAAGAAATTCCTGGTTAAACAAAACCCTTCTGAAGCAAGGTGAGAAAAATCACTTAGCCTCAATGAGAGGTTTTTATTTTTTTTTTAAAAAGAAAATGTTATAAATCCTGAGCTTGCTTTTTATTCGCTTTGTTCCATTTTTTCTCAGTAGAACACTCTCTGCTGAGTTGGAGGATCTCAGGTTCAGAATTCGTTTTAACATCTGGTCATGTACCTGGTCACATGTCAGACCAGATATTCCTGGAGCTTTCTATGAGACATGTTGTCTCTGGTGAAAATTTGAGTCCTTATGTCCTGAGTTCAGTCCATGAGGGGGGAGAGGGAGTCTTTGATATTTATTTAAAAACCTTCGAGCCCTAACCGGTTTGGCTCAATGGATAGAGCATTGGCCTGCGGACTGAAAGGTCCCAGGTTCAATTCTGGTCAAGGGCATGTATCTTGGTTGCGGGCACATCCCCAGTGGGGAGTGTGCAGGAGGCAGCTGGTCGATGTTTCTCTCTCATCGATGTTTCTAGCTCTCTATCCCTCTCCCTTCCTCTCTGTAAAAAGTCAATAAAATATATAAAAACCTTCGAAAGCTAACTTAATATTTCTGATCTGTTTTCTACTCTTGTAAGAGTGAAGTTTCTTCTCTCAGATATTTGAAAGGAAAAATTGGCTTTTGTAAAGTATATAAATAAATTACCTAAAAGCAGCAGGAATAATACTTATGTTGGACATCTCTTTCCTGACAAAAAACTAATGTTTGAGTTCTTGGTGACCAAATATAAGTACCATATTAATTTGCTTTAATCAGTTTGCTTTGCTTTGTAGTAATATAGTAGCCATATCATTGCATAGATGACTTCTACCACCCTGTTATCATTTTATCTAAAGAAAATGGGGAAAAACGGAATTTATCCTGTTGAATTAATTTTTTTTTTATTTTGTTAACAGAGTTCTTCAGCCAAACCAAGGACAGAATGCTCCTGTTCATAGGCTACTTAGTAGACAAGGGTAAGAATGCAACACATAAGGGTATTAAAAATATTCAAATCAAGATTAGCTTTGAGAGGGAAAATAATTTAGTGCTCTTTGTATAAAGGATAGCTGTTTTTCAAATGTGATATTTTTTATAAAATTAGAAAGAACTTTTAAAGTTTTGTGTTCAAAGATAACCCTTTGGTGTACTATTGTATATCATATTTTAATTATCATCTTATGTTGGCATGCTTTTACTTTTCATTTCATACCATTTTGCTCATTAAATATCGTAAACATCCGTATAGTAATTTCAGCATCACCAAAGTGTTCTTCAACAAAGTATGTTACAGTCTCCTGCTGAAGCAAAGTATAGCTTCCCAATGAGCATGCATGAGACTTTAATTATTTTCAAGCTTATTTGTGTTAAGAACAGTTGATGCAGTATGGTTGCTTTCTTTGAATGTTGAACATCTAGACCTTAATGCAAGTGACTTATTAATTCTTTTATATTCAATTAGAACCCCTAAGACATCAGTGAAGGGGGTTGTGCAAAATAGACAGAAGTCTTCACAGAGCAGAGTGCCTAACAGAGCGCCTGTTTCAGGTGTGTAGCAATGAGTTTGCGAAGCCCATTCGAAAGAAACAAGTGCACAAGCTGCCCTGTAATGCAGGCCTCACGCATGGGATCGGTTGTCCTTGCCACCATAATTCTGGCATATTCACAGTCATTCCTATAAAGTGATCATTTGTGTTAGTAGTTTGTGGCAGTCAGGAGGAGATCTTAGTAAAACTGTTCCCAACGTTGATTTCTACAATAATTCCATAGAAACACTGTTGTTTTTAATCTGAAAATTTTATAGAATTATACATGCTTAATTCAGAAACCTTTTTATAAATGAGTGAAATGTAACAGTGATCTCATGCCTAAGTCTATGCATGTTCAGTTTTGGGGAAGTGTAGCTATTACCCAGGAATACTTTATCTGTACAGAAGGGAAAGAAATTCTCCCTCTGACCACAAGATCACATGTGAATATGCCAGTTGGGAGGGGGTAAGTTCTTGTTTTCTTGTGCTCAATAAGAAGCTTGCGTTAAATCTATGTTCATTATTAGAGGATTCTTTAAGGGCTAAACTAAATAATGTATTTTAAAATTCTGTGTATGGTGGCAAGAGACAAATTCAGTGTTGAGCTAATGCAAAACGCTTAAGCTAATGTTTTAATATTTTTTATTTATCTTTGTTAACACACTTTGATAAGCTCACAAAAAATTACATGATCTATTAAAAATACTTTCTAAAATGCTTTTTTTAATTATACTACTTTTTAAGCATCTAAAAGAAACCAAAATTAATCAGGCAATGACGATTAAATTTATAATAAATTATAATCTCATTAATATACATTTAGCATATTTTAGAGCTTTTATTACTAAGTGATTTTCTCCAAAGTAGGAGAAAACAAGCAACATAAGAATTTTTTTTCATATTATCACCACTTGCTCATGGAAGTTCAAAGAAGGAATCAGATATTGATCATAACTTGGAAATGATTGCTGACCTTTGCATGTAGAAAGTGAATTTCATTCATAATGTTGCATGTATGGACGATAATTTAAATGTCATCTTTTGGAAGTCACTGTGAGTGACAGTTGGTCAGTTCTTTTATGCAGTTGAAGATCCTGCTCATTCCAGAGGGAGTCAGAATGAGCTGTTTGAAAAATAATCTTTTGAAAGAACTCAGACCAAACACCAGATCTCTTGCTTGTGAAGTTATATAGAATTTTCAACTTTTAAAAATTCAACTTTTTAAAAGGACATTTTCAATTTTTCCCCATGATATATATATATATAGATATATATATATATATGGTGATAAAGCCTAGCTAGTTGGCAAATCATTGAGGAATTAATACTATTTTGCCTCAAATTATCTATTTGCCACAGTGACTACTCTCCATGTTCTTTCTCATGCATTTCATCTCCACTTTTTGTCATTTGTGAACTTGTAAGCAAAATAGCAACTACTGTTTTTATTCAGGAATGTTCAACAATGTCACTGCAGTTAATATACATGAATTTCAGTATTGAGAATTATTGTGATTTAATTGCATCGCAACATAATATAAATGAACTCAACCCTTGAATTAGCATGTCTAATTAATATATACCTAAACAGGCACAGAAATCCTTTCCTAAGATTTACTTAGACATGAGTGCATCTATAATAAAAACGTAATATGCTAATTAGACCGGACAACCTTCTGGACGAAGCCGGGCCTGTGAGGGCCCAGGCAAGCCACCATGGCTGCAAGGGCCAAGCCCCTTGCACGAAATTCATGCATCGGGCCTCTAGTATTTGAATGATTTAAAAAGACTAGAGAATCTTACCCTTTTACATAAAATGAAAATTTGGGATATGTAAAATTCTCATAGGGATTCATAGTTGTTCTTGAAAAGATTACTCTTTCCTGTTTAGATTTTTAATGGTCTGGATTATGTTTCAAACAAATTTGAAATTATGCTCTGATTTAAGCTACATGGAGAATAAACCATTTAGTAAGCAACTTTAGGAAATTAATTTTTATGATGACAGAATATCATAATCTTAGAATGAAGTAGAATTCTAAGGTGTTAAAATTTACTGCAAAGCACTTAAAGTTGTTTATAGGTTTTACAAACTAAATTGCAATGTCTGATCTTGTATGCTTTAAAGCATATTTGTTCACTTTATGTTTTGTGTTTAACTCAAGGGTTGGTAGTGAAATTCAGAAACCACTAATTAAGGCAGAGTAGGAGGCAGCAATGAAAAATGGGTAAGGAATGCAACAAAGCAGGTTGAATTGGGGTCTCGGAATCTCTGCTTCTAGCTCTGTTACTTAGGCAGGTGACTTACTCTCCTGTGTCTCAGTTTTATTGCAGAGGTAGCAGTTTCTACCTCAGGATTTTATGTGAGGATTAAATATGATAATGTATATTGCTTAACTTAGTGCTTGGCAAGAGCATTAAATAGTATCATTACAGAAAAACTAACATTGAGAAATAATATTAGTTTTGCTCTATTTTTAGGAGTATATGCAGGAAAAATCCAAAGAAAGCGGCCAAATGTTGCGACAATTTAAGAAGACAACATTCATTAGGATAAAGGGGGGGAGGGTTCCATCCATATTATTGTCCATGCCCAAGACTTTCATTTCACCCTGGACTGTTTACACAGACAAAGTGATGTCAAAGGGCTGAATAATTATGTGGGTAATATGGTCAGTCTGGCTAATTCCTTCCCACACCCCCATTTTCCTTTTAATATTAGGTTTGGGTGAAGACAAATTAGTATTTAGTTAATTGACTCATCTCTATGCTTAACCTGTACAAACATAAGTTTGTTTTATGTACCCATATGTCTGTTGAGAACTTTTTGTAAAATTAAAAGGATATTTGGGTTTATATTTATAAAATACTGAAAAGGTGTGATAAAATATAGGTTCTGAAATATAAATTTCATTCATCTCTGCATACTGATTGCTGAATTTGATATATTAGATGCTGTTCTATTCAAGGGGAAATTATTGCAGAAAAATGTTTTCTCCCAGTTTTGTAAAAACTGATTAATCTCTCAGCCTTCATATTCTTGGTCTTACAGGATAACCACGTAGAATAAAACATTTGCTTGCTGATTGTAGGTCCACCTAACGTTTACCACAGAAGTATCTGGGGATCACCCTTTTGGTCATAAGCACACATGTCTCTCAACAGCTAGTTGTCTTACAGAAATGTTAGGTTTGATGTTTGTTGTCCCAGTACTCTTAGAAACATTTCTGCTGAATTATAAAATCTTTCTGTAGAGGGTGACAACTTTGGTGAAGACAGTACAGTCTTCCTGAATGTAGTGGCATGCATTAATGTTACATTCATCTCTGTAACATAGAATGTTGCATGCAGTTTTGTGTTCCATTTAGTCTGTATATTTTGTTTCTTCAGAGTCTGCTTTTTCTAGCATGCTTGATTTAGGAGAGAACAAAGGGCTATATAACATAATAAGAAGGTCAGATTTTCAAATGGGATAGTAATATTATCTAGTTGAAGTTCTGCATTATTTAAGAAGCACTGCCTTTTAAAGTTTTTCATCACTAACATATTCATTTAAAATATAAACCAAAAAATGTTACTAAGGGACTATGATTTTATGAAAGAGAATGCCACTGTTGATTTATGATAGCATTTCCAAAAAGGGCTTTGTGCTTCTCACATAAAATTGGGACTGTGTACATTTAACCTGTCTGAATTTTTAAAAGATACTGGTGTTTGAAAATGTAGCCTATATATATTCCCAATATTCTTTAAAGAATGGAGATAAAGACTGTTTTCTTTGCTTTTCTGTTCTATTTAAAATTTAACTTTTACAGCCAACCATGGACAGAAAGTAATAACCTACTCTGTCCGGGCGTAAACTTGATTGAGATGTATCATTTGTTGAATGAGCAAACCAGGAAGTTAAAAGACAGGTAAAATGTCTGAGTTACCAATTTTTTTATTTGTAGGCAAGAATATCAAATTATCTTAATATGATAAATTATGCTTTATCGTTCTGAAACCTCAGGAGACAGATTGCTCATATCATTGTGGATCTTTCCAGTAAGAAAGATACTAAAAGTTTTGTGTACACTAATACAAATTAGCTAAAACAAATAGTATGTTTTGGAGAAAGTTAAAACTAGTTTTAGATTAAGGATGAGAAACTTGAGTGTGTTTTTTTTTTTTTTAAGATAGAGCATGTGTGTTTTATACCTTGTTTAAATGTTCACAGCTTTTCTCATAAAAGTGCCAGACATTGTTTTTGTGCTTTTAATGGATTTTTATTTATACGCATTATTTTTTTAATATTTACTTTGAAGTGGAATGTTCATTAATGTGAATTGTATTTATTTTTATACTTTAATTTTCATTAGTTTTGCTTCTAGGAAAAAGACAAAATAAACTTTTCTTAAAGGAAATCTAGTTTGATCTTTTTTATTTACCAGGGAAAGGACTATTAAGGGATAGATGTTAAAAAGTAACGGGTCAAAACGTTAATACTGTAATATGGTCATTTTTTACAATTAAAAGTCCCATGAGAAGTATATCCCACTATTTAATATTAACCTATACCTGTGCTTATTCCAGTATTTACTGTTGCATGACTCGGACTTCTCAGAAGACAAAAAGTTCACTAGAGGTGGAAATGGCTTCGCTTACTAAGTTAGAAGCCTGCTAAGGAGCGAATGGGAGCAAATACTGAGGTCGAAGCTCACATAAAAGCTGCTACTTTGTGCAGCTTTGAGTCCAACTCTTGTTCCTGCCTGTCGTGTAATGTGAGCCCAGTAAAGTGCTGCTCATTTTCACCTCTTTCTGAGATATACTGCATTGGATAATCTGCAAGGCAGTGTGAGAAGAGCCCTCGCTTTTCCCATGGCCACCCTTGAACTCTTGTTCATTTCATATATTGGGAATAATGGATATGACAGAAAACTTATTCACACTGAGCGGAAAGAAAGGGCCCATTCTGGAGATGAAGGTCTTTGTTTTCTGTCAGGTGTCACTGTTCCATGAGCAACCATAGGCAATCTCTACCCCCTCCCCATGAAAAGTAATAGTTACAAAATGAAAAGCAAAAGGAGTTGGAATGCTTGATCTCTAAGGGACCATAGTAGGCATATGTATATGTAGATTATAAAAATAATTAAAATAAAAACAAAAGAGACTTAGTTGTTGAATATACAGCCAATCAAACTGGAATATGGTGCACTGGAGTCCCATCCTTGATCAAGTTGTAGACACCTCTGAGGGCAAAAATTGTGTCTAACCAAATTATACTTGAAAATAAATATTGCCTTTCCCTCATTTATTTCTTCTTCCTTTTTGGTCAGTTTCTCCGTGGCTTTCAATTCTTCAGTTTCTTGAGGTGGTTGGCAAAGTTGCCATCTGAATGGTGGTTTCCTTCTCAGCGAGTGGTGAGAAAATCCCCTATTCACACTTTGCATAGGTTTTAACATTGGTTCAGGATGACTTGCACTATCTGTTGAATGCCCACTGGGGTCCTGTGTATCTCTCCAGAGCAAGGATCATGAGGACAGGACAGGGCACCTGTCCTGGGCCAGGACACCAGGGACGCGGAGAACAGAAATCTGCCAGTTCCCAAGCTCATGTGTGCATGGAGACTTAGTCACCCCGAAGCCAGACATGACTGAAACACTGAAGACTTGGTTTGTGACCAATCTGTCATGGAATGGGAGACACCTGGGAGTCCTGGTTAACGGAAAGGCCCAGAGTCCCGTCAGCGGAGCACAACCTGGAGACAGACTATTGCCACATTTTTAGCCCCAATTTTATTTTATTATTTTTTAAAAATATTTTTTTTTTATTGATTTTTACAGAGAGGAAAGGAGAGGGATAGAGAGTTAGAAACATTGATGAGAGAGAAACATCAATCAGCCGCCTCCTGCACACCCCCTACTGGGTATGTGTCCGCAACCAAGGTACATGCCCTTGACCGGAATCGAACCTGGGACCCTTAAGTCCGCAGGTCGATGCTCTATCCACTGAGCCAAACCAGCCAGGGCAAGCCCCAATTTTAGATCATATTGTGGGGTAGGGAACCCTCCACCCAGGGAAATGTTGAGGTGGTGTGGATGGATGAGCCATGGTCCGACAGGCCTGGGGAGCCCCAAAGCCCTAAGCCTGATGGAGGGTTGCATACTGCTCATCTGTATGGAGTGTGGTTCAGGGTAGCCAGAGGCAGTGAGGGGCCAAATCACAGGCACACATTCACTTGGGACAGAAGGCATGTGCCTGAATCTCAGTCCCTGTCTATCACTGTCACTTATTCCCACTGAAGACACAACAGGGTGTAACTCCGAAGTCTTGCCATGGAGAGGTGAAGAAGGACCCACTGTGGAATCTTCCACTAAGGGGCGCCTTGGAGTCCTGGTTGCTGGGTTGGTCGCAGCTGCTGGAGGCCCTGGCTCGAGAATGAACACATGCAGCTCTGCTCACCTCCAGAGCAAGGTGGATAAGACAGCCTGGCTCCTGGTCCTGCTGCAGGGGCCGGCTCAGGAGAGACCAGCCCACAGTCGGGCTCTTGTGGAAAACCAGGCATCTGCCAATGTTCCTACCTACACAAGCATAAAGGATGCTATTGAACAGGAAGACAAATATTGTGAGAACTGTGAACCTTAATTGGTGAGACCGGACAATCTGCAACAGGAGACATCTAAGAGTCCTAAGTCCTGGATGGGACAGGGACCCCATCAGCACAATCATTTGGGGACTGACTGTTGCACCTGTGAAGCCCCAGTTATCTTTTCATATTTCAAGGGGAACCCCTCCATCAAAGACAATACCCAAAAGGTTTGAATGAGCTATGGCCCACAAGCCTGAAGGGCTTCAGGTGCCCAAAGCCTGCTGCAGACATGCCCACTATGCATGTGCATGCTGCGCGGTTCAGGGTAACCAGGGATAAGGAAGAGTTCAAGGGTAAAGAGGTGCCTTTTACTGGTGTGGGTTCATGAAAGATCCAAGGCGTCTCCCTAATTCCAATCCCTATTCTACTTAATGTTGCCTATTACCCCTGAGGAAGATCTTGGGAGTACTCAGAGTATCCCATGTTGCCCTGGCCAGTGTGTTCAGTGGATAGAGCACCAAAGGATTGTGGGTTTGATTCCCAGCCAAGGGTTGCAGGTTCAATCCCTGGCCTAGTCAGGGCAAGTTTGGGAGGCAGCCAATCAATGGGTTTCTGTCTCTCTGTCTCAAAAATCAATGGAAAATATATCCCTGTATGAGGATTAACAACAAAAAACTATCCCATACTGCGGTGGGGCCAGGCTATCCTCCAATGAGAGACATCTGGAAATCCTTGTTGAAAAGCTCGCGGTTGAAGGAGGCCTGGGGCAGGAGTTAAGCTGCACATGCCCATTTTGTTCCGTTCCCCGTGACAAAGGGACCTAAGACCCAGCCTTGGTCTTGTTCCGGGTCCAGGGCTAAATGCAGGAGTGGCCAGGTCACTCTCTGGGCTTTTGGGGAGAAACGATATGCCAATGTCCAATCCTGCACCTGCACAGAGGTTCCTATTCCCCCAGAAGCCAGGTGTCCCTGAAACTCTGAAGCCTTGATTGGTGAGACAGGAATTTCTGAAAACTCCCAGAGTCCTGTCCTGGAGAGGCAGCTTGAGCAATTGCGGGCTGTTTCCACCTCTGTAGCCCCAGCATGTGATTGTATTGCAAGGGGGAACCCCCACCAAGGTCGGATTGTTCCGAAGGCCAAGGTCCTACAGGCCTAAAGGAACCTATAGCCCAAGTCCTTCTGAAGGGGTGCCTACTGCATGACACTTAGTTGAGACTATCCAGGGATAACAATAATTTCAAGGGACATGATTGGTTGTTCACGGTGCAGGATCAGGGGTGCCCACGGTGTCTCAGTAATTCCCATCTCTGTCCTAACTACTGTCAGCTGTTCCTCCTGAACAAGACCCGGGGGAACTCAGTCTTGCCAACATTGGTTGGGAGAAGCTGGAGGTTTACCCTCCAATAAGAGACCTGGAAATTCTTGTCAGAAGGGTCGTGGTTGGTGGAAGCCTGGATCGGGATGGAACTGCGCGCTCTGGCCCTGCACAGTTCTTCAGAGCAAGGGGAGTAAGTCCCAGCTCAGACCCGGAGCCAGTCCAGGACTCAGTCCAGGAGAAGCCAAGCCACTCTTTGCCGTCCTGAGAAAAACCAGGCGTGGGTCAAAGTCCAATTCTGCACCTTCTCAGAGGCTCCTATTCAAACAGAGGCCAAATATCTCGGGAAATATTAAGCCTTGGTTGGTGAGACCCAGGAGATCTGGGAGTGGAATGAGAGTCCTTGGTCCTGGAGAGATGCAGGACCCCAGCGACAGCACAACCAATAGGGGAATGGCCGTCACCATCCTTGCAACACCAGCTTCAGATCATATTGTTCATCCAGAACAATAACCAGGTGGTTTGGAAGGGCATGGCTTCCCCGGCCTGGACAGCCCAGCTGAATTGCTGAATTGCTGAATTGATGGGTACTGCCCATCCATGTGTCGTGGCGTCAAACCCTATGTAGATGTTCTTACTCAATTGGTGTCACTTTCCTGCACTGACATAATGCTGTTCCGAATGCAGCTGACAAGAGCATTCTTAGAGACATCTCTTTAGGAAGTGTTCTAATTCACTTCACTACATGCCTTAGGGCCATGGTCGGCAAACTGCGGCTTTTTGGCCCCTTGAGTGTGGCTCTTCCTAAGCCTTAGGAGGACCCTAATTAAGTTAATAACAATGTACCTACCTATATAGTTTAAGTTTAAAAAATGTGGCTCTCAAAAGAAATTTCAATCGTTGTACTGTTGATATTTGGCTCTGTTGACTAATGAGTTTGCCGACCATTGCCTTAGGATGTGGAGACACTTCCATTCAGCGATAGCACAGACCTGAATGCAGCACGCAGGTTGTGTTCTTAGAAATATCTTTATTGTAAGTGTTTTTAAAACTTCAGTACATGCATTACACAATGGGGACCACCTCGGTTCACTGATATGACACTGGTGACCACATAGGTTTTAGGTAGTGATTTTAGAAACATCTTTATTACAACTGTTCTGACACCTTTTACTCTATACATTAAACTATGGAGATCAATACCAACCACTGAGACAACACTGGCATGATGGTAGATTCCAAAGTGTCATTCTTAGAAACCTGTTTATTACATGTGTTCTTAAAACTTCATACATGGGTTAAAGAATGGATCACTTTTACCTTCTGATATAACACAGGTCTGAAGGTAGCTTACAACTAATGTTCCTAGGGACATCCTCAGTATCAGCATTCTTACACACTTCACTACATACATTTCAGAATGGGGACCACCTCCATGTAGTGATGTAACACTGTTCTGAATGCGGCTTCCAAGCAATGTTCTAGAAATATATTTATTACAATGGATCTTAAGCACTTCAGTGAATTTATTAAAGCATGGACGTCACATCCGCTCAATGATATAACACTGTTCTCAACAGCTTGTAAGTTGCATTCCAGAGGGAATTACTCTATTCAGTAATATAGTAGTTGCCACAACACACCTTGCAAGCAGCATTCTTAGAAATGTTCTAGTTATAAGTGTTGTACACTTCAACATGCATTACAGAATCAGGATTACTTATATTCACTGACATAACACTTGTGAATACAGCTTGCAAGTAGCGTTCTTAGAAACATCTTTATTAGAGTGTTCTTGATATAACATTCACTGATATAACTAAATTTTAACATATAAAATTTAAAATTTATATTTCTAGTGTTTTTAGAAACATATGTATTGGAAGAGATCGTAATTACTTCACTATATTCATTACAGACTGAGTGTCACCATAGCCTGGCAAGTGTGGCTCAGTGGTTGTGCATCATCCTATGAACCAGAAGGTCACAGTTCGATTTCTGGTCAGGGCACATATCCGGGTTGTGAGCTCGACCCCCAGAGAGGAGCATGCAGAAGGCAGCCGATCAATGATTCTCTCTCATCATTGATGTTTCTATCTCTCTCCCTCTCCCTTCCTCTCTGAAATCAATAAAAATTTAAAAAAAATTTTTTAATTTTATAAAAAAGAATGTCACTTTCATTCTTAACTAGAACAGTGTTCTTAAACTGCTTGCATGTAGCGTTCTTAGAAATATCTTCATAACTAGTATTCTTTATACATTTAAAAACCTTTATGAATTTCAGAATGTGCATTGTTTTCATTTACTGAAATAACAGTAGTCAAAATGCAGCTTGCAAGTTGCGTTATTAGAAAGAATGTTCTTGCCCTGACCGGTATGGCTCAGTGGATAGAGCGTCAGCCTTTGGACTGAAGGGTCCCGGGTTCGATTCCGGTCAAGGGCATGTACCTTGGTTGTGGGCACATCCCCAGTGGAGGTGTGCAGGAGGCGGCTGATCGATGTTTCTCTCTCATCGATGTTTCTAACTCTCTATCCCTCTCCCTTCCTCTCTGTAAAAATCAATAAAATATATATTTTTTAAAAAGAAAGAATGTTCTTAAGCATTTTTCTACATGCATTACAGGAAGGGGATCATTTTTACTCACCTGTATATATAACACTGGCTTGAGTAAAGCTTGAAAGCAGCAATTTACAAATATCTCTATTAGAATTGTTTGTAATAACATCACTACCTTCATAACACAATGGTGATCACTTTCACTCACTGATGAACTGGTTTGAATTCAGCTTACAATGGGCATTCTTAGCAACATCTTCTTTAGACGTATTCTTTATCACCACCACACTCATTACAAAGTGTATTTCCATGACTGATATAAGACTCCTTTGATTGCAGCTTGCAAATAGTGTTCTTAGAAATTCGTTAAGAATTCACTACATGCATTGCAGAATGTACATCACCTCCATTCCCTGAAGTAACATCATTCAAAACGCAGCTTGCAAGGAGCTTTGTTTGATACACGCTTGTTTCAAATGTCCCTCCCAATCATTGAAATACATTGTGCACAGCAGAGCTGGCAAGTACTTTTTAGGGAAATCTAACTACATGTGTTCTTAAACACATTAATACATGTGTTAAAGAATGTGTATCACTTCTAGCTCACAAGTGTGTTTTCAGAAACATGTTAATTACAAGTGTTCATAACACTACGCTATATATACTATAGAATTGGTATGACTTTCATGCTGAAAGGAAATTTTGGAAATTACAAAGTATTATCTTATTTCTAATACTTTGATAACTTTTGTTTTAACATATAAGGCATAATATTGTCAGCAAAATATTACTCACGGTTTCCCATTGTTCTCTGGCTCTCTCTAACTTCTGAATATTAGTTTTATAAGAACTGACATCAAAGTATAGCAGTTCTAATCAAAAACTTAATCTTTTATTATAATAAAAACTATCAAGAAATCACTCAATAGATTTTGATAAGGAAAATGCTGAGGATATAGCAGTTAAAAGGTGCCTGCTTTTAAGAGTTGGAGGAAAATTTATTAACCAGCATAAAATAAACAGACAAATTTTAAGAATTAGTAGAACTTCAATCAGGTAAGTGCTATGAAGATAATCTCCCAAAGAGACAGGGCTCTACAACAGAGAATGGTGAGAGAGGACTATTTCTTACGATCTTTGTCCTTTTTTATATTGGCGCAACCCTGAGTCTGTGATATTTCAGAGTCAGCCTTCATTTTATAAAAATTCATGATTTCTTCATCCAGTTTTCTTTTCTCCTCCTCAAGTTTTATTGTCTCCTCTTGCTGGATTCTTTTAAGACGCTCAAACTTGTCCTGTAGCTGTGAAACAAAGATGCATTTGTGACTCAAAGCGCCATGTGTGGGTATCCCTGGGAACATGCTTGACTTCTTTCCTGGTTATCAAACATATATTAATCGTCAAAGTAGAGTTTGATCTTAATAACAATCTCAAAACTTTGTTTAAAATAAACATTCACATATTTAAAAAATTCATCAATTAAAAAGTGTCTCCCCATTGAACCAAATGTAATAAAAACTATGGCTATAAACAACACAGTTTTTTATTTTTTGTAAATATATTTTTATTGATTTCAAAGAGGAAGAGAGAGATATGAGAGAGAATCATTGATCAGGTGCTCCCTGAATGTGAGACTGTCACCCAGGCATGTGCCCTTGACTGGAATTGGACCTGGGACCCTCCAGTCCGCAGGCCAACACTCTATCCACTGAGCAAAACTGGCTAGGGCAACACTCAGTTTTTTAAGTACTTGTTTTTCCAAATGATATCTATTTTCTCACTCTACACTTCCCCATAAATCTCTTCAAATAAAATTTGATAAATCCATGCTCATTAAAAATATACACATTGAAATATAGTGGGAATGATGAAACAATTGTTAAGGCTTTAAATGATACAGACCTTTTCTTCTTAAGTGAAATTAGCATAATTATAGAAAAAAAATTCCAAACACCTCATTCAGTTACTTTTTATTTACTTGTGAGGTTGTATTTAATCTGTGGGATTTAAAATAAATATAATCAGCCATATGAAAGAGTCCATTAGAGTTGGGCCTAGATCTTAACACAACTTCATTCAACCATGTAAGGATTGCTTGTATGCATCAGAGAAGGTATGGCTTATATCTACACTAATAAAAGAGAAACATGGTAATTAGCGTACGACCGCTACCCTTTTCATTGGCTAATCAGTGAGTATATGCAAATTAACTGACAACCAAGATGGCGGCCGGCAGCCATGCACTGAAGCGAGCAGGCTTGCTTGCTCCAGTGACTGCGGACTCCAACGTTCCCCGCCTCACTTGCCGGCCTCTCAGCTGCAACTCTAAGCAACTATGTACTATGTTGCAAATAAGAAGCTAAACAAAACCCCAGAAAACAGCCGGACTGAAAGACAGCCGGACCGCAACATTGTATCGATGTTTTCAGCAGCGAGGCCTCAGAGCTAAAGTTGGCCCAGAATAAAAAAAAAAAAAGAAAACAAGGAGCAGTTGGAAGCTTCAGTCACTCGCCAGCCGGAAAACAGCCCTCAGCCCCTCACCCAGACTGGCCAGGCACCCCAGTGGGGACCCCCACCCTGATCCAGGACACCCTTCAGGGCAAACCAGCCAGCCCCCACCCATGCACCAGGCCTCTATTCTATATAGTAAAAGGGTAATATGCCTCCCGGCACCGGGATCAGCGGAGCAGCGAGGCTCCCGGCACCGGGATCAGCGCGACAGGGGGCAGCGCCCAAACCCCCTGATCCGCCCTGCTCTGTGTGTGACAGGGGGCGGTGCCCCAACTCCCCTATCGGCCCTACTCTGTGAGTGACAGGGGGCAGCGCCCCAACCCCCTGATCGGCCCTGCTCTGTGCGTGACAGGGGGTGGCGCCGCAACCTCCCCATCGACCCTGCCTTGAGTGTGACAGGGGGCGGTGCCCCAACCCCCCAATCGGCCCTACCCTGAGCGTGACTGAGGGTGGCATCGCAACCTCCCAATCCGCCCTGCTCTGTGCATGACGGGGTGGCGCCCCAACTCCCCAATCGGCCCTGCTCTGAGGCTGCACCTAGGGATTGGGCCTGCCCTCTGCCACCTGGGAACAGGCCTAAGCCAGCAGGTCGTTATCTCCCGAGGGGTTCCAGACTGCGAGAGGGCACAGGCTGGGGTGGGGGACCCCCCCCCAGTGCACAAATTTTTGTGCACCGGGCCTCTAGTATACTAATAAAAGGGTAATATGCTAATTTGACCAGGAGACCTTCTGGACGTCCTTCCAGACAAAGACATGGTGGCAGGGCTGAGGCACAGATGGTTAGGGGTAATCAGGCCAAGAGGGGAGGGCAGTTGGGGGTGATCAGGCCAGCGGGAGGGGCAGTTGGGGGTGAGCAGGACAGTAGGGGGGGCAGTTGGGGGCAAGCAGGCCAGCATGCAGAGTGGTTAGGGGCTATCAGGCAGACAGGCAGGTGAGTGGTTAGGAGCCAGCAGCCCCAGATTGCGAGAGGGATGTTCGACTGCCGGTTTAGGCCCAATTCCACAGGGATCGGGCCTAACCCGGCAGTCAGACATCCCCCGAGGAGTCCCAGATTGGAGAGGGTGCAGGCCAGGCTGAGGGACATGAATTTCGTGCACCGGGCCACTAGACTATAATAATAAAAGCGTAATATGCTAATTAGACTGGACGTCCTTCCGGACGACCTTCCTGACAAAGCCACGGCAGCAGGGGCCAAGGCAGCTGCCAAGGCAGTGGGGGCTGAGCCCCTTGCACGAATTTCGTGCATCGGGCCTCTAGTATGGCATAAGAGTCTAAAGGACAAGTTTATTTGCAGCTTAACTTTTTGAAAAACAAGTAGACCGGGGGATTCTATTGCCACAATATTAACCGTCTGGTGTATATGGCTGTGAAGAACACATACACGGGGTGAGCACCAGTGGTTTTCAACCCTAGGTGCTCATTAGAAATATTCAGTGAGCTTACAAACCTCTCAATGTTCAGGCTGCACAAGATCAATTACATCAGATGACCTGGAGCTGAAACCCAGGCATCAATGCTTAAGAGAATTCCCCAGGTGATTTTATTGTGCAGCAAACGCTGAGATCATGGTTCTAAATAAAGATTCTTTTTTCCTTTCCTGGAGTCAGATGTCTCTTGGAATCACATCTTCAGCCCTGAGAAGCAAATGAGCATCTAGATACAATGGCAAGAAGAATGATTGGAAAGGCTGGGGATGTGAGAGTGTGGTATCTGTAAGTGATGGCAAAAATCACTGTGGAAATGTTTCTTTTAAAAATGGGAGCGTGAGAGTAGAAATCAGAGAAAGCTAAACTTCATCCTAGTATACAAACATTTCAAATATCAATGACTCTGGTGAAAAGCCTGAAGTTTTCCCCCAAACAGGTACAAAGCAAGGATGTATGCTCTCATCATTCCCTTTCAACCTTGTATTGGAAGTCCTTGCTAAGGCAATAAGACAACAGAAGGAAATAAAATATTTACAGATTGAGAAAGAAGACATAAAACTGTCTTGTTCACAGGTAACATGATCATCAATGTAGAAAATGCAAAAGAATTGACAAAAAGAACATCCTGGAACTAATGAGATTATAACAAAGTTGCAGGATATAAGGTGAGTTGCTTTTCTTAGCAAGGACCTACAACCAAGATTACTCTGCCCAAGAAAACTATCATTCAAAATTGAAGGACAGATAAAGAGCTTTCTAGACAAGAAAAAGCAAAAGGAGTTCATCACCACCACCAAACCAGTATTCCATGAAATGTTAAAGGGTCTTCTTTAAGAAGAAAATAAAAAATATGAACATGCCAAAACCGGTTTGGCTCAGTGGATAGAGCGTCGGCCTTCGGACTGAAAGGTCCCAGGTTCGATTCCGGTCAAGGGCATGTACCTGGGTTGCGGGCACATCCCCAGTGGGAGATGTGCAGGAGGCAGCTGATCGATGTTTCTCTCTCATCGATGTTTCTAACTCTCTATCTCTCTCCCTTCCTCTCTGTAAAAAGTCAATAAAATATATTTAAAAAAAATATATGAACAATAAAATGGCAATAACCCTAGCAGGTTTTGCTCAATGGATAGACTATTGACATGCTGACTGAAGGGTCCTGGGTTTGATTCCGGTCAAGGGCACATGCCTGGGTTGTGGACTCAATCCCAGTTGGGGACGTGCAGGAGACAGACAATCAATGATTCTCTCTCATCATTGATGTTTCTCTCTCTCCCTCTCCCTTCCTCTCTGAAATCAATAAAAATATATTTTAAAAATGAAACGAAATGGCAATAAATAGATATCTATCAACAATTGAATCTAAAGAAACAAAATAAACAAACAAGCAAAACAAAAACGGAATCATAATGACTGAGTGCCTGCTCCATGCTAATCTTTGTTCTAAAGGCTGAGGATACAGCAGCTAACAGGAGGGCCAAGGTGCCCGCTTTGAGGGTTAGAGGAAAATATACAATGAGCAGACAAATTTTAAAAATTAGTAGAACTTCAACCAGAGTTAAGTTCTATGAATAACAAGAATGTTTTGATAGTTACCAGGTGGAGGAGTTTTGGGGGGAAAGGCAAAAAAGGTGGAAGATTTAAGAAGTATAAATTGATTGTTACAGAATAGTCATGGGGGTGCAAAGTACAGTATATGGAATATAGTCAATACTAGTCTAATAACCATGTATTATGTCAGATGGGTGCAAGATTTATTGGGATGATCACTTAAGTTATGTAATTTCTAATCACTGGGTGTACAACTGAAAGTAATATAATAATGTGTGTCAACTGTAATTGAAAGTAAAAGATGATTGAAAATTATATTCCAAAAATTTTTAAAAAGGTTCATTGCTTTTCTACATATCAGCAATGAATAGGTAGAATTTCAAATTAAAACACAATACCAAATGCATTAGCACCCCCCAACATGAAATACTTTGGTATAAATCTAACAAAATATATACAAACCCACGTAAGGAAAACTACAAAACTCTGATTTTAAAAATCAGAGAAGAGCCCTAGCCAGGTAGCTCAGTTAGTTAGAGCAACATCCCAATAGACCAAGGTTCATGCTCACTTCAGCAGCACACATACCAATACACCGAGGTTGAAGGTTCCCTCTCCGGTCAGGGGATATACAAGAAGCAACCAATGAATTCATAAATAAGGAACAATAAATCAAGATATATATCTCCCTTCCTCTCTCTCTCTCTCTCTCTCTCTCTCTCTCTCAAAATAAATAAATACAGTAAATAATTTTAAATCAGAGAAGAACTAAATAAATAAAGAGATATTCCATATTTGTGGATAGAAAGACTACATATTATCAAGATGTTAATTCTTCCCCACATAATCTAGAGCAGCAGTTCTCAACCTGTGGGTCGCGACCTTTCACAGGGGTCACCTAAGACCATCGGAAAACGCATATATAATTACATATTGTTTTTGTGATTAATCACTATGCTTTAATTATATTCCATTTGTAACAATGAAAATACATCCTGCATATCAGATATTTATATTACGATTCATAACAGTAGCAAAATTACAGTTATGAAGTAGCAACGAAAATAATTTTATGGTTGGGGGTCACCACAACATGAGGAACTGTATTAAAGGGTCGTGGCATTAGGAAGGTTGAGAACCACTGATCTAGAGATTCAACGCAATCCCAATCCGAATCCCGGCAAGTTATTCTATGGATATTGACAAACTGATTCTAAAGTGTATATGGCCAAACAGAAGGCCCAGAAAGCCAGCACGATATTGAAAGAGAACAAAGTTGGAGCACTGATGCTACTTGACTCCAAGATTGGCTGTAGTATTCTAACTAAAGCTGCAGTACTCAAGAAGTAAATGCACATATGCATAGTCCATTGGTCTTTGACAAAGAAGCAAAGGCAATCACTGGAGGAAAGACAGTCTCTTCAACAAGTGGCACTAGGGGTGGGCGAACTTTTTGACTCGAGGGCCACAATGGGTTCTTAAACTGGACCGGAGGGCCGGAACAAAAGCATGGATGGAGTGTTTGTGTGAACTAATATAAATTCAAAGTAAACATCATTACATAAAAGGGTACGGTCTTTTTTTTTTTTTTAGTTTTATTCATTTCAAACGGGCCGGATCCGGCCCGCGGGACTAGAACAAGGGAACATGCACAGGCAAAAATATGAATCCCTTTTTACCTAACCTAATGGAATTTCTGTTGCTTATAGTTCAATTGTCCCTGACTGAAACATCTGGTATACAGCACTTGTTTCTATGGAAAAAGAAGTTCATATTTCCAATTTATCTACTAAAAATAAATATTCTTTCATTAATCAACATTTACCTGCTTACTTATAAAAGTGTAGGAAATTTTCTAACTCAGTAATAGCGTTAGGAAGTACATGACTTCACAGAAGCCACTAGTTTGAATGTGTAATAAATTAAACTTTATGTATGAAAATTCAAATGATAAATAAAATAAAGATAAATAGGTTTTACGAATTTATTTTAGGGCTTATTAAAGAGAAAATTGCCTAAATGCACTAGAAAAAAATTATAGATTATAATTTTTTAAAGGCTGAATTCAAAGTCTATATGATAGATAGCTACTTTTTGAAAAATAGCAAATCGTCTTCAAAAACATCAACTAGCCTGGCCAGTGGGGCTCAGTGGTTGGGCTTTAACCTATGAACCAGGAGGCCACGGTTCGATTCCCAGTCAGGGCACATGCCCAGGTTGCAGGCTTGGTTCCCAGTGTGGGGCATACAGGAGGCAGCCAATCAATGATTCTCTCTCTCTCTCTCTCTCTCTCTCTCTCTCCCTCCATTCCACTCTAAAAAATCAACTAAATTATTGGGATTAAATACCCTAAATTAATAGGACATCTAAAAATGAACACAGAGAGAAACCAAGACAGCGGCATAGGTAAACACCTGAAACTGCTGCCTTGCACAACCACTGCAAAAATACAACTAAATCACAAAAAGGACATCATCCAGAACCACAGGAAGGCTGGATGAGTGGAAATTCTACAACTAGAATGAAAGAGAAAAGCACACTGAGACTCAGAGGAGGTGCGGAAGTAAAGTGCAGAGGTACTGAGGCGCACGCGGAAAGGGCTGGCAACTGAGGATGCGGTTGTCTTTTTCAATTGGGAGGGAGTCTCAAGCTCCCAAATGCTCTACTCCAGTTCCGGGTGAGTCTCTGGGGACCCAGACTCATACGGGGAGAAAATGGACTGTCTGGCATCGGTCAGAACTCTAGGGTGGCTTTCTCTCAGAGGTGCTTACAGCGATTACCACGGGACACTGAGACTCCGGGCCTCTTAGGGCAGGGCTGAGGATCAGCCATAGCTGTTTGCTCCGCCCTGTTGATTCCCTGAGACCCCGCCCCACCCAAACTGTGTGCAGAGGCTTTTGCATATGAATGGCCTGGCCCCTTACAATCTAAAATTACCTAACTAACTGCAGCTGGGTCAGAGAGACCCAGAACTTCCAAGAGAAGGCCCAAGACCCCCACAGCAGCTTGCATTGCTTCACAGCTGGGCCTCATCTGGGCACCTCCAAACCCCAAACAAAGAAGAGGAATCTGCAGATCTCTCCGTAGCTCCTGCTGGGTAACCTCAGGCAGAGGCTAAATTAGCACCTCCTTAGAGATCCAAGAGCCAGTGTACCCAGTGGTCATAGTGGGGCCATCCAGATACAACTTCTCAGATCCATAAGGGACACACTCAGGGGGCAGACTCAGTGAGCACCAAAGCCCCACTGAAGCAAGTCTTGCCCCAGAAGGGTGTCTCCAGCACAGAAGTTCTCCCACTGTAGACACAGCTGATTCTCATAGCCAATTGGCCTGGAGGTCAATTCCTCCCAGTGATACCTACAACAATCAAGGCTTAACTACAACAAACTGTGCACAAAGCCCACAAAAGGGTGCACCAAGAGTGTCCACCTCAGGTAATTGGGGAGGCTGAGCTACTGGGCCCTATAGGACACCTAGCACAGAAAGCCACTCTATCAACACAGGGAAGCAGCCAAAATGCGGAGACAAAGAAACAGGTCACAAATGACAGAAATGGAGGAAAGCAAACTACTGGATATAGAGTTCAAAACCACGTTTATAAGGTTTTTGAAGAATTTTCTAGAAACCGCCAATAAATTTAGTGAGACCCTCAATAAATCTAGTGAGACCCTCGAGGATATAAAAAAGGATCAACTAGAAATTAAGCATACACTGACTGAAATAAAGAATATTATACAGAGATCCAACAGCAGACTAGAGGATCACAAGAATCAAGTCAAAGATTTGAAGTACGAAGAAGCAAAAACACCCAACTGGAAAAACAAAATGAAAAAAGAATCCAAAAATATGAAGATAGTGTAAGGAGCCTCTGGGACAACTTCAAGCGTCCCAACATCCGAATTATGGGGGTGCCAGAAGAAGAGAGAGAACAAGATATTGAAAACCTATTTGAAGAAATAATGACAGAAAACTTCCCCTTCCTGGTGAAAGAAATAGACTTACAAGTCCAGGAAGTGCAGAGAACCCCAAACAAAAGGAATCCAAAGAGGACCACACCAAGACACATCATAATTAAAATGCCAAGGGCAAAAGACAAAGAGAGAATCTTAAAAGCAGCAAGAGAAAAGCAGTTAGTTACCTACAAGGGAGTACCCATAAGATTGTCAGCTAATTTCTAAATAGAAACTATGCAGGCCAGAAGATAATGGCAAGAAATATTCAAAGTGATGAATAGTAAGAACCTACAACCAGGATTACTTTACCCAGCAAAGCAATCATTCAGAATTGAAGGTCAGATAAAGAGCTTCACAGATAAGAAAAAGCTAAAGGAGTTCATCACCACCAAACCAGTATTATATGAAATGCTGAAAGGTATCCTTTAAGAAGAGGAAGAAGAAGAAAAAGGTAAAGATAAAAATAATGAACAACAAATACATATCTATCAACAAGTGAATCTAAAAATCAAGTGAATAAATAATCTTATGAACAGAATAAACTGGTGAATATTATAGAATCAGGGGCATAGAAAGGGAGTGGACTGACAATTCTCGGGGGGAAGGGGTGTGGGAGGTGCAGGAAGAGACTGGAAAAAAATCATACACCTATGGATGAGGACAGTGGGGTGGGGTAAGGGCAGAGGGTGGGGTGGGAACTGGGTGGAGGGGAGCTATGGGGGGACAAAGAGGAACAACTGTAATAATCTGAACAATAAAGATTTAATTTAAAAAAAATAAAATTAAAATAAAAAATAAATAAAAATGAACACAAATTATATCAAACTACAAATACTTGCTTCTTTTTCAGTTTCTTTAAATGCTATTTCTTTCTCCATAACTCGCTGCATAAACTTATGCTTCAATTCTTCTTCTTCCCTCTGGCATTGTTCATGGAACTCCTTTCTTTTGGCTTCATAGATCTCTTGAAAACTAAAAAGAAAATTTTATGTTTTATATTAAAATGCTAATATAAATAAACATGTAAAATATATATTCTATATTAAGTCCCATACAGAGAAATGGGAATTTCTATATCATGAGATGCAAATATGAGATGGGTGCAATACTGAATATAAGAGTACTGTATATAGAGAATATAGCCTTGCTCGGTAGGTTGGTTAGAGCATCATCTGGATATGCCACGGTTGTGGGCTCAATCCTAGTCAGGGTATATACAAGAAACAACCAATAAGCCCTGGCTGGCAGCTCAGTGTTTAGAGCATCAGCCTGCAGACCGAAGGGTCATGGGTTCGATTCCCAGTCAAGGGCATGTACCTGGGTTGCAGGTTTGATCCCAGCCCAGTTGGAGAGCATGTGGGAGGCAACCAACCGATGTGTCTCTCTCACATCATTGTTTCTCTCTCTTTCTCTCTCTCTCCCTCCTTCCCTCTGAAAATCAATGGAAAAAATACCCTTGGGTGAGGATTACAAAAAAAAAAAAGACAACCAATGAATGCATAAGTAAGTGGAACAGCAAATCAATTGCTCTCTCTTTCTCTCAACTCTCAAATCTATTTTTAAAAAGAATATATATATATATATATATATACACACTAGAATTTTGAAAACAGTTATATTAGGGATTTCTTCCCCCACCACTTTTTATGATATCACATTTCTTCACATCTTTTCCAATAAAATTTGCAAGAATCTCTAATTGATGCGATTCTCAAAATAATTAAAATAAAGCCAAGTATCTTTCAAACTATGATTCATTTAAGATAGCCAGTTCAACTTTGGTTGTGCTCAAAGTACCAACACTAATACAACTATCATACTTTTGCAGCACAAATCCTATTTCCCTTCAATATAGCTAAATACACCTGCTCTCCAACCATTTCCACTTGGCTTCCATGGCAGTGCAATGGTGCTTTTCCTCTTCCCTCCATCCAGTCCTCCATACTCTTTGCATCCTCTCAATATCCTTTGCCAACCTGTGCTATTATTTTCCAACCTCCTTTCTGAACTTCTCTTTTGGATATAGTACACTTTAGCGTATACACATAGTGGGTACACATAAGTTAGCATATAAATGAGCCCTTGCACTGTGCCACTCTTACAAATGTTCTCTAAGTCTGAAAACGATTTTAAAAAAACACACATAACATTCAGAATAATTGACAATATGAGAAGTACAGTCCTTCTCATTCCAAAATGATTGTATCTCATGATAGTAGGGGCTTTGTAAATCACCCATTAGCTTGTTCTAGCAAGATCTGTACTCACCTAAGCGGCTGGTTGTCTGGGCCCACATCAGTAAAGCCCATTTTCTGCAGTCTGCAGCGCCTGTAGCATTCATAGTGCTTAGTGTGGGTTACTTCTTTCAGGTGTTCCGTATTTGTACAAAGAAGCATATCCCGGAGCTTAACAAAGTCACAGTGGTTTTCATTTTCCACTAGGCAGAGAAATAATAAAGCCACAACACTTTATCAATCTCTAGCACTCAATAAGTTTTATCGAATAAATGTATGAATGAAAGACATTCAAAATAACAGCTAAAAGATCATTCTGGTGAATAGCTAAAATTGTTTTCACCATGTAACTATGTTTATATGGTACATACCAATTATAGACAGAGTTTATTAATAAACCAGAAAATTTGCTTTAAATTTATCTGCCAAAATATAAATATGAAACAATAAAATAATGTTATATTATATTAAAATATGGCATGTTTTCACTAATAATTATGTTAATAGTTTACAAGCTACCCTCAAGGTATTTTACAGAGTGCTAACAAAGAATTCGTACAATTCCAGTAAAGTAAATAATTTCATTAGGTTAAGTCCACTCACATAAAGATCTTGATAATTGTGCATGCTTAAGTTATCATATTCTATTTATACAAGATATTTATGAGACCAAATTAGTCAATATTTAAAATAAATCAATAAATTCACATGGCTCTCTCTTGTGTTTGTCACATTCAGAAGACTGAGTACAACATATTGTGTTTGATATTGTAACCAAATTTAATATTCACTAAAATATGTTCTTTTTAAACTATGTTTCATAAATTAAAAAATGTCTGCCTAACCAGTGTGACTTGGTGGTGAGCGTCAACTTATGAACCAGGAGGTCATGGTTCAATTTCCTGTCAGGGCATATGCTCAGGTTGCGGGCTCCATCCCCAGTAAGAGATGTACAGGAGGCAGCCTATCAGTGATTCTCTCTCAACATTGATGTTTCTATCTCTCTCTCTCCCTCCTTCCTTTCTGAAATCAACAAAAATATGTTTTTAAAAAGACATCTTGTTAAAAAAAATTTCTAATACATCAATTTAAAAACAACATTTGAAAACTAGGACAAGTAGAGATAATCCAACCCCCAATAATTAGTATTACAAGCATATAAACTAGACAACAAATGACTGGATATCACAATATTCCAACTCATCATGATGCTAGATAACAAATAGGAATGTCTAAATATAATCCAAAGGTAGCAAGTTATATTTTTTTATTTTTAAAATAGCTTATAACCCTTTTTTTCCAGTGACCACTTTACAATGTTTTATAGCCCTAGCCATTTGGCTCAGTGGATAGAGCGTTGGCCTGCGGACTGAAAGCTCCCAGGTTCCATTCTGGTCAAGAGCACAGGGCACATTCCTGGGTTGCAGGCTCGATCCTCAGGAGAGGCGTGCAGGAGGCAGTCAATCAATGATTCTCTCTCATCACTGATGTTTCTATCTCTCTCTCTCTCTCCCTTTCCCTTCCTCTCTGAAATCAATTAAAATATTAATGAAAAATTTAAAAAATAAAGTTGGTAGTAATTAATTTGTGTAATATGTTTTAACACTAGTATGTAGGCTTCAATATGTTCAAAGTTCTTTGGCTCAAAGCACTTTCCAACATTCTGAATGCGATGGTTCATGCATAGGGAGACGATGTGCAGATGGAAAACGTGTCAATAGGAGGTTCTGTGTAGCCTCTGTGGGTTTCTGCCTAAAGCACCTTCCAGTAAACTCTTATGAGAATAAATCATAATCAAAGTAAGCATGAGCCTACATGAAACAGAGTCTGTGCTCCTTACTAGCAACCGTTAGTTTATTGTTTAGCAACAGTTACTAATATTGGAACAAGTTAAAATATTTTGAGGTTATGACAATATAGGATATTTATAGTATATATCAATATCATTATACTATATATAGTATACAACATATATAGACTATATATACAACATATTTACATACAACATATATATCTACACATACATACGACCAGTCCAGAGCAAGCCTGCTCACTGTCATAATATTTACCTTGTAAAACTCCCCAAGGATAGAGACGGCCTCTGACCATCCTTTTTCCAACTTTCACCTCATCCATACACCCCACTACAGCAAAAGGTAAGTGTTCCTACGAAGGAAGGACAATTTTAATCATGTCCTTATACCAACATGACATATGCTGTTTCTCTTATTTCTGTTATGGAAACAACAGAGACAAGAATAACATCATAAGCTTATTCAAACAAGGGATCTACCCGGCCTCAGATTTTATGACTTGGCAGCAAATATGTGCACAGTGATTTCTGCGAGCAATAGTGTCAGGTCCTGAAAACTATCTACTGAGTAGAGCCTAAACCAAGGCATTATGCTGTGGGAAATACAAAGAGAAAAGATTTTTAGTAGATAAATCATTTTTCTCACATTATCTTTACCCTGAAACACAAAAATAAGGTCAAGAAAATAATGTACAAATTACTTTTAACTCCAGTTTAAAGTTAAAAGACAAAAGTATTAAGAGTAACTATAATAATTAGTCCATGTATATACACTATAAAGTATACTGATAAATAATGCTCTATATTATATTTACATATTCATACATGGACATGTATATGAATTCTAAATACAATTAAAGGGTCACTTTAATCACTTGATGGTGAGTCAAGGGAAGTCTGAAAACTGAGGCCATTCAAGGGAGATTTGGAAAGAAGATAAGCAAAGTTTTGAACAGGATGCAGCCGCAGAATATGCAAGATTTTAATGATCTGCCAGAAGTTCTATATCTGGTATATACAATGTCTAAGGTAAAAATTGTGAAGCATTATGTTGAATATTTAATAATTAACAGTATTCTACTCATTGGTTTTGATGAAAAATTACTCCCTATGCATTCTTTGGTGTACTATTAGGTAAGAGAGGCCAAAATCTTTAAGACAAGATCTAAAGAAAATGTAATACAGGAGAATAACTTTAAAATTTACATTGCTTTTTAATTTCAAAATCTATTTAGTTTTGATATCCTAAAATAAATGGGGTCTGGGAGGCCAGTAAGATGGTGGAGTAGGTAAACTCTGTGATCGCCTCCTCCCACGACCACCTCAAAATGACAAGCGAAATAAGCCCGTTGGAGAAAGATAAGCATCACATGATCTCACTCATTTGTGGAATACAATGAACAATATAAACTGATGAACAAAAATAGATCCAGAGACGTAGAAGCATCGAACAGACCTTCAAACCTCAGAGGAAAGGCAGGGGAGGGTAGAAGTGGTGGGTAAGAGATCAACCAAAGGACTTGTATCCATGCATATGAGCATGACCAATGGACACAGACAATAGGGAGGTGGGGGCATATGCAGGGGGAGAGAGGTGGTGGGTGGGGAGGAGACATATGTAATACTTTCAACAATAAAGAATTTTTTTTAATTACAACTAAATTATAGAACCATCAACCTGGAGAACCAGGTGAGGACTAGCTGAACAGAAGTCCTGTAACTAAGGATATAAGGAAGAAGCCATGTGAGACTGGTGGGAGATGTGAAGACACAAAATGGCTGGCCCCACGCCCGTGTCTGGCAGTTGAGAATTGGGAGACATAGCTCAGCTGCAGAGGAGCAAGGGGCCCCAGCTGCACCACGGGTCCCCAGCCTGGAACACTAGTGCTGGGAAGAGGAGCCCCCACAACATCTGGCTGTGATCATCAGTGGGGACTGCATTTCTCTGGGTGAGACAAAGGCTCTAGAAACCCAGGCATCCTCTTATAGGGCCCGTGCACAGACTCACTTGCTCTTGGCACTCTCCCGGGGTCTTGTGGAGGGACAGGAGCTTGGGAGGTGCCAGAGACATAAGGGAGAAACGAGTTGTGTGGCTTCAGGACTGGAGGGACAGCTGCCATTGTCCCTGTGTTGAGCCCTTCCCCCACAGGCCCAACTATGGCTCTGCATGAGGTTGGTAAACTCCACTCACCCCACCCTGTTGCCTCCCTAAGACCTCACCCCACCCAACTCATGCACTACCATAGGCCATTATTATATGTTTTGAAGGCATTATTAAATAAAATAGGGGTCACTTGATGAACAAGCACTGTAATATCACAAGAGTTGATCTGATAACCAGGATGGCTACTAATGGGCAGGTAGCATATAAAGTATAGATATTCTGGACAAAGGGATGATTCACATCCTGGGTAGGATAGAGCAGAATTGCATTATATTTCATTACAATACTCAGAACAGCATGCAATAGACAACAAGCATATGAAAAGACCAAATATCATATAATTCCATTCATATTATATGTCCAGATCAGAGAAATCTACAGAGAAAGAACTTAATTAGTGGTCACCAAGGATTGGTAGAGAGGAAGGCTCATAGGTAGTAGTGGAGAAGAGCCGGCTGTATGAGGTTTATTTTAGATCAGCGGTTCTCAACCTGTGGGTCGCGACCCCTTTGGGGGTCGAACGACCCTTTCACAGGGGTCGCCTAAGATCATCGGAAAACACATATATAATTACATATTGTTTTTGTGATTAATCACTATGCTTTAATTATGTTTAATTTGTAACAATGAAATTGGGGGTCACCACAACATGAGGAACTGTATTAAAGGGTCGCGGCATTAGGAAGGTTGAGAACCACTGCTTTAGATGATAAAAATGTTCTAAAATTGGTTGCAATGATGGTTGCACACATCTTTAAAAAGACTAAAAATTGTTGAATTGTATACTTTAATGGGTATGTAAATTATATCTCCATAAAGCTGTTAAAAAAAATAATTGATTCTCAGTGAACACTTTTCAAAATCAAGAAAGTAAAACATTTCCCTGGCCAGTGTGGCTTGGTTGGTTGGGTGTTGTCCTGTGCACCGAAAGTTGCCAGTTCCTCATTCAATTCTCTGTCAGGGCACATGCCCCAGTTGCCAACACGATCCCAAGTGGGGGCGTGCAGGAGGCAGCTGATCAATGATTCTCCCTCATCATTGATGTTTCTATGTCTCTATCCCTCTCCCTTCCTCTCTGAAGTCAATAAAGTGTTTTTTTAATCTTATAAATAAATAAATAAATAAATAAATAAATAAATAAATAAAACATTTTTCACACTGGATTTTGGAAAAATACCTTATTTATAGTCTCTTGGTCAGATAGAAGTGACAGCATGTTACTAATATTGTTACTTATAAATTATATTTGATTTCCACAGGTAAAATAGAATTAGCATTAAATAGAAGCTTACATTCATTGAAGAGTTCATCTGAGCAGTAGTTTTGTCATCTGTTGGGAACTGGTATATCTGGATGCCATTACTAATCAATTCATTCATTATCTTACTCTTAAATGTCTGTAAATCATTTTTAGAAATTGTATCTGCTTTGGCAATCAGTGGTATAATGTTCACCTGGTAAGAAAGAAACAAAATCTCACTATTGAGAATTTGTTGTTAACCCTGGAATGTTTACAGTCAGAAACCTCAAATATCTGACAATAAATATCTAGATAATCACTGACTATCATGCTTTCCTCACAAAATTGCTTTCCAAAATATTCAGTTCTTTTGAAGATATATTTTTATGAGAGTTCAAGCTTAGAAGTCTTAATTTTTGTTGTTTTCTCAAACTTTCTATGTTTCTAACACATCAGGAGGTAGTAAACTGTAAGTAGTAAGATGATATAATGTATTTAATTCATTAACAATTTGATTTCTTATATAACTGTGGAAAAGCAGAAGAAACCTTTTCTCAAAATTATAAACAATTTGTCCTCTACCTGTCATTCATTTGTATCACCTTCTTCATAAATTCATCTTGCTTTTGAATAGATCCTTGCTCTACCTGCATGTCTTTGCAGATAGATTTGCTTGTGGTTTCCAAAGACCACCCAAAAATAATAGACTTTTTTTATTGTCATACTCTGAAGGCTAAATGTGTGAGTTTATATATAGCACCTTGCTAACAAATTTGTTTGTAATTTGTAAAAAGGAATTATTTCCATATACCATATTTCAGGTTGAAATGTATTCATATTTTCTTTCTAGTTCTAAAATATAATTATTCCTGTCTCCTTGTGTTTACAGCTTAATAATTGAACTTTGTAGAAAATAACAATATGCAAAATTCTAAAATGTCTTATTACTGTTATAATAAGATACTTTGTTAAAGCATAACTATACAATGTCAAGTTCTGTGATATAAGTAGAGATGTGTAAACGCTTGTTTTAAACATATTGTTTTTGTTTTAGAATCTTCAAAGTATTTTTTTTAAATCCTTGTTCCAATCTAGGGCTTCCATGTTGTCACATAAATGTTCAAAATTTTGTCTAATTTTATAATTTTAAACAATAGCTTCCACAGTAAAAGCAGACAGCTGCTAAGATAGATTCGAGTCTAACATAAATGCCTTGGGTTGTATTGGTGACAAAGCTGGGAAAAGAAACCCTCCGTGATAGCAAATCATTAACATATAAAAATGAAAACTTTCGCCTGGCTGGCGTGGCTCAATGGTTGAGCATTGACCTATGAACCAGGAGTTCATGGTTTGATTCCCAGTCAGGGCACATACCCAGGTTGCAGGCTCAATCCCCAGTGGGGTGGGGGGTGGGAGGTGGGGAGTGGGGTGTGAAGGAGATAGCAGATCAATGATTTTCTCTCATCATTGATGTTTCTAACCTCTCTCTCTCTCCATTCCTCTCTGAAATTAATAAAAATATATTTAAAAACAAAACATCAGTGGTACCAGAGAAATGTTAATGAGATCATTTTGTAATACTATAGAGCAATTTCAATTTCAAAAATACGGGCAAATGACCACAATCTGAATTATCATTCAATCACAAGAAAAACTAAATTTTTATTTTTTTAAACCTGCATCTCATTATCCTAATGCATTTTCTAATGAAATTTCTCTAGAAAGCAAGGTAAGATGGAAATTTATCAAATGCTCTTCTCCCCCCATGCATATACTGAAGCCCTAACCCTCAGAATGGTCTGTATTTGGAAACACAATCTTTAAATGGGCCCTAATCCTATCTTACTGGTGTCCTAATAAGTAGGAGAAACTTGGACACACAAAGAAACACCAGATGTGTGCATAACGGAAAGGCCATGTGAGAACACAGTGAGAGGGCAGCCATCTGCCACTCAAGGGGAAAGGTTTCAGGAGAAACAAAATTTGGCAACACCTTGATTTTGCACTTCTAGCCTTGAGAACTGTGAGAAAATGAATTTCTGTTGTTTAAAACCCGTAAGTCTGTGGTGTTTTGTAATGGTGTTGTTGGGACACTAATACAAATGCTTTAAAAATTAACAGACACATTTGTAATACCCTAACCAATATAGAAATTAAAGATAAAAAAATAAAATAAAAATAAATTATAAAAAAATAATAATAATAATTAATGGAAAAAATATGACACATCACCAAATAAGTTCTTAGATGAGAATGGCTGAAAGATATATATTATCTCAAAATAATGATCAAATCTTGATCGGTTGATGGATTTACCAAACACACCTTACTGTCAATGGTCTTCAAGGTTAATAGATCAAGGGCCTTCAGAGAATGTCCCGTGGGTGCAATGAAGAAAAGGCACACGTGGATACGAGTGTCATGGTAGTCAGCAAAGGAACGTTTAATTTTCAGTTCTTCTTGAAAATAAGCCTCAAATTGAGCATCTACGTAGGAAACTATTGGTTGGTAGCTAAAAAATGAGTATTTAAACGTTTAGCATAACATAGTAATAACATCTGAAGTCTACATTTTTACCATTTAGTTAATAGTTAATATGTGTACTCAATAGCTTTTCATATAAATAAAAATGTGCATACCATGTTCTTACAAAGGTAACAATCACAAACCAATAAAGGCCCATCGTTTACATGATTTACATGTTTCTAGAAATGGCAAAATGATCTTTCAATTCAATGTCATCCCAATCAGAAGCCAATTTCTATGTGTATATAGAAGTACAACGGACCAAGAGTGGTCAAGACATAGTAAAGAAAACCAAGGAGATATAATCTTCATATGCCAGGTCTCATTATGAAGCTGAAATAATACAGTATGGCAGCAGCACAAGAATAGATAGACTAAAGCATAAGAGAATTTTTTAATGTGATAGAATGTTTCTATGTCACAGCTGAGATGGTGCAACTCTATGCAATTTAAAAACCTACACTTGAGCCCTCGCTGGTTTGGCTCAGCCGATAGAGCTTCAGCCTGCGGACTCAAGGGTCCCAGGTTTGATTCCGGTCAAGGGCATGTACCTGGGTTGCGGGCACATCCCCAGTAGGGGGCGTGCAAGAGGCAGCTGAATCGATGTTTCTCTCTCATCGATGTTTCTAACTCGCTATCCCTCTTCCTTCCTCTCTGTAAAACAATCAATAAAATATATTTTTAAAAAAACCTACACTTGAAATCTGTATGGTTTTATTAACCAAGGTCACCCCAATAAGTTCAATTTTAAAGAACCCCACAGAAATATACACCATAAAAGTAAGTTTTACTGTATGTAAAATTTCAGAAGAGTGACATCCTAATCATGGCAATGAATACTTCTGGGGTTTTTAACAACTAAAAACCTGATCTATCCACTAACAAAGGTACCTCTGTGGGAACTGTGGGACCCGCACCATATGCCAGGGAATCAGAAGGAATTTTGCCCAACTGCACCTCCCTACGAGCTCTGAAACCAGCAAAAGCCAGCAAACCTGCCTGGACCCCACTTTCAAGCAGTCAGGGGAAAACTGGGAAGTGTTTACTTGCCCAAACACCCACAGATAAAAGGTATTTGTAGAAGTTCAGCAATCACGATGGGAGATTCCATTGGAGCACAACAAAAAGAATACATCTGGCCCTAGCCAGTTTGGCTCAGTGGATAGAGTGTTGGCCTATGGACTGAAAGGTCCTGGGTTCAATTCCGGTCAAGGGCACATGCCTGGGTTGCGGGCTTGTCCCAGTAGGGTGCGTGCAGGAAGCAGCTAATCAGTGATTCTCTCTCATCATTGATGTTCCTATCTCTCTTTCCCTCTCCTTTCCTCTCCGAAATCAATAAAAGAAATATTTAAAAAAAGAGAAAGAGAATACATTTGGATGCATTAGAGAAGGTAAGAGGAACTTTGCCAATGTCAGCCTTCCCTCAAGGCAGCACAACCTGGGGCTGAAATAGCTGATAGCAATCTCTCCCGGGACAAAGGGAGTAAGTGCCCAACAACCTTAGAGAAATGCCCTTTTCCTCCCAGCAGTACCCAGGATACTGAGGCAGGAACTCCATAAAGGAGGGAGGGAGGAGATTGGGAAAGAAGCAGATAAAAACATGAAGGGTCATGAAGTGCATTAAAGGGTCATGGTCCGCGATGACTAGGCTCAAGACTTCAGCAGGAATCTCACTCATGAAATTGGGGAGAGCCTCAGCTTCTGATTCCCGCACTGGGCCTGTGGGCACTTCCAAAGGTCAAGTGCTAACCTCACACATCTCCCCATTCTGCAGCTGGCTCTGTGTGCACACACTGTCCAGTGCCATTGGGAGGGTGAAATCTGGCAAGTGAAATGTGCTCAAAGATAGCAGACCAGGCTCTGTGAGCAGGGGAGAAACCACTTTCTGAAAAATTTGATCTATAGAAATGCTTTCTGGGGAAAAAGAGAAGTTTCCAGCAGTCAAGCATATGATCTGTGAGAACTAGAGAAGAAATAAACTCTTAAGACTTTCTCCACAATCGGGAGAAAGAAATGTGCAGCTGGGATATCCTAGAAGGCCACAGAAAGCCCCAGATACAACAAGACCAATGAACAGTCTATTGCACCTGACTGCAACTAGCGAAGATTTGAGGATGTGTCTGCTACTTCAAATGTGAAAGCAGCAACGCGAAACTCCAAGGAACATGAAGCATCAAGGAAATGTATCACCACGAGTAAGAAAAGCTGTTAATTAAAATAAGAGCACACTCACCTGGCTTCTTTGCTCATTTGATCACCATATCCCACTGTAGTCACAACAGTTAATTTCAACTGAACATTGCTTTCCTGGAGTTGATATGTCTGAATTTTAAGTTCAACATTTGGGCGAAAATGTGAGGATTTTTTTTCTCTCGAATTAGTATTAAACAATGTGTCAATCAGTGTTGATTTTCCGAGTCCAGTCTCCCCTGTAACAAACATGGATACAGTACATAGGGGTATAGATGGCTGAGAAGTAACACTCTGAAGTGGTTTAAAGGGTCCCACATACTCCAAAGACAACAATGTCCTTGAAAATATACATGCTACTCCGGACACCTTCGGTCATTAACATAATATAGAAAGAAAATATACACAAAGTTGTATCAGATTTTGAAGAGTACTGAAGCATTTAAAGAAAACGTGTGTAGGTAATATGGCTAAGAAGGTGGAAACTAATATAAACATGAAGGTATGTTCTTGAATGAACAGCACCAGTTTTGCACTGCTGGAAGATAATTTGAAATGAGCATTTGGAAAAATTAGGTAATAATTCAGAGGAGAAGTCTGGCACTTACCCACACAGAGAATGTTAAAAGAGAATCCTTGTTGAATAGATTTAGTGACCAACTGATGAGGCAAACATTCAAAACCAAAATGACCCAGCATAGTTAAGCAACGGATATTCTCTTCTTTTTGCTGAAAGAAAACACAAGTTAAAAGATTTTAATCAGAATAGAAAATATCATTTGAAGATCATTATAATATTTCTTTTTAAAATATTTTTATTGTTTTTTAGAGAGAAAGGAAGGGAGAAGGGAGAGAGAGAGCTATCAATATGAAAGTGGAACATGGATCATCGATTGGCTGGGTGCCTCCTGAATACCCCCTGCTGGGGTTCGAGCTGAAACCTGAATATGTGCCCTGACAGGGAACATTTCTCTGTCTTTCCCTCTCTCTTCCACTCTCTCTGAAAATCAATGGGAAAATATCCTCGGGTGAGAGAGAGAGAGAGAGAGAGAGAAGAAGGAAGGAAAGAAGGAAGGAAATGAAATAAAGATATTTTATGCAAATGGAAATGAAAGAAAATCTGGAATAGCAATACTTATATCAGACAAAATAAACATTAAAACAAAGGCTGCAACAATAGACAAACAAGGTAATTTCATAATGATGAAGAGATCAATCTAACAAGAGGATATAACTCATAAACATGTATGCACCCAACATAGGAGCACCTAAATATATACAGCAAATATTGATGGACATAATAGAGTATAATATAACATAAGATGATGGATATAATAGCTTTAAGAAAAACATTTGTATTAAATTAGTAATATTACTATGATTAGTCTCAGAATTAACTTACTCTTCTCATGTCAAAATAAGGGTTAAGATCTAAACTGTCTCTCAATAGTTGATGTCTGAATGAACAGTGATTAGTAGGGAAGGAACCTGATACCAGGAATCAACCAAAGATTAGTTGATAGGAATTCCATGGGGCTTTCATATTTAAAGAGAGTGTATTTAGCAATACCAAACTGAAAATGTAATCCAATAAGAAATTTTTAAAAAACTTAATTCCTTACTATTTGTGCTCTTAGAAGATAGGGCTTTATCTATATGGTAAATTCTTAGTTCTTCTCTACTTATAAACAGAACATTTTGATCCATATAATCTGAAGATTATTCCATTTTTTAAAATATTTTTTATTGATTTTTTACAGAGAGGAAGGGAGAAGGAGAGAGATAGAGAGTAACATCGATGAGAGAGAAACTGATTCAGCTGCCTCCTGCACACTCCCAACTGGGGATGTGCCGGAAACCAAGGTACATGCCCTTGACCAGAATCAACCCTGGGACCCTTCAGTCCGCAGGCCAACACTCTATCCACTGAGCCAAACCAGTCAGGGCATGAAGATTATTTTAATGTAACAATAATAGATTTGGACACTCCCCTGTCCTCTCTGGCCTAGACTCCCTTTTAAAAGAGTTTTCTCATTTTTAACTCTGTAGCTCAGGGAGGTATCAGATCAAAGTGCTTTGTGTGTCAAAATATAGAACAAAATATAGCCCATTGTCTTATCAAGAAAGGACCTGCAACCTTGGCCTCATTAGCACCAAGTTCTTACCACAGAACAAACAGCAAGCAGGGATTTCCATAGCATCATCACTATTACTGAACAAATGTCTTCTGATGGGCTGAAAGTTCTTTCTTACAGTGTTTATTTTTACAAAATGTCCATCTTATGTAGAAAACAAATATTTCAGATTCTACTAATTTGGAATCTGTGGTTATTCAAATCTTGTCCTTGAATGCACCTTTGCACCATGCACAAGTAAAGGAAATTAAGAAGTAAACAAGGTAGTATATCATGTATCTTCACATGAAACTGAAGTGCTAAACAAAGATTATTTTAATCCCTGATAACAAATACATCTAGCAAATGAGATAATGTACATAAATTCATAGTTTGTAAACTATAAAAATCTCTACAAGTTCTGACAAGCCCTGACGTTAATTGTGCTCACTGAACTCTGTTTTTCAGGGGCACTGGGAAAAGTTAGCTGACTAAGAAAATTCACTAGTCATTACGAACCTTCCTGACCGTCACTTCTGCCTCTGTTTGCTCTGTACATTGAGAACATTTAACTAGGTAAGTTTCACATTTTTTCACACTCCAATATTCTATAAGTCAGAAGTCTTACTTATGAAAAGCCTACAATTTGAATGAGGATGAAAACCATTCAAAAAATGTGAAAATATTTGTTAATGTCATACCAAGTACCAAAATTATACAAAAGTAAATATAGGAACTTCGAAGAAGGATAGAAGACTGTGGTATGAAGTAGTTAAAGATAATTCAAAAAGACTACAGATAGCAGGTTGCCTCCTAAAGGCAGGATAATACTGATGGAGGAGGTAAGTATTATGAACAGGAGATGAGTATGGCAATGAGCTCAGCGGCAGAATTATGGGCTACTGTATATGCCCTTGCAGTAAGGAACTTGCACACTTAAAGGGAAAGATTTAAATTGGGAAACTGGCTCCAGCTGGTTTGGCTCAGTGGATAGAGCGTCGGCCCTCGAACTGAAGGGTCCTGGGTTCAGTTCCAGTTATGGGCATGTATTGCAGGCATGATCGGTCCCCTCAGACCTTAATGGAGCATGCATTAAACATAGTCATTGAATGGTTTTAACTTGTCAACCCAGCTTTTTGAAAAATGTTTTAATTTTTCTTTTTTTTTTGTACTAAAAATAAGTTTATTGATATCTTGTCACCATTGAGGAGAAAGGAGGGGGTTGAGTTCTGGAGGTCAGACTGCACTGGGAGGCAGAGGACCCAACCTATACCTCCCCTTGAGAACTTGCCCCCCTCTCCCCAGAATACAGACTGCTGGTCCCTCATTGTCATCCACGTTCTGATTTGTCTTGCAGCCCCCACTCCCTCCAAAGTCTGGATTGGGAAGTGGGGAGCCCGCCCCCCCCCTCCCCCCACAGATCAACTCTCTTCAAGTCAAGACCAGGAGTCATCAGGGAAGGGGGCATGTGCAGACCCATGAGGTTCCCTCTGCAGCCCACCAAGGGCAATAAGAAATAACATAAAATTGATGGCTTAGAAGTCAGGGTTCAGGAAAGCAGCCAGGCAGACAGCGCTGTACTGGACAAAGGGCTAGGGGCCCATCAACAAGGGCCCCCGCGAATTAATTTTTTTTAATAATCTTGCCAGTTTTCTACAATCAAGGAGAGTACACTCTCTATCCATTCCATCCTTTTTAAGATACACGGTAACCAAGAAAATTCTCCATATTAATCTTACTAATTTTATGGCAAAACTCTAGATACTAAGTTCCTTAAAATAGCATATTATAGTGGTAAACAAGTGAAGCATAAATTATAATTTAGTTCATGTAATCTTTTATTTGGTTTCCCTCTTTTTAGAAAAAATATATTAAGGTTTAAAAAAAGCTCTATTTGCATGTGCATGTACGTATATGTGCATATGTGTTTATTCCTGTGTTTCAATATTAAATTACCTACAGTATTAAAATATCTTGATTAAGGCACAGTTGGTACTATATTTGAAACATAAATAAAACAAATCAGAGAATTATTTTCTAAAAAAGATAGTTTGGGGGTTAAAACTAAAATATAGAAACACCTGTGTGTTTGAAAAAAAGAGAAAACACCATAAGACACAAATGAATACTACTTAATATAGTTCAATACTCATGTATATATTTGACATTTTGGTCAAACAGAATTCTAAAACCAAGTTTTCACCCATTCGGACATACTATTCTCTCTTTCAGTGTAGATTTTTATGTAAGTTACTACATATTTTCCCTAGAACAGAAGCTCATCTTAAAATGGAACTTGGTTCAATCTCCCACTCAATAAAGCAATAAATAAGTAGCCACCCAACCACTTCCAAAAATAAACTTCATTTGAAAGTTATTTATTATCAGTACATAAAGTTCCACAGACATTTGCATCCAAACAGCACTATTCTTGTTACCTATCGGGAGGCTCTGGAGTTTAATTTGTCATTCTTTGGTGTGAAACGGGAATAATCGCTTGCACCACTACTAAGGTCTGCAGACTCAAGAAACATGCAACAATTACTTAAACATCATCGATGCTTCACTCCAATCAGCATAAAAGTTAATTCATGTCCAAGCATAAGCCTTTCTCATCTAGGTTCATCTCGGTTCACTGAGTCAGTGTTTTGAAACTATACAATCTTGCTGAAGTACAGGATGAAGAGTTCTATCTAAAAGATGTACTCAACTGTGTCTTCATCATCGGGTATTTGCGTGGATGTACACACTGGTTTTTCTTCCATGTCAGACTGAAAGCGCTGAAAACAAAGAACAAGACCCTTTTAAAAACTTTTTGTAAAAGGCAGTATTCCCACAACATAATTTAGATCAACAAGGGAATCGAATATAGACATTATCCCAGGTTTGGGCTTTCAGTCCACACTATTGATCTGCTTTTAACTGTGGCTGTTTGGCTATACAGGCTTTTATATAACATATAATATTCAATGTCTAATGTACAATAATACATTCAGCCACAAACATGAGAAAAGCATCCAACAAAAGGTAAACTCCCTTTTGAAATCAACAGGACAAAGAACATTCTTCTTTAAAGGGCTCTCTGAGCATGAAAGGGAAATAGGGAATATTGCTTTAAAAAGGTGCCAAAAGAACCAGGTAGACACTTATAAGTACTTACCTTTCCAGAGTAGATAACCAGGGGAGACTGGAGTGCTCGAGTGTACTTACTGAAGGAGAATTGAGAAATCAGAGCTTATAAAATCTGAACAAGTTTATTAGAAGCTAAACAAGTTCATGATAGTGTCACTTATGAAGTATTTACTATGTACCTGGTGCCTATATGTTTTACCTCTTTTCATCCTCATTACAGTTAGGAAATGCATAGATTTTCATTGCCATGTGCCAGGTGACAAAATTCAGATTCAGAAAAACTAAATTGCTTACCTGCCCAAGAGTTCAGCGATGCCGCAGACACAGGTCCGAACTGACTCCAGAGCTGGTGTTCTTTGTATTTATGGACCAAATCTTCCCTGATTTGCAACGTTGGAACCAGGGAGGACAGATACAAGAGAGCACGTTGTACTGATTTGTCAGCAGAACTCCCTTGGAAGGACAGGCTACCCTACTTTTGAGGACGGCACAAAGATACTGAGAAAATGAGGCATATTTGAAAAGAACATGTTATAGATGGGTAGAGCAAAGAGAAAAGCAAACAGAATTAAAGAATGACTCTGGGTATCATGGTTTTGTTGTAATGTACCCCGCGAATCACAGAAGGACGCCTCAAGAAGTCGAATTAAAGAGTCACATTTATTGCAATCCGGGACTATGAGGGGACATTCCCAAATCTCATAGCAGCCATTTGGTCACAGTTCCAGGATTATATAGGCAAAAAATCACAAAGGTATTGATTACATCTCAGGGTTTGGAATGAGGCACCTGGCTCGCAAAAAGCAGATTACAGAAGCAGAATTAAGCATGTTAATTACAGTTTCGGGTCTCGGGGTCACTGAATTGACAGAAATACATTATCTAGAGCCCTCGGGTCTCGAACCACTGAGTTGGCAGGAACTCATTATCTAGAGCCATCGAGGTAATTTAGAGTAATTGTGCTGTCCTGGTCTTAGGACCACTGAGTCAACTGGAACGCACCACCTGTGGCCACTAAAACAATTTAGGGTAATTGTGCTGTCCTCTTTCCCAGGTACAGAAGAATGTGCTTCGATAACCAGTAAGATCACAATCAATGGGATAGTCATTCAATCAATAAGGCATTCAATCGAATGGGATGATTTATACAATTCAGAAAATAACCTGTCCATTGTTAAACAAAGCAAATAGGTACCATACTTCAGTTTCTTCACTTGCTATAACCTGAGGATTAGTCCACTTTAGTACATAGATTTATCTCGCTTTCCCCAATGGTAAATTGTGTTCCCTCATACAGATAGTATTCTGTTGTATGGTATGGTTTATTCCAGTCTGGTATAAATAAAGGTTCTATATTATTTAGCAGAATGTTAATGATATTGCAGTGATTTTCAGTCTTTAGTTGCAAACAACAATAAGCATTTAAACCCCTGAAAAAAGGTTGCTTCTTGACTTCTTATACTTATCCTTTCTCAGAATTGGAAGCAAGTTACTATCATGCAGATGAAAGTTCTAGAGATCTGCCCTGACCGGTTCGGCCTGTGGACTCCGGTTCGGCCTGTGGACTGAAGGGTCCCAGGTTCAATTCCAGTCAAGGGCATGTACCTTGGTTGCGGGATCAATGTTTCTCTCTCATCGGTGTTCCTAACTCTGTCCCTCTCCCTTCCTCTCTGTAAAAAAATCAATGAAACATGTTTTTTTAAAAAGTTCTAGAGATCTAATGTACAACATGGTGACTACAGTTAATAATAATGTATTGTATTCTTGAAATTTTCTAAAAGAGTAGATATTAAGTGTTCTTACCCTCCCCTCCCCCACATACACACACAATCTACTTATATAAAATCCATGGGTGGTGTTCATCACGACCATCAGAATTGCAACCAACCGGAAGGAAGTCAGTCCTGCAGGGGTTGTCTTGGCAACGGTGGGCCCTTCCCCAAGCTGTTTCCCGAAGCTGTTTCCTGTAAGGGTGGGCTTGAGGCAGATCTTTCTAAAGTGTGCCGCCCGCCAGCACGGCCAGGGCTGAACCTGAGTGGGGGCGGCTAAAAGGCTTAGAAAAGACAGACAAGAGAATGAAAGCCGGGTCTCGGTGGGACGCTGCTTCTCTGAGAGACAGCAACCACGCCCACAGCCATGCCTTTATTTTATACCAGATGCTAGGAGGCAAAGTAAAGGCGTGACCAAGATATTTACAACATTCTCCTGGGTTTCAATCCTACTCAACTACATGCACCTGAACTCTATCAAGCCTATATCACTCAGGCACGGACCATAGGTTCAAGCTTACAACAACAGCTGTTGGCTATAATTGTGCTGGGAGGGCCCTGCCCTCCAAGCTGGGACTTACATGTGGCAATGAGAGGACTGTGCCCTCTCCTCAGTCCAAGGCTTGAACCTGTCAAAAACACTGTAGCAGCTCCCCGCAATAAAGTTTTAATTCTGTTTCTTTGTTACTGATGTTGTGGCCCCACCCCATAACAAAGAAACAATTTCTGGAGGATGAGGCCCAGGAATCTGGATTTTAAAAAGATTCCCAGGTGATTCTAATGTGCAGCCAAGGTTGAGAACCACTGTATAGATAATATTAAAAATATATCTAAACGTGCAATTCTTTGTCCAAAAAATGAGCATGTTCAAAAATTAAATGAAGAAAATTTGGATATACTCGATGGAGATTTTCACACATATTTGAGTGATGATTCTATTGATTCCACAGATGATGCTGAAAAGGAAAATTTTCCCATCGAATTTCTTAATAGTATTACTCCTTCAGGAATGCCGTGTCATAAATTAAAATTGAAAGTGGGTGCAATCATCATGCTATTGAGAAATCTCAATAGTAAATTGTAATGGTACCAGATTTATTATCAAAAGATTATGACCTAACATTATCGAAGTTGAAGTATTAACAGGATCTGCAGAGGGAGAGGTTGTTCTGATTCCAAGAATTAACTTGTCCCCATCTGACACTGGCCTCCCATTTAAATTGATTCGACGACGGTTTCCTGTGATGTCAGCATTTGTGATGACTATTAATAAATCACAAGGACAAACTCTAGACAGAGTAGGCATATTCCTACCTGAACCCATTTTTGCACAAGGTCAGTTATATGTTGCTTTCTCTAGAGTTTGAAGAGCATGTGACATTACAGTTAAAGTTCTAAGTACTTCATCACAAGGGAAATTAGTCAAGCACTCTGAAAGTGTTTTCACTCTTTTTTTTTTTTCACTCTTAATGTGGTGTACAGGGAGATATTAGAATAAGTTTAATCACTTTATCAGTCATTGTTTGCATCACTGTTGTTTTTATATCATGGTTTTGTTGTTTTCATATCATGTTTTTGTCGTTTTTATATCATGCCTCTGTTGTTGTTATATCCTTTTGTTACTGTTTATTTATTAATAAATTTATATATTATTTTCATATACATTTTACTAATTTCCTTTCATCTCTCACATTTCTATTATAGAGAAAGGGCAAATAACAATGTTAAAATATCTCTGCTAATTAATTCCCTTTTTAAAAAATATATTTTATTGATTTTTTACAGAGAGGAAGGGAGAGGGATAGAGAGTTAGAAACGTCGATGAGAGATAAACATCGATCAGCTGCCTCCTGCACACTCCCCACTGGGGATGTGCCCGCAACCAAGGTACATGCCCTTGACAGGAATCAAACCCGGGACCCTTGAGTCCACAGGCTGATGCTCTATCCACTGAGTCAAACTGGTTAGGGCAATTAATGCCCTTTTAATGTGCACGAATTTCGTGCACTGGGCTACTAGTGGTAAATATGTGAGGTGATGGATATGTGGATTAACCCGATTATAGTAATCATTTTACAATATATATATAAACATCACATCGCACATCCTAAATATGTACAATTGTTATTTGTCAATTACATTTCAATAAAGCTAGAGACATTTTATAAAGAGTATCTGTGTGACTGCTGACTTTTTGGCAAGTCTATAGTAGATGGCTTGAAAACTAGAGATACAGTTATCTTGCACTTAAAAACCTAATTAATGCACTTGTGAAAATGGGGTTTATTTCTCTCATAAACCTAGAGCAGAAGCTCTCAAAGTATGGCCCCTTGGCCCCCAAGCACCCTGAGACTCTTTCAAGGTCTTTATAAGGTCAAAATAGTTTTATTAGTACTAAGCTAATTTGCTTTTTCCACTGTGTTGACATTTGCACTGACGGTTCAAAAGCAATGGTGGTAAAACTGCTGCTGCTTTAATCAAGGCAGTTGTGCCAAATTGCATTATTATTCACTGTGTTAGTCATGTCACTCATTCACGGCAAAAAGAAAAAAGGTGAGTACCCTATAAAACACTTAAATTGTATACAAGTGTGATGGCTGTCTTGAGTAGAACAAGTTATGTCATTGTGAGAAATAGTCATTTCTTTTTTTCCAGAACACCAATTTCAATTGCAAAAAACAATGGACAGATACTTGGTTATTTCTAAAACAGTGTGCTTTATAACATGAAAAAAATAACTGAAAATGTATCTTGTAAATGATAACATTTGAGCTTTAAAGTTTTTGGAGAACTTGTATCCACCATCATGATCTTGACAGCTTTTAGTGGTGATACTAACAAATAGAAATTGTTGATATTGTATAATGAAATATGTCAGCATTAAGTAGACTTGGCTTTTCCAACCTCAGCTTTATTGATATTTGAGGCTGTATAATCTTTGTTGTAGAGAGCCATCCTGTGCATTGTAAGATGTTTAGCAGCCTCTCTGGTCTCTAACTAGTGGACATCACAACCAAACCTGCTTCCAGACACTGCCAAATATTTTCCTGGAGTGTAAAATCACTCCCCACCACCCCACTTCCCCCATCCCCCTGCTATAGCTAAGAACCACTGCCCTAGATAACTTAGTAAACAGATATTTTCCAAATGCCCGATGTGTGATATTACAAAGCCATAATGAATTCAAGATTCATTTACACAGATTTTAATGTAATAAAACAAAAAGTGTATAATATGGTTTCAGATTCTACTGATCTTGTTAAGTTTTGGTGGAGTGTCAAAGAACTATAAATGAACTCAGTGAGAACTTCAACAAATACATGGGAAACATAAAAATGGCAGGAGAAGGAATAAAGGCAGCCTCTAGGAGCAGACTGACTCCTGCTGACAGGCAGCAAGGAAAGGGATACCGCAGTCCTACAACCACAGGAACTGAATTCAACCAACAACCGAATGAGACTAGAGGTATATTCTTCCCCAGAGCCTCCAGAATTGAACACAGGCCTGCTGGCATCTTAATTTTAGCCTTGCAAGATTCTAAATAGAGGGGCACTGAAGGACACTATGCCTGAAATTTTGCCTTACAGAATTACTAGTGTGTTAATTATAACCAACAAGGAACCTGCCAAACCATCTACTCCCTTTGTATCTGATTGGCAAGCTGAATACAAGCCAGATATTACCATGATAATTGTGTCAAAAAGCAATGGTCAAAAAATTTAGAAAGTTCAAAATGAAATATATCATCACACTGGAATTTCTTCACAAAAATAAGGTTAAAACCAAAGTAAATTTGCTTGGCTCCTGGTGAGTAAACATATTATGGATACTGTTCAATGTGTTTTTTATTCAGGAGTCAATGCCAATGTATATATACTGTATATATAATTCATTTCGAGAGCAAGGGAGATGAAGAGAGAAAAATATCAATGATGAGAGAGAATCATTGATCAGCTGCCTCTTACACAGCCCCCCTATTGGGGATTGAGCCCGCAACCCGGGCATGTGCCTGGCAGGGACTCAAACCAGGAATCAAACCGTGACCCCCTGGTTCATAGGTTGATGGTCAACCACTGAGCAACACTGGCCAGGCAATGCCAATTTTGAAGTGACTGGAAAATTAGCTTTTATGTGTAGTCTGTGTACAACTTCAGGGAGGAATTTTTTTTTTAATTGAGAAAACCCTAATTTCAGTACTATATCAATTAGAATTTGCTAGCAGGAACTTTGTGGAAAATATTTGAATCTACCATGGGTTATTGAATTAGTAATGTCAATGGTGAACTCTATTTGCTCTCATGGACTTAACCATTGTTAGTTTCAAGAAATTTCATCAATAATAGAAATTGAAGCCCTGGTTGGGCAACTTAATGGGGAGCATCATACCATGTACCAAAAAGGTTGTGGGTTTGATTCTGGGTCAGGGCACATACCTAGGTTGTGGGTTTGATCCCCAGTCAGGGCATGTAAGGGAGGCAACTGATCAATGTTTCTCTCTCACATTGATGTTTCTCTCTCTCTCTCTCTCTCTCTCTCTCTCTCTCTCCCTTTTCCTCTTTCTCTAAAATCAATTTTTTAACAAACCACATATCCTCAGGTGAGGATTTAATTTTTTAAAAAATTAAGCATCCTGATATACCTTACCACATAGTTAGCAGTTTGATGATTAAAAGTGGTAAAGTTGTGTGTTTGTGTGTTTGTGTGTGTGTGTGTGTGTGTGTGTGTGTGTGTGTGTGTGTGTGTATGTTAACATTTTATAAATTTTTCTAAATGAAAAGAACAAGGTCTAAATTTTTCTAAATCAAACACTGAATGGCTTTGGAAATTAGCTTTTGCTGCAAACTATGAATTCAACCTAAAATTACAAGATAAAACAGCTTATAACATAAACTTTTACTATAGTCATTTTGATGAAAACTAACATTGTTTGAATCACAAGTGATGTTAAGCTGCTTTATAAACTTGCAGTGCTGTCAAAAGCTAAAACCAGAAGTGAGATCCCTATCCTCAAACAAAATTAGGAGAGATCACATCTTTTTTCAGGCGCAAATTATTGTTCCAATATAATTTTCAGACTGCTGTGCGGGTGCGAGGGACATTTCCATATTGCAAAATTCCCTTTACTGTGCAGTTGAGGAGCTGCTACTTAACCTTTTTTTTAAAAGTGATTAATCTGACATTCAATGACACGCTAGCAGGTGAATGTAATGGAATTCTATAGACACCTTCCAAGCAATGAGTCTGTTCAATGTAAATCATATGCTTACAGATATCCGTATTTGCCAGTATCTATTTATTTGAAACGTTTTCGAAGATGGAAGTATATACGATTTCATCAGACAGATGAACTTTCACAATCTATTTTGATGATGGAGAACTAACTTTGAATCCCAATTAAGCAAAATATTACCTCCACTATAAGAATTCCATTCTCATCAGTAGACCTGTATTGCCAAATAAAAAATGTACTCAATCGTTACTATCATATTTAGAGTCTCCTCCATATAAGACGGCAGGGTGGGGGGAGGTATGCCCGCACTGAGAACCGGGACTTGCATGGTCCCCTTGGGTCGGTGCAGCGCTCCCGCGCGGGGGCCGGGCGGTCGCACGTTTCTGATTGGCAGGGCTGTGGGCGGGCCTCGGCCTCCCCGAAAGCCAAGTTCGGAGATGGCTGCGGGTGAAGGCCAGGACCCCAGCTTGCGGGTCTCTGGAGCAGCAGACCCGGGGACCCCGTGGGAGCGCGGCGCCCGCTGGAGGGAAGCTGTCCGCTCGGGGCACCGCCCGCGCATGCGTACTGGGGGGTCCCAAGCCCGCGCCGCGCAGTCGCCATCGCGGGGTTTTCCCGTCGGAGCGCACCTGGTGCCGGGGGCTGGGCCAGCCCGGGGGCCCAGTCTCTGGGAGTCATTGGCTCGGGCATCGGGGCACGCAGCACCCTCTCCCGCCGGGTTGGGCCGGAGGCGGAGGCGGCGTCGGGGGCGGAGCCGTGCGCGCGGCCCTTTGTCCGTGGAGTCCGGTGAGTGCGGCCGGCGGGGAGCAAGCGGCGGGCTGCGGGCTCCGGGCCGGGCGGGCAGGGTCTGGAGCTTTAAAGTTTTTGGAGAACTTGTATCCACCATCATGATCTTGACAGCTTTCTAATACTGACACTGCACTGGACATAAAGAACATATTTGCAACCTGTGTAAGAGATCGAGGATTAATGTTCATCGTATGTTGCCTGGCTGGTGTGGCGCAGAGGTAGAATGTCAACCCTGTGAATTAGGAGGTCACAGTTCAACTCCCGGTCCGCCGGGTTTGCAGGCTGAGTCCTCAATGGAGGGCGTGCAGGAGGCTGCCAATACTAGGTGTACCGATTAATAATGCGGGTTTTGTAATCAAAGAAAACACGATAATTTCAAGAGAAACATCAAAAGTGCTTTATTCAAAGTCCTGTCCATCGCTAGCTACACATGTCCCCCATCTTTCAGGTAATTGGTGGATACCGTCCCAATAGAACTTTTCTTGTTTTGAGGCAAACCGTTCAGAGACCCAATTTTCCACTTCTTCGTACGTTTTGAAGTGCTGCTCAGAAAGTGCGTGTGAACAAGTGGTAATCTGAAGGAGCAAGGTCTGGTGAATATGGCGGGTGGGTTAATACTTCCCAGGCAAGATCTTTCAACGTGTCTTTAACTCGTTTTGAAGTGTGTGATGGTGCGTCATCATGAAGCAGAATTACTTTGCTGTGTCTTCTGGCACATTCTGGTCGTTTCACGATCAAAGCGTGGTTCAAATTGATTATTTGTTGTTGGTAGCGATCAGTATTAACGGTTTCACCTGGTTTTAGAAGCTCATAATATACCACACCTTCCTGATCCCACCAAATGCAGAGCATTGTCTTGTCTTCTTTCCGAAGCAATTTGGCCTTGCAGTCGATGTTGATGGTTGACCTGGATCAACCCATGATTCTGTGCGTTTGGGATTCTCAAAATCCACTTTTCATCGCCAGTTACAATTCGATGCAAAAAAGACTTTCGTGCTGTTGAAGCAACATTTTACTGATGACTTTTCAGTTTTCCATTTGTCTTTCATTCAGTTGATGTGGCACCATTTTCCTTCCTTTCAAATCTTTCACATTGCTTGTAAACAATCAGAAATTGCTTGCTGAGCAACATTTAATCTTTCTGCAAGTTGTTTTTGAGTTTGACACGCATCTTCATTCAATAATGCTTGTAATTGTTGGTCTTCAAACTTTTTCAGTTGACCTGGATGTTCTTTGTCTTTCACATCGAAATCATCACTTTTAAAGTATTTAAACCAGCGTTCACAAGTATCTTGAGATGGAGCATGTTCACCATAAGCTTCCCGAAGCTTTCAGCAGCACTTTTCTTCAAAATAAAGTAATAAATTAAAACTTCCCGCAAATGCTCTTTTTTTGGCATGAAATTCGACATTTTTAAGCGTAAAAATATCTATGATGTTAACACCTTCAGCAAATTTGACATATGAAGTTGTGAAGCTGTCAATACAACAAAATAGCATACATATCAGATCGCATATATATCAATCCACATATTAACCGCTACACCTAGTAAATGATTCTCTCTCATCATTGATGTTTCTATCTTTCTCTCCCTCTCCCTTCCTCTCTGAAATCAACAAAAATATTTTTTAAAATATATATATATAAAGGACATCTGTTAACAGAAGAAAAAAGAAAATGGGCACAAGATATGCACAACAATTTATAGAAGAAATACAGCTAACCAATAAACAAAAATTAAGCTTAACCTCATAAGTAACCATAGAATGCAAACACATTTTTCACCCACTAGACTGGCAAAATATAAATACATATATTGATGTTACAAAGTGTTGAGGAAAGGGGGGAGGAGGGAAGAAGGGCAACAGTTGTAAAATTGAGGAAGATATTTTGAATGACAATTTGACTAAACCTGCCAAAATGTAAAATGAGTTCAGTCTGTGGCTGAAAAATTCCACTGTAGTTATCTGTTTTTGCAGAAATACTTGCACAGATACAAAGATGTATGTACAAAGGTGTTCATTACAATATTAATTGTCATTGTGAGAAATGGGTACGGCCTAAATGTTCACTAGGGATATAGTTAAATATATTATGGTAGAGCTACCCAGTGGAACACTATGCTGCTATATAATAGAATAAGATAGTTTATTATCAAGTTAACAAGCAGAGAAAGAGCTCTAAGACATTTAGTAAATAAAGGATGTGGTAGAACAATGCACATAGTATGGTGTGCATTAAGTATGGTTATATGTGTCTATAAATGCACAAAAATGAAAAACACACAAGGACATAGAGGTTAAATAACATGTTTCTAAACAATGAATGAGTTAACAATGCAATCAAGGAAGAAATCAAAAGATTCCTTGAAGCAAATGCAAATGAGTACACAACAACCCAAAATCTGTGGGACACAGAAAAAGGAGTCCTAAGAGGAAAAGTCATAGCGTTACAGGCCTATCTCAAGAAAGAAGAAAAATCTCAAATAAACAATCTAACTTTACTCTTAAAGGAACTTTAAAAAGAACAACAAACAAAGCCCAAAGTGAATAGAAGGAAGGAAATAATACAGATCAGAGCATAGCCCTAGCTGGTTTGGCTCAGTGGATAAAGCTTCGGCCTGAGGACTGAAGGGTCCCAGGTTCGATTCCGGTCCACATGCCTGGGTTGTGAGCTTGATCCCCAATAGGGGGTGTGCAGGAGGCAGCCAATCAATTATTCTCTCTCATCACTGATGTTTCTATCTCTCTCTCCCTGTCCCTTCCTCTCTGAAATCAATAAAAATATGTGTGTGTGTTTTTTAAAAAAAAGATCAGAGCAGAAATGAATGAAGTAGAATATAGAAAAACAAATACAAAAGATCAATGAAACCAAGAGCTGCTTTTTTGAAAAGATAAACAATATAGACCTTTAACTAGACTCATCAAGAAAAAAAGAGAAAGGATGCAAATAAAATCAGAAACAAAAGTGGAGAAGTAACAACTGACACCAAAGAAATATGAAAGATTGTAAGAAAATATTACAAACAACTATGTGCCAACAAATTGGACAATCTGGACGAAATGGATAAATTTCTAGAAATAATCTTTTAAAACTGAATCAGAGAATCTGAATAGACAGGTTACAACTACTGAATTAAGTAGAATAGTAGGATACAAAATAAATACTCAGAAATCAGTTGCACTTTTTTACACTAATAGTAAACTATCAGAGAAATTAAGGAGACAATCTTCTTTACAATTGCTTCAAAAAAATAAAATACCTAGGAATAAATTTAACTAATGATATGAAAGACCTGTACTCAAAAAATTATAAGACACTGAGGAAAGAAAGAAGATACAAATAAGTGGAAGCATATACCGTGTTCATGGATAGGAAGAATTAACATCATTAAAATGTTCATACTACTCAAAGCAATCTATAGAGCCAACACAATTCCTGTCAGTGGTGTATTTTACAGAAGTAGTATGAATATTCCAAAACTCTATATGGAACACAAAAGACCCTGAATAGCCACAGCAATCTTGAGAAATAAGAACAAAGTTGGAGGAATCATGCTACCTGATACCAAACTACACTACACGGTCATAGTAATCAAGACAGCGTGCTACTTGCATAAAAACTCATATAGATCAATGGAACAGAATAGAGAGCCCAGATATAAACCCACACCTTTATGGTCAATTAATATTTGAGACAGGAGGCAAAACATACAATGGGGTAAAGACAGTCTATTCAATAAATGGTATTGGGGAAATTGGACAGGTATGTGCAAAAAAAATGAAACTAGACCACCTTCCTACACTATACAAAAGAATAAACTAAAAATTTATTAAAGATTTCAATGTTAGACTCAAAAGCATAAAAATCCTAAAAGAAAACATAGACAGTAAAATCTCGGATATTTCTCATAGCAATATTTTTCTGATATATGGCCTCAGGCAAGGGAAAAAAAAGAAATAATAAACCAGTGGGATTACATAAAAGTTTGCCCAGCAAAGGAAACCATCAACAAAATGAAAAGACAACCCACTGAATGGTAGAACATATTTGCCAATGATACATGTGCTAATGGGTTAATATCCAAAATTTGTAAAGAATTTATACAACTCAACACACACAAAAACCACCAATCAATTTTAAAAATGGGCAAAGAATCTGAATAGACAACTTCTCCAAAGAGGACGTACAGATGGCCAATAGACATTTGAAAAGATGCTCAATGTCACTAATCATCAAAGAAATGCAAATTAAAACCATAGTGAGAGATCACCTCACACCTGTCAGAATGTCTATTATCAATAAATCAACAAACAACAAGTGTTGGCAAGGTTGTGGAGAAGAGGAAACCCTCATGCACTGTTGGTGGTAATGCAGATTGGTGCAGCCACTGTGGAAAGCAGTATAGAATCACTGGGGATCGAACATGGGTCAGGAATCAAACCATGACCTCCTAGTTCATAGGTCAACACCCTACCACTGAGCCATGCTGGCCGGCCTGTGTGGCCCTTTTATATTGGCCTCTTTGCTTGGCGTGGTGCATTTGGGATTCTTGCATGTCTTTTCATGGCTTGCTATCTCGCTTTTCTTGCTATCTCGCTTTATTTGAATTGCTCAGTGTGTCTTATTGTCTGGATGTACCACAATTTATTATAGATGTGGAATTGTGTTTTTGTACATTGCCCTAATTTAGTTTGAGCATATAGGTTGTACTAGAATCATAAAAGAAATTTTTGTTCTGGAAAATTTTATGCTTGGTATGAGTTCAGTATTCTTAAATTTATTGAGACGAGCTTTGTGCCCCCAACAAATGGTCTGTCCTTGAGAATGTTTCATGTGCACTTAAGAAAAATGTATATTGTGTCATTTTGGGATGGAAAGCTCTGTAAATATTGATCACACCCATTTGGTCTAATGTATCATTTATGGCTAATATTTCCTTACTAGATGCCTGTTGCACGAAGAGATTTGTGCAATAGGCCTTCCCTTCCCTTGGCTGCTGGCACCAGTTTTCCGCTGGCACCAGTTTTCCTCTGGCACCTGGGACCCAGGCCTTCACTCTGGCTGGGCTCCGGCCAGAGCCCCCTCCCCGAGCCATCAGGCCTCCCAGCTCCGCTGATCCCAGGCCGTGAGGCCTCCCAGCTCTGCTTGGCGCCAGGGGCCGGGGGCTGTGAGGCCTTGCTGCTCAGCCGGCTTCGGGTACGTTTGGCTTTGTGCCACCGCTTGGAGCCTATGTATGCAAATTAACCACCATCTTTGTCGGTGGTTAATTTGCATATCGCCCTGATTAGCCAATGGGAAGCATAGCGAAGGTACGGTCAATTACCCTTTTTGCCTTTTATTAGATAGGATTTATTTACTGTTTGGATGATCTATCCATTGTTGTCAATGGAGTATTCAGGTCCCTTACTATAATGGTGTTTTTGTCATTTTTCTCTCTTCAATTCTGTTAGTGATTGCTTTATAATTTTGGTATGTCCAGCATTGGTGCATATATACTAATAAGTGTTATGTCTTCTTGATGAACTGTCCCTTTTAACATTATAAAATGCTCATCTTTGTCTCTTGTCACATTTATCTTGAAACCTATTATTTTCTAAGTACTGATACACTCACTTTTCTCTGGATGCCATTTGCTTGAAGTATCATCTTCCACCCTTTCACTTTGAGACTATGTTTGTCTTTGTAGCTGAGATGGGTCTCCTGAAGGTAGCATATAGTTGGGTCTTCCCCCCACTACACTTTGCATTTTGATTGGTGTGTTCTGTCCATTTACATTTAGGATGATTATTGATATACGAGGATTTACTATAGCCATTTTAGTTTTTGTTTTCTGGTGGCCCTGTATCTCCATTGTTTGTTTTTTTCTTGTGTTTCTGTCTGCTATATTAGTTTGGTGACTTTCTATGAGTTTTTCCACTGTTTATCTTTTTTTATGTTATGTGTCTCAACTCCAGATTTTGTGTGTGTGAGTGGTTATCATTAGGTTATGTAAAAAAAGTTTCAAACATAACAATAGTCCTTTTTTCTGATTGCATCATCTTCATTCACTTATGCAAGTTCAGCCCTTTCCCCTTTATCTTTTATGTTCTTGTTGTAACAAATTATTCCATTTTGTGCTCTGTGTTCATTTCCAAATTGCAGAAATTAGAGACCTTTAAGTGCTTTTCCCTTTTAACCATTATGCTATAATTAAATAATTAAAACCCTATTCTGAAATAGAGTTGTAATTTCCTTCCTTTGTCTGTGTGTTTGCAGTCTGACTCAGAGTTTCATATCTTTTTGTTTCTGGTAGAAGAGCTCTTTTCAACATTTGTTGTAATACAGGTCTTGTGGTAAATTCCCTCAGCTTTTGTCGGGAAAAGTCTTTATTTCTCCTTCATATATAAAGGGTAGCTTCTCTGGATATATTATTCATGGCTGCTGGTTTCTCTCTTAAATTTTTAAATATTTCATTCCACTCTCTCCTACCATGTCAGGTTTCTGCTGAAAAATATGATGATAATCTAATGGGATCTCCTTTATACCTGTAGGTTACTGTCTTCTTTACCCGGCTCCCTGGAGATTTCTTTCTTTGTCACTACCTTCTGACAGCTTTAATTTAATGGGTCTTGGAGGTCTTTTTGCATTGAGATAATTAGGTGTTCTGAAAGCTTCCTGAATGCGAAAGTTCAGCTCTTTGCATGGGTTTTGGAAGTTCTCATTATTTGTTTGAATAGGCTCTCTGTTCTTTTCTCCCATCTTCTCCTTCTGGTATACCCATCATTCTTATATTGCTTTTTCTAATGGAATCAAATAGTTCTCATAGAGTTTTTTCATCTTTCTTTTTTTAACTCTCAGTGCCCTCTCTTCCTCCACCTGAGTCATTTCTACATTTCTATGTTAGAGCTCACTAATTCTCTCTTCCATCTGGTCTTCTCTGTTTCCCGTGCTCTCTGATTCATTCTTCATCCCATTTATTGAGTTCTTCAGCCCCAGGATTTATGTTTGGTTCATCTTATAGTTTCAATCTCTTTGGTAAAGTACTTCTTTTGTTCATTTGTTTTATTCCAGAGCTCATTGAACTGCTTTTCTGAGTTTTCTTCTATATCATTGAGTTTTTTCAAAACTACAATCTTGAATTCTCTGTCATCTAAATCACAGTTTTCCATGTTTTTTAGTTTGGTTTCTGGAGAGTTTTCATTTTCTTTCTGAGCTAATTTGTTACCATGGTTATTCATGGTTGATGGATTGTTTCTCTGCCTTGACATTTGAGAAAGTGAACTCTTCTTTTTAGGTATGGTTTATATCTTTTAAAGATTTCTTTCTTTCAACTGTGGAGAGGACAAGAATAGATTTTGGAAATTATAAGGAAAAACAATATATAAATGGTAGGCAGAGGAAAAGGGATTAGAGCATAGCCCACTGAGAGAGACCATGGAAGTAAAGCAAGACACAGCTGTCAGCAATATCAGATATCTTCAACCCTTAAATAATGAAGTCTACCGCATGAGCAACCTAAAGGTTTTTTTATATTACTAACCAGGGAAATTTCAGTGGAGTTCTGATAGCAGAACAGGAGCAACATTATAGAGAATTGAAAAATCAGTGGGTAATGAGGATGTAGACACAAGTATGGACAATCCTTTGAAGAATGTTGTCTTGAAAAAGAAAGGATGGTGGTTGCAAAGGGTTATGTAGCCAGTGAAGGTTTTTAATGTTGGAAGAGACATTAAATGATTTTAAATAACTATAGGAAGTAGCAATAAAAGTGAAAGATAGCTCTGGCTGGTTGTGGCTCAGTTGGTTGAATGTCATCCCGTGCACCAAAATGTCACCAGTTTGATTTCCATTCAGGGCACAAGCCCAGGTTGCAGGTTCAATCTCCAGTTGGGGTGCATGCAAGAGGCATCTGATTGGTGTTTCTTTCTCATCTCTCTCTCTCTCTCTCTCTCTCTCTCTCTCTCTCTCTCTCTCTCCTCTTCCCTCCCTCTCTCGCTGTCCCTTCCTCTTTCTCTAAAAATCAATAAAAATATATTTTTTAAATAAATAAATAAATAAACTGTCTGTCATCTTAACACAAAGCAAAAGCTCCAAGTTTTAGGTTCAATCTTTTTTTTTAATATATTTTATTGATTTTTTACAGAGAGGAAGGGAGAGGGATAGAGAGTTAGAAACATCGATTAGAGAGAAACATCGATCAGCTGCCTCCTGCACACCCCCTACTGGGGATGTGCCTGCAGCCAAGGTACATGCATTTGACCAGAATCGAACCTGGGACCCTTCAGTCCCCAGGCCGACGCTCTATCCAGTGAGCCAAACCAGCCAGGGCTAGGTTCAATCTTAATACCATGTATTGACAAGATGCTTTTTTTTTCTTTTTCCTATTTATGCCTTCTCAGAATGCTGTACCTTTTCAGGAGGGGAACATGGAAGAGAAGGAAATGAATGATAGGCCACAGATAGTCAGGTCCAAGGTAAGTTTAGTTTTACTCTCCTCGGAAATACTATTGTAGTCCTTAGAATGTGGGCACTTTCACTTTTCTATTCTCAGAAGTGCTAAGCCCCCAAACTCCAGAGCCCTTTCAACTCTTGTGTGACAGATGATAATCTCTATTGGATGTTCCCCATCCACCTTATATACTCCTTTATAGCTCTTTTTCCCTCCAGCATTTTTACCAAATCAAGTACTCATGTCAGTGCTAGATGTTGAAAAAATAAAATAAAATAAAAGAAGCCATAGACTGTCTTATAATCACCCTTCACTTACACAGCTCACCAGAATTCCAACACACTGTAAGCAATGAATGATGCTCAGGTCACTGTGACTGCTTGGAACTAATAGCATTACCCAGTATGCCTGAGGACATCTGCTGCCACAAGTTAATTTTTATCCAGAACCCATTATAGCTTCCCCCAAACCTGTTTAAACCTGTTGTTAACAATTCTATAGTTTGATTAAATATTATGTAAACTGAAGAGATATAACTGTTTGTTTCTATGAAAACTAGTTGAATGTTTTGGAAAGATTCAGTAAATGCCATTTTTTAAAAATTGCTGTCAAATTAGGTGTGAGCAAAACTGTAAAACACAGATGGAAAAATCATAAAAATCTCAGAGGATTCTATGCCTACATTATTTCCCAAGCGTCATTTGCTTGTCCCACTTTAATGAACCAGAAACTGATACATTATGGGTATGGACACTTAGTCATTAAAATCACTCTCATAGACAAAGGTTAGCTTTACATCAAAAGGTTAGCCAAAAATATACATGTATATATTTTAAATTAAAATAATATGTTTAGCCGTAATCGGTTGGGCGCAGTGGATAGAGCATCGGCCTGCGGACTGAAAGGTCCCAGGTTCGATTCTGGTCAAGGGCATGTACCATGGTTGCGGGCACATCCCAGTGGGGAGTGTGCAGGAGGCAGCTGATCGATGTTTCTCTCTCATCGATGTTTCTAACTCTCTATCCCTCTCCTTCTTCTCTGTGAAAAATCAATAAAATATATTTTAAAAAAATAATAATAATATGTTTAAGATATCTTTTATGGATCTCTACTTTAACCAGCTTTTTTGCTTAACACATGAGATATCAGTCTTAGTTGCTTCACATAGAGGACTTCTATTGTTCCAAATTCTATGAGATAATCATTATCTGTACATAGCAAATAAACTCATTGGAAGAGATTTTTAAATGCCTACATCACACAATTAATATTCAAAAAGTGTAAGTAGAATGTTGGATGCTGTTGTGCATGCAAGAGATAACAAACACAAGAATTACTCAGAGAAGGGAGAAATCTGATTGAAACTGGAGGGACGAGGGAAGACTTCATGAAGAAGGTAGAGTTTTAATGTGTGCTGATATCAGGTAGGGTTTGGAAATTAGAGAAGACTGAACCATTGCAAAAGGAAATAAAACTTGAGCAAGAGCTAAGACAATAGGAGACCAATAGCTAGAGCTGAGCACTTATTTGGTGCATTAGTATTTTGGGATCTTAGGTCTGCAAGGAATAGATTCATTCAGTTTTTGCTTAATTATAAAGCTCCCCACAGACAGGAACAAAAAGACATTGAGAACTAATGTGGCATATGTGCCTCTTGGCATTCTAGCCAGAGGAGTTTGTTTTAATTTTCCAGAACCATTTATTGTGTTACGAAAGAAGATGATTCATTCCTTCAACAAATATTATTGAGCAGCCACTGTGCCAGAAATTATGTGTGGCATCAGGTATATGTCAATGAGCAAAGCAAACATGGTCCTAAGCCCAAGTGGCTTATAGTCTAACAGAGACAGTCATTCAGCAAATATAATAATAAATTGCAAATTGAGATGTATATTATACAAAATAAGAATAAGGTGCTGTGAATGTGCATTAAGGAGTCAGGGAAGAACTCTATGGAGAAGCAAAATTTAAAGTGAAATGTGAGGATAATAGAAGTTATAAAAGGAAGTAGAGCCAAACCGATTTGGCTCAGTGGATAGAGCGTTGGCCTGCAGACTGAAAGGTCCCAGATTCGGTTCCGGTCAAGGGCATGTATCTTGGTTGCGGGCACATCCCCAGTAGGAGGGGTGCAGGAGGCAGCTGGTCGATGTTTCTCTCTCATCGATGTTTCTAACTCTCTATCCCTCTCCCTTCCTCTCTGTAAAAAATCAATAAAATACATTTTTTTAAAAAGGAAGTAGAAACGAGCTTTTTAGGCATATGTAAACAAGTATAAAAACCAATACTGTCCTGAAATATTGAATCTTAACTTTTAGGAAAGAACACTTGTTTGGAACACCACACTCTTAAATAATTGGAATGTTTGTACCCATGAAGTAGATTGTATTGGGGTGGGGGAGTGTTAGGAAGGAAGGAGAAGGAGGTATATGTATGTTGTGTGTCAGTATGTTGCTCTTAGAGCAAAAGGGTTGCTTAGGCAGCATTGATAATGGAGGAAATATAGATGTTACCCTTTTTATTTGAAATTCCTACCTCTAACAGGACAGTTTCTTTTACTGATATCGACATGCATCATATGCCTTTTACTCTTAACCTATTTGCCCTGGTTATTTTCACTTTTTTTTAAGACACTGAAATATCCTTTCTCCTCTTCTGTGCAAATCTTAAAACTTTTAAGGACTACACAAGATACACCAACTCGATACCTACTTTCACTATTTCAGCATATCCTGAATTCTGTCACTTCTGAAACCTTGTAGCATGAATTTCCCATATCATTTTTTAATTGTTTAGATGATCTGAGATTCCCCTGCAACAGATTATAAAAAGCTGAAAAACAAGCATTACTTCATGTATGTTTTTATCTGTCTTGAAAGATGATAGAAAAATAGGCACTGAGTGTTGTCTCAAAAATTTTGACCTGGATTACTCAGAGCCCTGAAAGGCTCTCAGCACAATGGCTTACACAGCCTAACCTTTGTCTCCTGCTCTACCTTTGCTCCTTCCCCTAAGGGCCCAGTTTTTTAAAAAACTGTTTCTGGCTGAGCAGGGATGTACTTGATGTTTCAGGAGTCCCTGACATTCCAGGACGTGGCTGTGGACTTCACCGGAGAGGAATGGGACCAGCTGTGCCCTTCTCAGAAGAACCTCTACCGAGATGTGATGCTAGAAAACTACAGGAATCTGGTCGCTCTGGGTAAGGAGGGAGGCCCTGTAAAACTGGAAGCCATTCCAATGGGTTTATAGTAGTCCCCCCCTTATCTGAGGGGATGCCTGAAACCATGGCTAGTACTGAATCCTACATATACTATGTTTTCCCTATTCATACATACCTATGATAAAGTTTAATGCCTCGTCCATCTGAACTAAGCACTTCCATATTCTAGCTATAACTTTTGTGGTTTGAGGTGTGACAGCAAAGCTAGCACGAATTTCTTTTTTCTTCACAATTTCATGGATAGAAGATGTGCTCCTACCATAAATCTAAACAACTTCAGCATATAATTTTTTTCTTTCCTTATTAAATTTTTTACTTGAAAAAAGAACTTTATGGCTTTTATTCGGCATATCTGAATTGCTAGCATCACTACCTTTGTGCTTTGGGGCCATAATTATGTAAAGTAACTGTTTCCAGAGCATAAGCACTTTGATACCAAGACAGTTGGTTTGATAACCAAGATGCCTACTAAGTGACCAATAGGCCTGGATCATCTACAGTGTTGATATGCTGGACAAAGGGATGATTCATGTCCTGGGCGGGATAGAGGTGATGGTGCAAGATTTTATCACAGTTTCTGGAATGTATTATGCTAAGTGAAATAGCCAGTCAGAGACAGACAAACACCATGTGATTTCACTTATATGTGGAATCTAATGAACAAAATAAATTAACAAAATAGAAACAGACTCATAGCTGTCAGAGGGGAGGGAATAGGGGGGCTGGGTGAAAAAGATGAAGGGATTAAACAACAACAACAAAAACCTCGTAGACAGACAACAGTATGGTGAACATGGGTGGATCTTGAGAATGTCATGCTAAGCAAAGTCAGAAAAAGTCAAGAACAAATGACTTCACTCAGATGTGGGATATAAAACTGAAAGCAACAAATGAGCAAATAAGACAAACAAATATATAAAACCTCATATACACAGACAACATGGTGGTTACCAGAGGGAAGAGGGATGGGAGGTAGTAAAGGGTAAAGGGGTCAAATATATGGTGACGGAAGGAGATTTGACTCTGGGTGGTAGATACTCAATGCAATAGGCAGATGATGCATCATAGAACTGTACACTTGAAACCTATATAATTTTATTAACCAATAAATTTAATTTAAAAAGTTAAAAAAAAAATAGCCCAGTTAGTGTGCCTCAGGGATTGAGCATTGACCTATGAACCAGGAGGTCACAGTTCGATTCCTGGTCAGGGCCCATTCTTGGTCTCCAGTAGGGGGCGTGCAGGAAGCAACCCATCAATGATTCTCAAACATCATTGATGTTTCTCTTGCTCTCTCTTTCTCTCCCTTCCTCTCTGAAAGCAATAAAAATATTTTTTAAAGTTAAAATAATAAAAATAAATAAAAAATGAAACTATGAATTGTTTGTTTCTGGAATTTTTCATTTAATATTTTTGGACCATGGTTGATCGTGGGTAACTGAATCTGCAAAAAGTGAAATCAAGGATAAGGGGGGACTACTCTATTTTCTCAAGTAGTGAAAACCTCCAAAGCTTTTGTGAATATAGTTCAGGCGGGACAGAAGAATGCTAATCAGTTTCATAGACAGAGACCTTTAGGTCCTGCTCTTTCTCCTCAGGTAAAAAGTCTTGAGGTTGAGTTTGAGGTGGGCACCTTTATTTTGCTGCCTTTCAAGACTAAAAATTTCTTTGTTTCCAGTATAAATTTCTGAGATACATTTTTCCCCCCATGAATAGGTCATCAACTTTATAAGCCAGAGGTGATCACTCAGTTGGAGCAAGAAGAGCAGTGGATGATGGAAAGAGACAGCCCACTGGACACTCGTCCAGGTGAGAAGCAAGCATTTTAATATTTGCTACTGAGTGAAGGGAAATAGTCACTCTTGAAATACTACACTGAGTGTGCTACAAATATCTCTCTCTGGATTTAAAGAATATTGAACACTTCTTAAAAATCTAGTTCATATTTGACTTTTTCACAAAGTGGAAATGGCTCTCTTATTTTTTTCTGATTAAACAGATAATATATACTTATTATTTAAACATTAGCACAGCACAAAAGTTATTTTGAAGGTGTTAGTTTGAATGTACATAAATACCTCCACATAGCATTTTCTATTTTTTTTATTTACACATCCTCTCTTGGTAGTCTTTAAATCTTTCTTTTCCATATCTCTGCCATTTTTACCTACTTTTCAGTTTTTCTTTTTTCTTTCGTTATCAAACTTTTTAAAATTGTCTAAAACCCATAGCCCTGGTTCTTATTCTTGTGCTCACCTTGGTGATATATCCTGATTGTGTTACTAACATTTTTTCTGGGAGATTACCACTAACTTCCTTCCAGTCAAATCCAGTGGCTAAAAACCACAGTTATTGTCTCCTATGATCTTGTATTTGACTGTGTTGACTTTACTTTTTTGAAATTTTCTTCCTGGCTCGTGATATACGCTATTCTTGCCTCTTTCAACCTTTCTCCTGTATCTTTACCTGCTCCTGTACTACCTTCTCTCCCTCCTTATTCTTCTAAAGGTGTGTATTCCTATGGATTTGGTGTTCCATTCTCTAGTGAAGTGCTTTTAAGTAGACTTATATGTCAGTTTCCCGCATTTCTACATTTCTAGTCTAAGTATTTCACCCACATTCTCTTTCCAGATTTTAGATCATATTTTTGTTTATGAATGTCATGCTATTTTAATTAAGTGCTGTATTTCAAAACCTGGATCTGTTGACTTTCTACTCTCTTCTTTAAAACATCCCACTAAATATGAGACTTCTTGGCCAAAAGAAAAACCTCTTTCTTTCCCGATTGTTAGAATAACACCTACAGTGATCTGCCTGGGTTATACTAGCAAATAGTTGACTGCTACCTGCATGATATATTCCACTCTGGTTCACTTAGTCAAGCTATCTTCCCATCTCTGTCTAGTTTCCTACTCTGGTTCTTTGTTCTGGCTCCGTGTTTCATCATTTGGACTTGGCTTTGTTTCATTCGAGCTTATGCTTTTTCAGTATGACAGACTTGGCTGTGCTTCTTGCTTTTAGCGCTCTAGATTATCTTAGGCAGGAAACTTTGTCCCTATTTCAGCCTCACTCAACCTGAATTTTGGCCTGACCAGTGCTGGCATTCCATGGGTAAAGGCTGATAATTAAAACATTTTGTCAAGAACTAGGCCCTTTCCCTGACAGCAGTGGGTGACATTATTTCTATGAACCTCCACGCCTGGATCCCAGGGAATAGGAAACTAAAGGAAGAAAATTAAAAACTCCCTTTGCAGGTGAATTGCCAGGGTAGGAACCTACAGCAGACGGCAGAGCTGTGCTTTCCCAAGGGTACATATGTGGCCATGTGCAGGACCCACACTGTCTCCCATTTTGTCCCTACCCACAGACTACCCTCCACTAGAGAAAATAATTGCTAACTTAAGAAAATGTGCAGACACCATTATGCATCTATATGTGCATACACAAGGCTCTTGATTCATAGATCAGCTTGAACAAGGGGTTTTTCACATCCTCCTTGTCACAGACAGACAGGCTAGCAGTCTCCTCCAAGGAGTCTGTTTTTGCATTATCCTGTGAA